>NC_080590.1:38358000-38674500 GCF_029962835.1 Magnolia sinica | reverse complement strand
TATGGATGGCTACGCCAGCTACAACTAAATTAGAATGGCTCCTGAAGATGAAGAAGCAACAACATTCAGAACTTCGCTAGGAATCTATTGCTATAAGGTTATGCCGTTCGGTCTCAAGAATACTAGAGCGACGTATCAAAGGGCAATGCAAAACATCTTTCAAAACATGATGCACAAGCATGTTGAGTGTTATGTGGATGATTTGGTGGTCAGGTCAAATAATCATGAGGAACATTACGAGTATCTAATATCAGGTTTTCGTCGACTCAGAAAGAAACAACTAAAGATGAATCTAGCAAATGTGCTTTATGAGTGTCGTCAGGGAAATTTCTCAGTTTTGTTATCAGGCAGAGGAATTGAAGTTGATCTAGGGAAAATTAAGACCATTCAGATATGCCACCTCCGAAAACATTGAAAGAATTAAAAAGCTTGTAAGTAAAATTGGTGTATATTCGTCGTTTTATTTCCAATCTGGCAGGAAGTTGTCAGCTGTTTTCTCATTTGATGAAGAAAGGAACAAAGTTCGTATGGGATAAAGCCCGTCAGAACGTGCTCGACTTAATAAAGGAACTGCTGAGACAACCTCTAGTATTGACAGCTCCTGTAAAGGGTAAGCCACTTATCTTATACATATCTGCAGCCGAGAATTCGCTAGGAGCCTTGTTACCACAGGTAAATAAAGATGGAAAAGAAACAACTCTTTATTATCTAAGCCGAACTCTGATAGGTGCAGAATCCAATTATTCCCCAATCGAAAAAGAATACCTGATGTTAATATTTGCAGTGCAAAAATTGAGACATTATTGCCTCTCTCATGATATAATTTTAATCTCAAGGGCAGATCTGATAAAGTTTTTAATGACAAGGTCGATGTTATCAAGGAGATTAGCCAAATGGATGTTGTTACTTTCAGAATATATGATTGCCTATGAGTCGGCGAAAGTAGTAAAGGGGCAAGCAGTGGCAGATTTCATGGCAGCATATCCCGTAATGGAAAGTGAAACCATTAGTGATGATTTTCCTAACGAGCAGGTTATGATGGTTGAGTTGTAAAATTCGTGGCATATGTACTTTAATGGTGCTTCTCGAACATCAGGGGCAGGTGCAGGAGTGATATTCAATAATCCTTAGGGTGACTTGCTACCCCTATTCTTTCACATTGGGTGTCGCATGCACAAATAATGAAGCCAAATATCAAGCTCTCATCATTGGAATGGAAATCAATTAGGAAATAAGGATAAAAACGCTATAGATCTTCAGAGATTCCAAGTTGATTATAAATCAACTGACGACTGAGTTTGAAATAAGAAAGCAAGAGCTCTTGGCGTATTGTCGAAAAGCACAGCAATTATGGGAGCAATTCCGCCATGTTGAAATTAAGCATGTACCGTGATCTGAAAATGCGAAGACAGACGCTTTAGCCAGTTTAGCGGCAGCCCTGTCTTATCCGAATCAAAGTCCCCTTTAAGTAACTATAGAGGAAAGAAGGTTCTTACCCTCTTCAGAAGCTATTGATGAGGTCATTGAGGCGCCCCCTATATCATGTTTAGAAGTGACAACAGATGATTAGTGCTAGCCTTTCATGTATTACCTTAAATATGATATCTTGCCAGAACACCCAACACAACGACAACAAATCAAGCAGAGATTGAGCAGGTTCGTCATATGTAATGAAGTGCTGTACAAAAAATCTTATAATGGGATGTTGCTGCGTTGTTTAGACAAACAAGAAGCAGGTCAAATGTTATGTAAAGCTCACTTCGGGGAATGTGGGGCACATCAAGCAGGCCAAAATCTATTTCATCAAATACATCAAATGGGGTACTATTGGCCTACAATGTTCAAAGATGTAATAGATTATGCGAAGTGATGTCACGAATGTTAGATCCACGGAGATGTCATACATATGCCCCCTGAAGATCTCCATCAGATAGTCACTTCTTAGCCCTTCTCCGCCTGGGGACTCGACGTTATTGGTCTCATAAATCTGCCTTCGTCTAAAGGAAAATAATATATATTGGTGGTAACAAACTATTTCTCCAAGTGGACGGAAGCGATCACATTGCGAAATTTCAAAGAAAAGGACGTAGTCAATATCATTTGGCATACAATAATATATCATCACAGTATCTCGAAGAAAATCGTTACTGACAATGGTACTGTAAGACCCGTGTCCCAGTCCGTACTGTTCCATTAGCTTACGTGGTCCTTTCGGTCGAATTTCGGCAACCTTCGCACCATAACCGATGTTTGTGCGCGATCCTAAGCTAGGTCCAGCATACCGACGTTGGCTCGATCCAAAACTTATATCTTGGCGATCGCGCCGTCGCCGCGGTTCCAATGCCGCGACTTGCGTACCGAACCGATACCCAGGCTAGGAGATGTGGACCTGCGTTCATTCCGAAGAAATGCCGCCCGTTGCGAATTTCGAGAGAATCTCTACGATATGTCCCATCAATCAATCAATGTCAAGTACAACCATACCTCAAGTACAACAACCCATTCCTACTTTTTCAAAAGTCTACTCTCTTTCCACCTCACCATTGCTCTTTTTTCCATTTTCAACAACAACTATACCCCTTTTACAAATTTTCAACCCAACCCATCACCCATCACACCTCACCCATCCATATCATCTCTCTCTCTCTCTCTCTCTCTCTCTCTCATTTCTCAAATCTCTGAAGCAACTCAAGCCTCACACGTCCAACCCTTCTCTCCCAAACCACAAGTGTGATCCACCTTCTCATCTTCCATCTACAACCTTTCATCTCTCATCCACACCATCAATCTTCCATTAACCTCCATCAAAAGGTAAGCTAAGGAGCATTGGAGTCTAAAGGACCAAGAAGAAGGAAGATAAGGTGGGTGATCTTTGAGTTTTCACCATTGATTCCTGATTTGGGGGCCCACTTGTTGGTGGGACCCATTTTGATGTATATGATTAAACCAAGAGGGGCCCATAGTGGCGGGGTCCCTCCACTCTACCGATCTCTCTCTATTGTTCTCTTTCTCTCTCTCTCTCTCTCTCTCTCTCTCTCTCTCTCTCCCTTTGTGGTGGTGTGGATCCCACGAACATGTGTTATATCTACCCCGTCCATCTACATCAGACGGTGTGGCCCACCCTATTGCAGGTGATGATCCACACCATCCACTATTTGGATGGGTCCAATACATCCCTCTTTCTATATGTTATATTTTATATAATATATATATAATATATATTATATAATATGTATTGTATATATATATTTTAAGATATACATTATATGTATTTATGTTGGTGGGCCATGTCCACGTGGGACCCACCACAATAGTGTGTTTACATATGCCGTCCAGTGTCCCTGGAAGCTGGACGTTGGCGAACAGTGGAGTGTAAACTGACATGGGTGTGCACTAGCGGGCTAGCCAAAGAGAAGGGAGTGGTGGGCCACCCATGCAGGCCCCACCTTGATGTTTTTATATAATCCAGGCCATCCATCCTCTTCCTCAGATCATTTTAGGCATTGAGCTGAAAAATGATCTCAATCTGAACTTATGGTGGGCCATAGCATAGCGAAAAAGTTTCCTACCATTGAAATACACCCCGATGTTGTTGTACATCAGAAAACTATTCAATATTGGTCTCGATAGATTTGTATCGAGCCACAGGGGCTAATGGCTGGTGTGGATCTTGCTGATGCGGGCCCCGCCTGTGAAAAACCGCAGAAAAGTAATATTTTCAAAAAGGAAAAACCAAAGAAAAACTCTATTGTCAGAAGAGCAGGCAGCGCCTGCCTGACGGACGGACCGAGCAGGGCCTTCATGGCCCAACTGTGGGCCCCACCTTGATGCGTTTCAGCCATCAACACCATGCATTTGATGGGTCCCCTCAGACCACGTGTCCACCCTAAAAATCAGCCTTATACGGAACTCATGTGGGCCACACCATTTAAAATAATGTGAAGACATGCCACAACATATAAAATCACTTGGTGGGGCCTACGTGAGTTTTGAATGTTGCTGAAATTTGGTCTGGACTGTCACTCCAGTGGGACACACATAATGGGTGGGCTAGATCTGTGGACCACATCACTGTGGGCCCCCTAACCGTGACCCTATGAACGGTTTAGGTGGCAAATAAACATTCCAGTGGATGCCCCTGGTCCATGTGACCGGACCAGGTCTGGATGAAAAATAAACATTACGGTGGGCCCCTCCCTGACCGCGTGGCCCTGTGAACGGGTTGGGTGCAAATAAACATTCCAGTGGGCCCCTGGTCCACACGACCCTATCAACAGGTTGTATGGAAAATAAACATTATGGTAGGCCCACTTAGGACCCACTTAAGTATGTATTCCACACCCTCCATTAGTGTGGGCCCCACCATGATGCATGTGTTTCATCCAAACCGTTCAATCATTTGGAAAATATTTTAATGCCATGTGATAAGGCCCATCTTGGTATGTTTGTGGGCCGTCCGTTGAGGCCCACCTTGATTTGTATAAGGCCCATATTATGAGGCCCATTGTGATGTATGCAAAGCCTATGTGACTAGGCCCATGTTGATGCATTTGTGGCCCGTCATTGAAAGCCCACCTTGATATATGTGAGACCCATGTATGAGGCCATTTGATGTATTAGAGGCCCATGGGTCGAGGCCCAATAGGACGTACATAATGTCCCTTGTAGTGTGACTCCACCATAGCATATGTATTGACATTCATAACGGGCCACGCCTTGGGAGCAATGCTGGTTTGACGTCCACATTGAATGGATAATGTTGGTTAAATGTCCGCATTATAACTCTCCCTAAGGCCCACTGATAGGCTCATACTTGTGGTAAGTAGGCCGTCTAGGCCCATCTCCGTTATACACAGAGCTCATCTCTTTATACATGTTTAGTATAGATCCATGATTCATGATCATCCGCATCATATGTATGCCTGATGTGAGGAGTGACCGATCATAGCATATGCCTTCGAGCAGACTGTTTATGGGCTCCCTGATAGGCAGAGTTGCCCCATATAAGTGCATAGTACACGCAGGATTATTGCATGACTGATAGTGTGACTCATGCACTTGCATTTGTGTGATTGTAGTTACTGTATGCCCTAGCGACATCAGGGCCATAGCCTCCACAAACATATCGTGGATGGCAGGATTGGATACCGGAAATATTTAGTTCTAGCATACGGGCGCCATAGATGTCCCCGGGTGAAAATTCCTAAACCCGATGGTACCAGAGGATGACTCCAACGTCGAGACTAAGTGGATATATGAGCGCATGAGGGCCGAATACCAAGAGGCCGCGTCTCCCACTGTGTCGTGGTCGGTTGGAAAGGAGTGTGGCCTTACTCGCCCAAGGGTAGGGGGCAATACTAGGTTGAGTTTGACCAGCTCGCGAATGGGTCCGCTATCGACGTGCCGGATAGGTATTGGCAGACTATTGGCCAGGCGGATAGTGAGGTTTCTTATGCTCACTTGGACTGTCCGGATAGGAGAGCGACAGTGCCATTTAGAGTGTATTAAACCCCGGTGATTATCTAGAATGAGAACTGTATTGATACATGATGAGGATTGGCATGCTTGAGTTGTATCTCGCATCGCATGGCCGTATTATGGCCGATAACATTCATATCTTGCACCGCATAGCCTTAGTACGGCTGATCGTATTCTTGTACTCATCACCATGATTCCACATTACTCTGACCTTGCATTCTGAGTACGCTCATATTGCGCACACACTTACACCACCCTCTAAGCTTTCTATAAGCTTATGCACGATTGATGCATGCAGGTGACGCCAGGACGCAGCCATAGCATAGTAGCAGCAGGAGCATGCAGACGAGCTTTGGAGTTTCTATCTTTTGCATTATCTTGTATTTTCCCCTTTCAGACGCACTGTACTCAAAACTTTTTGATCATAGTGGATTTTGTGGTGGTGTTCTTGTGGTTATTGTTCGTGGGTTATGCTTTTGGTTATGCTCATTATAATTGAATTGATGATTTGAAACCCTCCTTGTAGCATCCCAGGATCGGAACCTGATGTATAGGTGCCAGGAGCTGAGAATGGGGTACTACGGAGGCTGTCGGTGCCAGATTTGGCGATCGGGAATTTTGTGAGCCCGGTTTCTGAGTTTGGGGCGTGACAGGTACCCCTTTCAAGAATAGAGGCATGGAAAAGTTGTGCATTTAATAAGACGATTGTTAAGATACTGAAAAAGACGGTGACTGAAAATAAGCGTGAATAGGACGAAAAGTTGCAAGAAGCATTATCGGCTTACAGGACTACCCACTAAACAACAATAAGGGCAAAACTGTATTCATTGTTTTACAGCATAGAAGGGATTATCCCTATTGAAATACAGATCGCATCACTCAGAGTGGTAGTGCATCAAGAAATTACAAATGATGAAAATGTAAGAATAAGGCTGCAAGGACTGGACCTGCTCGATGAGAAATGCCTGACAGCTTAGCAGTGGTTACAGTTGTATCAGGCAAGAATATTGGCTGCCTTTGATAAACGAGTCAAGTATCGCTCTTTCAAGAAAGGTGACATGGTATTAATATTGAAAAGACTAATAGTGGTCACCCGTAAGACAGGGGGCAACCTTGAGCCTAAATGGGATGGGCCTTACATAATAAAATAAGTATATTCCAATGGAGCATACAGAGTCGTGGATCAAGATGGATAGGGTATCAGTATACCAGTCAATGCTCGCTTCCTCAACAGATATCGTCCTTGAAGATGGTCACAATTTTGATCTAAAAGATCATCTGAATAATGCTTCTGTATCAAAAGGGGGCAAGAACAAGTGAAGCCATGTATTCTTCTTTAGATGAATGAATAAAGAAGAAATTTGCAAGCATATCAAGATTACATTACATGTCAGTGATTGTTATAAAGAAAAGTAACCACCGCTGGCATCATTAAACAAGCTTTGTAAAATTTCGCTGAAATTGGTATCATCACCAAATTGATATATTATTAAAAACATAACATGGATATCAGTGCAAATATTATCAACAACAGCGATGTATCAATCAAGACATCCATCATTGTCATGACAGCGACGGGCAGCTTATCATTTATGGCAGCCTAGCCAAGCATATATGACCAACTACGCATAAGGCGTATCGCCACTATTATTCAGGTAGCAGTGAGAAGCTAGTGACCCTAAAAAGCCCATCTAAGTCATAATATGCATACCCATGTGGGTAACGGATGGAGCCAGCGATTAAAAGCCTTAAAAGGCCAAAAAGTCTTATACGGCTAGTCACGCGTAAGACCAATGCCATCTGTATAGCTTTCCGACAACATCACGAGGTACAAATGAAATTGCCCTCCCAAGAATGGGTCCAACCTTGCAGACAAAGAAAATGCAAGCTGCAGTGTGCGCTCTTTGGCCATTGTCCATAGATAGGCCAACCACGCATAAGACCCCCCAGATTCCTAGCTCAATTTCAGTAGTAACTCATGAGGAAGGGCTTTAACCTACTCATCGACCTTGGATTTGGTACCCCAAAGGTAGCCTTGTGAGCCCCGTGAACTTTAGAGAGTTACTGCGGCCAACCCCATGCGTAAATCCAACCGAGTTCACGGCCCCGGTAGCTTCACTAGGCCCCTCTGATGGATAGTGGTTTGTGAACTCACCAGGTTGTGAAATGTTCAGTGAACTCATAAGAGTTATAGAAATCAATCACATGAGACACGATTCCACTACTCAAGAGTCTAAAAAATTGCGTTGCTCCACTACTCAAGAGCTTAAACTGTGTGGCTATCTGACTAAATTGAAATCTAGTGATGCCTACCAAAAAAAAAAAAAAAACCATATAGGAAATTTCATACTAACAATTATAATATATTTGTTATTCTTTTATCTCAACCCTCATTAAATATCATGTTAGACGATTGCATAAATAAATATGCTTAAAATGAATCATGATTTGGAAATTTATGAAAAGGCAAATTATCTCAAAATATCATTATGTCTTCACTCATATATGCATGTTGAAAATCAAAAGAAGCTACATGTTCTATATATATATATATATATATATATATATAAAGAAACAAAACAAAAAAATAAAACAAATTCTTTACAACTCATCTGTGACTCCTAATATTCCCAAATATTTCTGCAAATCTTCCTTCAACTGAATTTGAGCTTGGATGTGTCTTAACTTTTCTTCAAGAATAATTTTTGCTTGATTCAGAATTCCAGCTAACTTGCTTTCCAAAGATGCGATTATCTCTTCATTTTTTATTAATTCAGATTTCTCAACATTGATAGATTGAATACTGATTCGCATCTTCTCTTCGATCTTCTTCATAGTTGATTCTTCTGTATGGTCTTTCAACTCCAGTTGCGAGATTTCTTTCTTTAGGAGAGATATGCTATTCTAAATGGTCATTTTCCTGTCAGCACAAGCCTTCAACTGTCCCTGAGAGTTGACTGTTCTTGATTGAACTCAGAAATAGTGGAAGTGATGAGGGAAGCCTTCTCTTTGGAAAGAGCTAGTTGTTTTCCATATTCTAATATCTTAGGAGCGATAGTGACATTTTCTGCTAATGCTAAAGAAATTATTGAATCACGAAATTTGAGAAGAGAATCGCGTAGGATAGATATATTAATTTTTACCATCCTCGTAGTGCTTTCCAGGATTTCAATAGCAATATCCAAATCTGACCACTGCTCGGGATCTTTAAAAATGTGAACTATCACTGATATAAAATTCCTCATCAAAAGCAGCTTATGTGTAGGAACCTTCTCAAAAGATAATAGATCAGACACAGTAGCTACGAAGTCAGAGCTTGCTGCACTACTGCGAGGAGGAGTTCCTATAATATAAAGAGGAAAAGAAATTAGAATAATGATAACAAGGCTAGGGGATGTGGAAATTCTGATAAAGCAAATGATATACATACCTGCTGTAGAAGTATAGGTAATAGGAGGCTGAATCTCCTGAACAAAATAAGGGTCAGCTCCTAACATATCAACAAAGGAAGGCACTCTAGCCTCCATGCTCGAATCCTTAGTAGTCGGAGTTGGAAGATTAGTGGTCTCTACTGGAAAAATAATTCTACGAGCTATCGCCTTTCGTGCTACAAAAGGAGTTAAAGAGAACCTCGGTGAAACCACTAATGCAGCCGGAGGAAGATCTACAGGGGAGTATCATCTATCCCAGTATTGACAACATGAGTACCTAAAATAAAGAATATAACAATAATAATGAGATAACTATAGCAATATATATATATGTATATATATGTATATATATATATATATATATATATATTCCAATAGTTATCGTAAAAAATTCCTTACTCGGTGAATATCTATATTCTTCGTAATCCAGAGGTTCATCTTCTTCCTCCTTTATGTTTGCTGAGATCTTCGCAGGAATATTGGTATCAGGAAGAGCTTCAGAAGCTGACAAAAAATGTTCTTTGCCGATAGAAGTACCTTCCGCAACAACATCTTCCTCACCATCATTGTCAACTTCACCCTCCTCAAAGTCATCATTATCATCATCTCCTTTAGTATCATATTCAACAGAAGCGGTGCCTTCAGATGAAGAGGCTGAACTTTCATCTACTTCTTCAATCATGACCTGCTTCCCTTTAGAGGGAGGAGTCCGACTACTTCCTGGCTGAAAATCTTTATTAACTGGGACCGGAGAAGCTGAAGCAACAATCCTTTCTTGAGGAGAGGGAGGAGAGGCTTGAGAGCATGTTCGAGACCTTGTCATCAGTGAAGATAGATTAGGATGAGTAGTTCAAAGGGCAGGAGAAGGGGCTGACTGATCTTAAGGCTCGACAATGTTTGCTTGGGTAGGAGAAGAAGCTTTTATCACTTCCTCATTCACTCTCTTAGAATGATCCTGTGGGACCTTTTCAAAGTCCCTAACAACCCCATAAGTTATCCACCCTTCCAAGGTGTTATCGGGTTTTCGTTCGTGAATGGGATCGTCCACAAATATCTTGACGTAGAGATGTCCAGGAAAGGGGATGTGGCTCGTCTCGGGCACGAAGCCTATTCCTTCTTCAAATTTATGGCCCTTGAGTCTTGACGGAAAAATCCAAATAGGTGCAGTCATAGGAAAGCATTTATTAATTAAATATGATTGATGAACCCACCATCTCATGTGACTATATAAAGCACGAGGGATGTGATTGCTACTCGGGATAATAAAAGTGGATTTGACTCGACCACCCAAAAGTTGTTTCCATATCATCGTCCAATTGTATGGACCAGTCCCATAGCTCCACATCCGCTTGGTTACCAACCTGCAATCTTCCAGAACGACTTGGTTGAAACCGAATTGACTAGCAAAGTGACTCAGATAATATAGCTCCCTCCAAAACTCTAATCCCTCTCTCAATGGGAGGCTACAGGAGTGGATCGTGTGGTAAAACGCTTTCTCCCCCGAGGTAAGTGATCCAGTATCTATTTTATCTGTATCCTCCATGTACTGATATAGGCAGAAATGGAAGTAGTTGATGTTATCTGTGGAAGAAATTGCATCAACAACCCAATCATATGATCTTTTCGCCATAGCTCTCTTCTGGAAAAACCAGAGTGGAATATGGGAGGGATGGATGTAAGCTTTCTTAGAAACTTTAAAAGTCCATGGAAAATATACAGCAAGACAGCTGGTGATGTAATGCCATGGAGTGTAAGTAGAGGAGCCAATGGAAGGACTTTTGACGTGTGAGATAATCTCTCCAAGGGCCCTGTAAATTGAGCATAGGACTGGGGGGCAAGAGAATATTTAAACCCTTCAGCCATTACATCGGAGAAAACAAACACCGTAGGGCAAATAACATCTACCCACTTCGAGCTAGGTAGGACCACCACAGTTAGCCAATACACAAGAAACGCCGTAAGCTCCCCATCAAGGGTATACTCTTGACACTCTTTTATGTTTTCACGCAGATCCACCAATTCTCGCGAATGGTTTCCACTAAACCTGGAAAGAGAAGAAAAGACAGATAATGAGAAGTATAAATCGAGGTGCAATAAGAAATTGTTAGTCCATAAGAGAGAAATTACTGGAGGGCTTTAATGAAATGCACAAGCCATTGCAAGGGTGAAATCTTGTGAATATTTGGGAATTTGGACATCTTTGTAAAAATTTTGGTGGTCATTTTTAAGATAGAAGCAACACGGCCTAGTGAAGAGATGTAGGCTAGTTCTTCGTTTGTTGGTACAAATTCATTGTAGAACTTCCTGATTATTGGGAGACCGGCGATTCGATGAAGATCCCAGAGCGTGATGCTCATTTTGCCTGTGGGAATATGAGAGGAATTGGTTAAGGGACACCCATAATTAAGGAAGCCTTTCAGAATAGAAGGCTCCTTGTAGAAATGTTGTGATGTAGCTTCTATCGCATTATAGAGATTGATCTTGATCAAGATCTTCGAATGCTTGGCCAAGATCGCCGCTGCTCATTTAGGATAATAGTTACAGGAAGTCAGGAGGCCTCTCATCCTGAATTATTCTAGACTCCAAATCGATTGATGTTCTCTAAAGCATTGTTGAAGTGTCTTGTAGAAATGAGTCGAGAATAGATCGTGTGGATTATGAGAAGGGGCGAGGAAGATCATCTGATGAACATCGCCGATCTGTTGCCTCGGCTTCTTCGGTAGTAAGATACCTTCTAGAATTTTGGGTTCCCTCAATGACCGGGATTCTGTGTAGGCCAATTTTTCCCCATCCATTTGATTTGACGGTTCCCAGTTGTGGATAGACTGATAGTGGTGAAGGCTCAGTGGGATCACTACCATGCCTTGCTTATAAGGATTATTAAATTCATAATACCCTCAATCACCTAAATCGACTCCTAGGAGTTCTGGATTTTCTTTTTATTGTTTTCCCTGATTTTCTCCTGGAACTCTTCAGCTTTGTTGCGACGGGTTTTCTTCGACCTAGATGGTGGGGGAGTGTCTTCTCTCATCGGTGACTTTTGGCTTATCATCAGCAAATTAGTCGTTGTCTTTAGCCACTCATCCCAGTCAAAATCTCGACCATGTCTCGGTGGTCGTTCAATCTCATCCATAGTGATTGCCCTGTGAATAGGAGAGGGTGGTGTGGTGATCCTATCGGTGAAATCGAAGGTAGGGAGCACGGGTTCCTTTATGTAGGCGGGACATTTACTGGTGGTTTTGAAACATTTTTGTGATGGTTGGGCTGGAGATGGTGATGGTTCAGTGGCTTGGGAAGATGAGGGATTTGGCAGTTCTTGGTGAGAAGGTTGTGCAGTAGAAGGTTCAATAAGACGGTAAGTCCTCTTTGTGCGGGCCATGGTAAAAAAGTTCAAGTTCCAGAAAAGGTCTAAAAAAGGCTAAGTCTAGAAAAATTTGTAGGGGGGTTACACGGGTTGTGCAAACAAAATTGGTTGCACGGGTTGCACAAATGAAATTGGTTGTATGGAGTAGCGCAAGGTTCGAAGAGTCTACGCGAACAAAAAATCTGTTGCGCGAGTTGCGCAAATGAAATCGATTGTGCGGGAAGATATTAAAAGGGTAGCAGAGCTTCGTTAAACGGAAATGGAAATTGAGAAATGAAGGAACTCCCAATATATATGGAAAGTATGGCCCGAGTATAGTACTCGAGCTCCCATTGTGCGAGCCGCACAAATGATTGCAAGAAATAAAAAGAGGGTAATTGATCCTGATTCTTTGATTCAAAAGAACAAAGAAAGGATCAAGGGGGCATCTGCTGAGGCATAAAAAGAAGGACAAAGATCAAAGATTAAGAAAGCAGAAGACAAAAGAAAAATGAGAAAGAATATCATTTTATGAGATTGCGCGAGCCGCACAAAAGACATATTAGTTGCGTGAGCCGCGCAAAGTATCTGTTGATTGTGCAATCCGCACAAATGGTCTTGTTAGTTGCGCGAGTCACGTAAAGGGATGAAGATGTTCTATATGAGCGGATAGATCTGATGAAAGGTAGGCCCCATGGCACCGAGATAGAGGGTTCGCACATGTGAAGGGTTATAAATACCCCACTCCCCCTCTCATTTGAGGGTTAGAAGATTTTGGAGGAAGATTAGAGCTCCAGAAGAGATTAAAGGTAGGAGAAGAGAGGGATGCAAGGGTTTGTGCCGGTCCGCGCAAACCATATTGGTTGTGCGGCCTACATAACAAGGTTGTTGTATAGTCAGTAAAGGTTGGGGCCAAAATGCTACCAAAATTGTTAATCTTGGTCTTCATCATCTCCAATTCTCTGTTTGCATAAGGATATAAGCTTAAGAGAGGGAGATAAGATGATCAAACCTGTACAATATTCCTCTTAAAGAGATGAACAAACTACGAGTTGAAATGCTGCTAAATTTGATATTCAGATTCGACATTCGAACTTTGACGATTTCTGTATTTTAAATAATCTATCTCAGAATCAAGGGATATTCGAGGATGTAAATTAACTTAATGTTAATAATACAACGATTGTTTTTCATACACTCTTTCTGTTATATTCGAATAAGATAATCTCCCAAATCGAAATGCATTTGTTTCTTGTTCGAAACATTCTCAAAATAGACTTCACTCTGCCTAATTTCATAAAATGACCAAGAGTTCTAGAATATGCTTTTTCAGGACGATTTCAGGATTCCTTTTCTTCATTTCAAATATTTAATTCTATTCGTTTCTCACTTGGTTTTCTTGGATCTTTGACATGTGAATTTTCAATCTTTACCTCCTAAGATCCATCCTTTGCCTTGGTGATTCTTGAGCATCAAATTCATGCTTTTAGCATCCTTTTCAATCCAGACTCTTAAGTTCACCTAACAACACAAACATGAGTAAAATAGAACATTAAGCATTATCATGTTCATAAAACCAATATATAAATGGGGGTTAATATGCAATATTTGACCCTTAACACATAGCATGGTGTTCTCGTGCGCGAGCATGCCCGTGTAAGGTCTACATGGTTTTGGTCAAACGGGGACCCTCTACCAGATGGACGACTTAGATCTTGTGTCGGGGTGATGGAGACGGACTATGATTACGAGCAACGGACAACAATCCAGTCGCTAAAGAAAAACGTGAAAGGAAAAGGGAGTTTTCCCTCTTTAGTGCGGGTCAAACCCGGTTTGATCAAGTTTATGGTCTGGTGCAACGTTGGTGTTCCTGCACTGTGTACATGCATTGCAAGTGTGGGGCTCACAGTGATGTTCTATTGAAATCTACTCCATCCATTCTCCTTAGAGGCTCTAATCAGGTCCTCTGACTAAAAAGCAGGCAAATCCAAAGCTCAGGTGGGCCCCACGACTTGATTCTGATCATATTTGTGGATTTTCCTCGGTCTAATGGTCAGATTACATCCAAACTTATCATATACAGTAAAAAGATCCACGAGACCACTTAACTAGAATTTAATGGCTGGATTATGGATCATATGGCCTAATACACACTTATAATATTAAATATCTTTTTTACAATGTTTTTAACATTGTTATTTATTATTATTATTATTATTATTATTATTATTTTCTAAGTTGTTTATCATGGTTTACATCTTGATCAACGCCATTTATTTACTCAATCAGTCACCTATAGGGCTTTGATAAGAAAGATTAGATTATTTTAAATTTGTAAGTTAGTCATACCAAGTGAATGTCCACTTATCAACTCTCGACATCCTAATGATTTAAATAATTCAATGATTGAATTGAATCGTCTTTAATTATTAATAGTCCTAGGAACCCTAAGAAGTATTTAGGTGTGATCTGGTAGTCAAATATGGGAGTAGATGATCTGGTTTGTGTTTCCAAAAGATGCATAATACAACAGGATGTTGTAACTTGATGAACAGTGGATTTCGTGATCCATAACTTTAAATCTACGATAGTCAGTTAGATTTGTCTATCCAAAAAATTATAATCTTATGAATAGGTTTTTCTAACGATGTAATGGTCGGTCTTGAAGAATAACAGATGGATAGCTTGATGTATGGGTACGGACAACTTTTAACGGTCAGACTTTTACTGGAATGCATGTGAATGTTCGTTTAGGCTAGGTTTGTACTTATTCTAAGTTGGGTTACTCAGTAACACCTGAGTATGGAAAAGTACGGGGCGTTACAGATGCACATGAGGCCATCAAAGGTCAAAACATTGTAATGTCTTTAACTATTGACTCATTAATCCAGATGTTTCATATTATTGGATCGATCATTAATCTGACTGTTGGATTAAAGATATTGTTAGTGCACTTATTTACAAACATGTTTGTCAATCACGTGACTACTTGTGTCAAGTAGGCGGATGAGTCCTTTGCAAATGAAGACCGACGACTCAACTGGAACAGAAGCCCGAGCTACAAAGTCAGATTCCAAAGAGGCTTCTACGATCAGGATCTTGCCTGTAGATGACTTAAACCTAAATAGGAAAACCCACTTAAGGCATCCAGTCAAAGCCAATTCCAGGTTCATACTTTCTATCCTTTTAGTGTTGGCCTTAGGAAGTTCTAAGTTGTTGAATGATTTAATGGACAAAGAGTTTAAACAAGAAAATTTATCCACATTCGGTAAGAGAAAGTACCACCGAACGGCACTTTCGGTAGCAC
The DNA here is from genome assembly GCF_029962835.1 of Magnolia sinica. Classification (NCBI taxonomy): domain Eukaryota; kingdom Viridiplantae; phylum Streptophyta; class Magnoliopsida; order Magnoliales; family Magnoliaceae; genus Magnolia; species Magnolia sinica. The sequence continues at coordinate 38,658,941 of NC_080590.1, read as the reverse complement.
CGAAGATACCTTTAATATTACCGAAGGTGCCCAAAATAGTCCATCAGCTTTTCAAAAAATATTCGGTACCACTGACTGTTAATTCGATACCACTGACTCCTACCGATCAACAAATTTCTGTACCATCGAAAGTAATAAAAATCATCCAATAACTTTAGGATCTAATTTGGTACCACCGACTATATATTGGTACTACTGAAGGTTCACTCAGTAGTACTGATAACTACCCGTAATAAATCCATTGGGCCCTTTTCTCTATAAATATAGGACCCAAAACTTTACAAGAAGTGTAAATTTAGGCATTTTAGAGTCCCTAGGTTGTCTAGCTCAAATCACTTATCATAGACTCTATCCACATGAGATTCATGTTCTATTCATTGTGACTCATCACTCATGAGCATTCAAAGCTCTTATTTATGAAGAAAATGATCTCAAGCCTTCACTAGAGTATTGAGACCAAACCTATAGGTATATTCTTAGTCTCAACCTTACTCTAGTGCATCCATCAGTTGAATCTCTTAGGAAATTCATTCATAACCTTCATTAAAGATTCAACCAACTCCCATTACCTTGGTTACCTTTATAGGAACATCAAATGCAAGGTTCTTGATCGTGAAGCTGAAACAACCGGTAAACTATAGCATATCGATTGGGGAAGTATTGGGGAGCTGATTCAAGCAAAGAAGAGTGAAGATCATGTAACCTAAGACAAGCTACAAGAGAGGACTCATTCCGACAAGTAAGTGACATTTTTAAGAGTCCAAAGTTTAGTCTCAATCCTCGTGTAGGATTGAGGCTAAGAGTTTGCTATCAACAAACTCATGTAGGTACCTTGTGTGGGACCTTGGCTGGTGGGCCTAAATGTAGTTGCCTAGTGTGGGACCTTGGCCGGTGGGACTAAACGTAGGTGCCTAGTGTGAGACCTTGGCCGGTAGGCCTAAACTGAGGTGGCTAGTGTGGGACGTTGGCCGGTGGGCCTAAACATAGGTTCTTAGTGTAGGACCTTTGTTCGTGTGAAAATCATAAATTGCTGAGTTGTTTGTGTTGGGCTGTAAAGGTTAATGGTGAACCTGATTTAAAACCATTCATAATGAATTCTGACACACTCTAGGAGAGAGTGTGGTTGTCGAGAGTGGAGTAGGCAAGTAGCCGAACCACTATATATGCCTGTGTTTGAAATTGATATTTGCGCATCTATTTTCTTATGGTTATGTATTTGAATGCTTAAGTATATATGCATGATTAGATGAATGCGAAGGATTGTTTGATACAATATTTCATACACACATGTTCACTATGCTATAGGCTAGTCACGTAATTCTTGAATAGACTATGTGATTGGATCTTGGCTTGGAAGCTTTTAGAGTTAAGTTGCCTTGCTTAGTTTAAAGTACTAAGTAGTTTGTATTAGGTAATTAGGATTTTTTTTAATAAGCAAAATATTTGAAAGTCCTATTCACCCCCCTCTAGGACCATGTCTCATATTCATTCTTCAGTATCAGTGGTATAAACCGCAATTTCAATTGGTATCAGATCGAGGTTCCTCTGAAAAAGGTCTAACAACCTAGAGGAAGATCTTGACTGAAGAAAGAAATATGGGCAAAGGAGAGCGACCATCCATCTCACGACCACCCATCTTTAATGGTACAAACTATGCATACTGGAAGGCGAGAATGATATATTTTCTCCAAGCCTTAGATGATGATGTGTGGGAGATTGCTGAAAATGGATATGTTGCACCAAAGAACAAATTGTTCTCGAGGATGGCACAACAATTACTAAACCAAAACCAAAGGCCAAATGGATCCAGTATGAAAAAGATATGAGGATGTGTGAAGCCAAAGCCATGAATACAATTTGCCGCGGAGTTTCACAAGAAGTATTTCATTAGATAAGTATGTGTGCAAACTCTAAGGCAGTATGTGAGTTATTAGAAACTACCCATGAAGGAACTAACAAAGTAAAAATGTCAAGGCTTCAACTCCTAACTTCTCAATTTGAACATATAAAGATGGATAAAGATGAGACATTCATGGAGTTCTTCATAAGGTTGAATGGTATATGTAACTCCATGGGAGGACTAGGAGAAAGAATTTCGGTATCCAAAATCTATAGGAAAATTTTGAGATCCTTACCGAAACGTTTCAACTCCAAGGTCACTACCATCGAAGAATGTAGAAATATAGAAGAACTAGTAGGTTCCCTACAAACTTTTGAACTACATTTCAAACCACCCAAAAAAATCCAAAAATATTATTCTCAAAACCTCTAAAAACATGAATACAATAGAGGAAGAAGAGAGTAAGAACAAAGATGGAGATGAGGAGGTTACCCTCCTAGCTAAAAAATTTAAAAGATTCTTTAATAGGAATTATGGTAGACTATACAATAACAAAGGAGCTTAACTAGACCACAAGCGCCAAACTGGAAAATTCAACAAGTCCAGAGAGCTTCAATGCTACAATTGTAAAAAGTTTAGTCACATCTCCACGGATTTTCCTACAAAGAAGTCCAAAGGGAAAGCTATTGCAGCCACTTGGGATGATACTGACGACTCACATTCAGATTCAAATGGGTCAGAAAGCGATGGAGACATAAAATCATTAAAGGTCCTCATGGCCTCCGCCACTACTGTCATTCCTAAGAATCTAGATAAGGAAGATAAACTTGATCTTGAGAGAATTAAAAAAGGGAGAGGAACTACTGTTAGAAGCATAACTTTTGATAATCTGATCAAGAAAATTGAACTTCTAGAAATAAAAGTTAAAAAATTAAAAAGAGAAAACAAGAAACTAAAAATACAAGTAAAACACTCTGATCAAACAGTATAACTAACCCGAAAATTCAGTCAAAGTAATGAAAATTTTGAGAAACTTCTAGGCATGGGTAAAAAATTCAAAAATATGATAGGCTTAGGATATGAATCAGAATCCTCCTCTACCTCATCAATGATATGTTAAAAATTTAGTTGAATGCCATCACTGTGGAAAGATAGGACACTACAAATGGGAATGTCCTATGTTAAAAAAACCTAATGTTACTTCCTAGGCAAATCTCTAAGTCACATTAACTCATTTCGAAGTCAGTCAGAGAAACTCTCCTCTAACTAAAAGAAAATGGTTATCAAATGCGTAATGCAAAACAGATACAAGTGCCCTAAAAACAACTTGGGCCCTTGTAACATTTGGTCCATGTAAATCAACAAGTTACCTCGACCATTCTTTTGATATATTTGGTAATGGGTTAGGAACTTTAAAAAGGGGATATGTTGATAAGTAAAAGTGAATAATATCTATATATATATATATATATATATATATAATTGATTGGTCAAGAAGAAAATCACAATTACTTAAAATTGATTCTAGAACATTAAAAGAAATATTATTTTTTAATCAATTTACAAACAAATTCTTGACCAATAATTTCTCTGTCCATGGAGTTTGATAAAAGTGCCTTCATGATAAACAACTCCATATAAAATAAGTATCATACATAACCTTTAAAATGTTCATGAATAATATGATACTTACCTTGAACCAGTAAAGGTTGATACACATACTACAATCAAATGTTTATAACTTAATGATCAACCATCTCTAACAAATGGTTATTGGTTCATTTGAACTAAATTGGTATATCTGAGGATCATACCTCTTATGAAAGTTTTAGTGTCAAAACAAATGCTTAAGCCTGATGATTGGTCTAATTGTTAAATCTGAGGATTCTTAGCCTTTAAATGTTTTGGAAATTCCATAAAAGACCTTCACTCTCAACCATATCATGGAATCTTATTTTAGAATAAAATGTGCATTATAGGAAAATCCGTTTTAGAGATTTTTTGAGTTCCAAGAACACTTTAGTAACACCGAACTTACCTTCGGTGCTACCGAAATCGAGCCACGTCACGTTATTTAAATCCCTCATTGCTCAGTTCTGTTTAGACTGTTACATCTCTTGTTACTTCTAAAGTTCGGTTTAAGGGCTGTGTAACCAAAATCAGTAAAATCTAAGGTATCTCCTAGTGTTTTCTCTTTACATCTCAAAAACTAGGATCATTTGCCTTAGGCTTTTCTTCTCTTGATATGTCCTTATCATTCCACTTCATTTCCATAAAATGAAGTCATCTTTGCCTAAAGAAAAATCAATCCAAGAAGAAACATGACATTGAAGAATCAACTGGAACTAGGCATAAACTCTGCATTCCAAAATGAGGGCGATCATTTGGCCAAACCTATAGACCCTCATCTTCCTAAAACCCTAATTCTTTTAGGCCCATTACTGCCAGAAATTTAAAGCAAAAGATTATGTGTGCAAAAATGTGGATGAGAGTTGTCCTGAAAAATTTAAGGTTCAAGAAATTCCTTCTCGTGAAGGAAAGTCTCCACTCACTACCAGAAAAATGGGCAAAGGCTATAGATAAAAATTTTAGTTAAAAGCTTATGGCTATGGTTAGAGTTTGTAGCACGATCGTAGCCATTGGTGTTGTAGCCATAGGTCTTAAAGCTATGGCTACAAATTTAATCCATAGCTATATAAACAATAGGTACAAATTAAATCTGTAGCCATAGCTTCCATAGCTCTAAAGTATATATAGCTATAGATTATATCTGTAGCTAAAAGTAGTGTGAGAACCATAGCAATAGGCTGAAATCAGCAACAACTACGGTTTCCAGATAAAGAGCTATGGTTAATGGCCGTAGCTAATGCCTTTTAAAAAAATTTATTAAAAAAATATAATAATGGCATCTCTAACCATTGTAGTACATGCCTTGATAGATCAACTCATATAAACTAATATAGATAAATAGTTCATGGCTAAATCATTCATTCATTCAATCAAACACAATCATTCATTCAATCAATAAAAAATAATCATTCATTTTAATCCATTCACAAAAGTACAATGCCAACATAATAGTTATGTCTATTTAAAGTTCTCATTAACAGCAAGATCTAATGCCTTCTCGCAGCCAAATAACTTCTCAACAATCACAAGCGAGAACTCCACGGATGTGCCTCTATTGGTTATCAATTTTCCATCAACTAATACCCTATTCTCAGCATCGATTTAATCTGAAAGCTTACTGCACATGGCTGAGACAAAGAAAGACGACGATGAGATGACATAAAAAAGAATATTATTTCATGGCACGAGACAAAGAAAGAGGCAAATCCACAGCAGTAGCAGATCCCAACATACAAAATAATGGGGTGAGTGACGCCCACCATTAAAACCTTCCTAAGGTCAACCACGTTGTTTATTTGAGATTCAAATTGTATTTCAAAGTGTGGGTGTGTTCAGGGTGTGTAAACAACATGATAAAAATAAGAACTTCGCCTATAGGGAGTGATCTCAGTTTCATCAGGTGAAATCCATTAAAATCCATATGAATTTTCATCTTTCAAATAGACTAAAACTGGATGGTGCTGAAAGCTTGATGAGCCTTGCAAGTTCCTAAAGCAGATGCAGTTTCCATTGCTAGTGGGATAGCCTTTGATCAAGATCATATGGTTGTTTTGGAAAAAGAATGAAAAAAAAAAACATCAACAGTAAAGAATAATGATTCAGAACTCAAATCCTCCTAAAACCAAGCAAGCAAGCACAGGATATGAAAGAATGCAAGCTTACTAATAGAATGCTCAATAGTTTTCACTCCTTGAAAGTGTGGATATGCAATATGTCTCAAACTGGTCTTCATGACTTACCGACAAAACAATAAGGTCATATTGCAGCTTGTCAGCCTCCTTGAGGAGCATATCAGCCAATAGTTTCACTTTTCTAGCTGCCACTATTTCTAATTTATCTTCGATAGATGCTACCACCACATTTGCCTTTGCTCTCCGTAGAATATTAATTATCATAACAACTTCCATCTCCACTGATGTCACGCCCCAAACTCGGAAAACGGGCTCACAAAATTCCCGATCGCCGAATCTGGTGCCGACAGCCTCCGTAGCACCCCATTCTCGGCTCCCAACGCCCATACGCCAGATTCCGATCCTGGGATCCTACAAGGAGGATTTTCAGTATGAATTTTTTTTTTTTGTAATGGAGCATAACCACAAGCATAACCAAGTCACAAAACGACAACACCACATATCCACTATAACAAAACTTTAAATACAATGCGTAAGAAAGGAAAATACAATATAATGAAAGTAAAAGAAACTCCAGAAGCTCGGCTGCACGCTCCAAGCTCAACGCTGCTGCAACCTAACGCCACCTGCACGCATCTATCGTGCATAAGCTTATAGAAAGCTTAGAGGGTGGTGAAAGTGTGTGTAAGGCGAGTGCCAAGTGTATAATATCAGAGTAATGCGGAAATATGCGGTAAGTCCATGAATACTATCAACTATATCAAAGTTATGCGATGCGAGGCATGAATGCTATCAGCCATACTAAGGCCATGCGATGCGAGGCCTATGTAGCCAAATGTCATATGCGAGATGCAAAGCAAGCGTGCCAGTACTCATCAAGTACACATATCAGTACAGTTCCTCTCTGGATATCACCGGGGTCTAATACACCTCACACTGACTGCCTCCTCCCTAGCTGCACAGTCAAGCAAGTGGAAGAGACCACACTATCCGCCTGACCAGTAGTCTGCCAATATCTACTCGGCTCGTCGATAGCGGACTCATTTGCGAGCTGGTCAAACTCAGCCTAGCTTATAGCCCCCTCACTCGGGCGGATAAGGCCACACCCCCTTCCAACCGACCACGACACAGTGGGAGACGCGGCCTACTGGTATTCGGCACTCAGGCGCTCATGTATCCACTCGGTCTAGACGTTGGAGCATCTCCTGGTACCAAAAAGGTTCTGGGACTTTCACCCAAGGACATCCTAAGTGCCCATAATGCTAGAGCCAATATTTCCGGTATCCGATACGGTCATCCACGATGTGTCTGTGGAGCCATGACCCTGATGTCGCTAGGGCGTGCAGTGAATCACGACACACAATGCGAAATGCATGAGTCAAACCGTCAGTCATGCAGAAATCTCACGCGTACCACGCGCTCATGTGGGGCACTCCGTCTCATAAGGAGTTCCGAAAATGTCTCAGCCCAACGGCTTATGCTATGATCAAACATTCCTCATCTCAAGCATACATATGATGCGTATGGGCATGAATCATGGAAGTGCACTAAGCATGTTATAAAGTAATGAACTATCAATAAGTATGGGCCTATCAATGGGTCCTAAGGAGAGTCATAATGCGGACATTTAACCATCATTATTCTTACAATGTGGACATCAAACCAACATTGCTCCCAAGGCATGGCCTGCCATAAAATATCATTACACAAACCATAGGAAATCACACATTGCAATGGACCTATATACATCTCATTGGGCCTCGACCCATAGTCCTCAGATACATCAAATGGGCCGCCTCATAAGGTCCTTATATAAATCAAGTGGGCCGCATCAATGGGCCTTATGTACATTGCAATGGGCCATGTCCCATGGGCCTTTGAAAACATCACAATAGGCCTTGTAACATGGGCCTTATGCATGCCAAATAGGCCTAATCATATGGGCCTTATGCATACCAAATGGGCCTAATCATATGGGCCTTATGCATACCCAATGGGCCTAATCATATGGGCCTTATGCATACCCAATGGGCCTAATCATATGGGCCTTATGCATACCCAATGGGCCTAATCATATGGGCCCTAAATATATACCAAGGTGAGCCTTAATGAACGGCCTTAAGTAAATCAAGATGGGCCCCAAACATATGCCAGGGTGGGGTCCATTTGAACCACAAATCTATCTTATTTTTAGTCTCAAGCCTTAAAAAGGGGCTTTCAAAATGATTGGACAGCTTGGATGCAGCACATGCATCATTGTGGGGGTCCACATGAAGGCCCACCATTAGGTATATTAAAAATATAATATATATAATATATATAATATATATACAATATAATATATATATATATATATACATATATATATATATATATACACACACATACACACACACAGGGCAGCTGAAGGCGTGGGTCCCACCGTCCAGGGTGGACGGTGCGGATAGAACATATAAATCATAGTGGGGTCCACTGTCCAGACAGTGGACAGTGTGGATAAACACATAAATCATGGTGGGGCTCCCTGATATTGGTAAAACACATACATCTGTGGGGCTCCCTGATATTGGTAAAACACATACATCTGGGTGGGATCCACCGTCCACAGCAGTGGACGGTGTGCCAAGAACACACATCACTGTGGGTCCCATGTGGGGCCCACCATAATGCTTATATGACATCCAATCCGTCCATAAGGTCACTCAGACCTAGATGAAGAGTAAAAACAAATTTCAGCTTGATCCAAAAACTTCCGTGGACCCAAAAAGGGTTTTAATGGTATACATTCAATCCCACTGTTTCCTATAATGTGGGCCACCTGAGTATCAGATCGGCCGGATTTTCAGCGGGAGCATACTGCAAGGAGGGGCTCACCCAATGGACGGTTTGGATATTGAAAATACATCATGGTGGGGCCCACGGCTGGAGCCGTGGGTCTGTTGCGTCAGCCCGTCCGCCAGCAGCAGCAGCAGGCGCTGCCTGCGTCTCTGACAGCAGCAGCGTCTGCTGCATGCATGATATTTTTTTTTTTTGAAAACATAAAATGTCATGGTTTTTTGTGTATGGGGCCCACATCAGTGGAATCTGACCCTGCCATTGGGTCCCATGGTTTAATACAAGGCAAAAGAGCCCAATATTGAATATGTTTTGATGGATAAAAATAGTAGTTGATTTTTCAACAGTAACCATCACAATTTCTCATACTATGGCCCACCAGATACTCGGATCAGCTTCATTTTTCGGTCCAACGCCTAAAATGAACTCGAGAATAGAATGGACGGCGTGGATTGAACACTTACATCAAGGTGGGGCCTACATGAATGGCACACCCAATAAGCTTTGGAAAAGCTAATACTTGTGTTTTCAATTAATCGTCCAGGGACGTCCCTGGACGTCTGGACATAGCACTTGCATTGGGGCGGGCCATGCTTAGGCGGGACATCACATGGTGGGGTGGTGTGGATCACATACGCATGTAAGATGGGCCTCACCCACAAATGGATTGGGTCCAAACCATGCTTCATGGTGGGGTCCATTCGGGTGGGCCATATGGCCATTCCATCATATATAAAATACATACATAACAAGAGAGGGAGAGAGAGAAAAGGAGTGGGACACGTGTGATGGAGGGACCCCGCACTATGGGCCCTCCGTTTCAAGCATCCAATTGTACATCAAGTGGGTCCCATTGCATGTGGGCCCATTAAATTGAAAATCAACGGTGGAGATCCTTTCTCCACCAAAATAGACGGTCTAGATGACCCTATGCATGCACGGAAGATAAACATCATGATGGGGTCCATGGAGAATGGCCCCATCATGGAATGATCATGAGCATCAAGGTGGGCCATTGGCCACACCTAGTGGTCCAAAGTGAGATCCATGCCATTGATTCGGTAGGCCTCACTTTGCCCATCATAAAACATGAAAAATCTAGTCTAATAAGCACCCACCGGTCGATCTTCTTGGTCCGTTGGAATGCCGGTCTCCTAGAGCTTCACTTTAACGGTGGAAGATAGGAAATGAAAGGCTAGGATGGAGGTTTTGGGGTGGGAAAGTGGGCCACACACATGCACTCTCTCACATAGAGAAGCTTGGACGTGAGCTCACTTGTTGCTTGGGATAGAGTTGAGAAATGAGAGAGAGAGAGAGGGAGAGATGGGATGTAAAGAGAGAGAGTGATGGGTGTGAGTGATGGGTGAGGTGATGTGTACTTGACTAGCATGGGTGTGTAAGGGAGAGGGTGAGAAAGTGTTGACTTTGGAGAGAGAAAGCATGGGTTGCTTGTACTTGACATGAGGTGATGGATGGGATTGATTGATGGGATTGATTTGACATATTGTAGAGATTCTCTTGGGATTACAAACGCGCGGTGTTTTCTTCGAAATAAACGCCGGCTCACATCTTACTGCCAGGGTTTGGATCGGTACAAGAGACGCGGCGTTAAAACCGCGACGACGGTGCGGTCGCAAAGGTACAAGTCTCGAATTAAACCGACTCAAATCTACAACATATAACTTAGGGTCGATCGCAACGTCGATTATACATCACAGGTTGCCGAAATTCGACAGGAAGGATCGCGGGACTCGATGGAATAGAACGGACTAGGATACGGGTCTTACAGCTCTCCCCACCTAACAAGAAATTTCGTCCTCGAAATTTAAATCATAACATACCAATACAGAGCTTACCAAGAGAGGAAAACTACACCACTATATATATAATCAGAACACAACATACTAACAAAATCAAACATCTAAGGGATAGGGATGACGCCCACATATCTCAAGTTCTAACTCCCAGGACGCCTCATTCATGAACAATCTAGGAAGTCGGTGTAGGGGCCAAGTCACGCGAATCGTCGACCACTGCTCCTGATGACTGAGGGTCCTGCTGGGCGGAATAAAATCTGCCCTGGGCCTGCTGGGGAGGTATAGGTCCCCTCTGAGGTCTCTGCTGCTGCGAGGGAGGTCCTGGAAGCTGGTGCTGCGGTCGTTGCTGTTGATGTGGGGGCTGTCGCGGAGGCTGATACGGTGCCCTCGGCGGGGCTGCTGCGGTGCCCTCGGCTGTTGCTGTTACTACTGAGGATGGAGACACTCGTGCCTACGATGTCCCGTCCTACCACAACTAAAACAAACACTAGTGAATGGTCCCAAAGATGATGTTGGATACGCTGCTGGTGGTTAAAATCTTGGGCGAGCCGTACGCCAATGGTGCTGCTGCTGGCGAGAGCTACCGAAGGGCTCCTTCCTCTTTCGATCTCCTCCCTGGTCACGGGCCCTTTGCAAGGTAGCCCAATCATCCTCGTAGATCTGGGCCCTCTCCACAATTTGCTCAAAAGTCGGAAGCATGTGTCCAATCACACGACTCCTGAGGGCAGACGCAAACCGTTTTCAAAACGGCGGGCCTTCCGCCTCATCATCAATAAGATACGTCGCGAATCTCGATAGTGCGACGAAACGAGCCTCATCGGGACACGAGACATGTCCCCTGGATCGAGTCTCAAACTCTAGTGCACGTTGCTCTGGCGCACATGCTCGGGAAAGAACTTCCTGGTCAAACCGGTCCACAAAGTCCTCCCAAGTCCACACAAAATCGGCTGCTACAGATCGGGCCCACAGATGCCCACCAATGCTGAGCCTCACCCTGGAGAAGGAATGAGCCTCACCCTGGTCGTACATCTCATGGTGTCAAATATCTTCTCCACCTCAGAGCACCATATCTCTGCTGCAGTAGGGTCAGGCTGGCCTCGAAAACGCGGAGGATCGTGCTGTCGGAAGTCCTTGAGAAGGGCGCTCGCACGCTCCTGTTCAGCCTCGGCTGGTGTAACAGTGGGACGTCTGCTCTGCCCCTGAAGAATAGCGGTCATCGCCTGAAGCATCTGTTGCACCTGGGTGGCACTCACAGGTACGGTCGGATCCGCACCGGTCTCAGGTAAAGGAGTGGCATCCTCGGGCTGGAAATCAGGAATATCTGGTGGCGGAACGGGAGTCACCGGTGGTAGAGCGGGAGCCGCAGGTGGAGGAGCGGGAGTCGCAGATGGTGGAGCGGGATTCGCTCGGGTTGATCTTCTAGCCATTACGTCCTACAGGAAGGAACAAGGGTCTATCAGCCTTGAGAATTCTCGAAGGCATGAAGGTTAAGGGTCTAAGTCGAAAAATCACGAAGTTATTCCGACTTGGAACCTATCCACTCTAAGTTCATAGCAGATATGTGATGTGATCCTTAGGTATTCCCAAGTTATGCTCTGATACCAACTTCTGTCACGCCCCAAACTCGGAAAACGGGCTCACAAAATTCCCGATCGCCGAATCTGGTGCCGACAGCCTCCGTAGCACCCCATTCTCGGCTCCCAACGCCCATACGCCAGATTCCGATCCTGGGATCCTACAAGGAGGATTTTCAGTATGAATTTTTTTTTTTTGTAATGGAGCATAACCACAAGCATAACCAAGTCACAAAACGACAACACCACATATCCACTATAACAAAACTTTAAATACAATGCGTAAGAAAGGAAAATACAATATAATGAAAGTAAAAGAAACTCCAGAAGCTCGGCTGCACGCTCCAAGCTCAACGCTGCTGCAACCTAACGCCACCTGCACGCATCTATCGTGCATAAGCTTATAGAAAGCTTAGAGGGTGGTGAAAGTGTGTGTAAGGCGAGTGCCAAGTGTATAATATCAGAGTAATGCGGAAATATGCGGTAAGTCCATGAATACTATCAACTATATCAAAGTTATGCGATGCGAGGCATGAATGCTATCGGCCATACTAAGGCCATGCGATGCGAGGCCTATGTAGCCAAATGTCATATGCGAGATGCAAAGCAAGCGTGCCAGTACTCATCAAGTACACATATCAGTACAGTTCCTCTCTGGATATCACCGGGGTCTAATACACCTCACACTGACTGCCTCCTCCCTAGCTGCACAGTCAAGTAAGTGGAAGAGACCACACTATCCGCCTGACCAGTAGTCTGCCAATATCTACCCGGCTCGTCGATAGCGGACTCATTTGCGAGCTGGTCAAACTCAGCCTAGCTTATAGCCCCCTCACTCGGGCGGATAAGGCCACACCCCCTTCCAACCGACCACGACACAGTGGGAGACGCGGCCTACTGGTATTCGGCACTCGGGCGCTCGTGTATCCACTCGGTCTAGACGTTGGAGCATCTCCTGGTACCAAAAAGGTTCTGGGACTTTCACCCAAGGACATCCTAAGTGCCCATAATGCTAGAGCCAATATTTCCGGTATCTGATACGGCCATCCACGATGTGTCTGTGGAGCCACGGCCCTGATGTCGCTAGGGCGTGCAGTGAATCACGACACACAATGCGAAATGCATGAGTCAAACCGTCAGTCATGCAGAAATCTCACGCGTACCACGCGCTCATGTGGGGCACTCCGTCTCATAAGGAGTCCCGTAAATGTCTCAGCCCAACGGCTTATGCTATGATCAAACATTCCTCATCTCAAGCATACATATGATGCGTATGGGCATGAATCATGGAAGTGCACTAAGCATGTTATAAAGTAATGAACTATCAATAAGTATGGGCCTATCAATGGGTCCTAAGGAGAGTCATAATGCGGACATTTAACCATCATTATTCTTACAATGTGGACGTCAAACCAACATTGCTCCTAAGGCATGGCCCGCCATAAAATATCATTACACAAACCATAGGGAATCACACATTGCAATGGACCTATATACATCTCATTGGGCCTCGACCCATAGTCCTCAGATACATCAAATGGGCTCCCTCATAAGGTCCTTATATAAATCAAGTGGGCCGCATCAATGGGCCTTATGTACATTGCAATGGGCCATGTCCCATGGGCCTTTGAAAACATCACAATAGGCCTTGTAACATGGGCCTTATGCATGCCAAATAGGCCTAATCATATGGGCCTTATGCATACCAAATGGGCCTAATCATATGGGCCTTATGCATACCCAATGGGCCTAATCATATGGGCCTTATGCATACCCAATGGGCCTAATCATATGGGCCTTATGCATACCCAATGGGCCTAATCATATGGGCCCTAAATATATACCAAGGTGAGCCTTAATGAACGGCCATAAGTAAATCAAGATGGGCCCCAAACATATGCCAGGGTGGGGTCCATTTGAACCACAAATCTATCTTATTTTTAGTCTCAAGCCTTAAAAAGGGGCTTTCAAAATGATTGGACAGCTTGGATGCAGCACATGCATCATTGTGGGGGTCCACATGAAGGCCCACCATTAGGTATATTAAAAAATATAATATATATAATATATATAATATATATACAATATAATATATATATATATATATATACATATATATATATATATATATATATACACACACATACACACACACACAGGGCAGCTGAAGGCGTGGGTCCCACCGTCCAGGGTGGACGGTGCGGATAAAACATATAAATCATAGTGGGGTCCACTGTCCAGACAGTGGACAGTGTGGATAAACACATAAATCATGGTGGGGCTCCCTGATATTGGTAAAACACATACATCTGTGGGGCTCCCTGATATTGGTAAAACACATACATCTGGGTGGGATCCACCGTCCACAGCAGTGGACGGTGTGCCAAGAACACACATCACTGTGGGTCCCATGTGGGGCCCACCATAATGCTTATATGACATCCAATCCGTCCATAAGGTCACTCAGACCTAGATGAAGAGTAAAAACAAATTTCAGTTTGATCCAAAAACTTCCGTGGACCCAAAAAGGGTTTTAATGGTATACATTCAATCCCACTGTTTCCTATAATGTGGGCCACCTGAGTATCAGATCGGCCGGATTTTCAGCGGGAGCATACTGCAAGGAGGGGCTCACCCAATGGACGGTTTGGATATTGAAAATACATCATGGTGGGGCCCACGGCTGGAGCCGTGGGTCTGTTGCGTCAGCCCGTCCGCCAGCAGCAGCAGCAGGCGCTGCCTGCGTCTCTGACAGCAGCAGCGTCTGCTGCATGCATGATATTTTTTTTTTTTTTGAAAACATAAAATGTCATGGTTTTTTGTGTATGGGGCCCACATCAGTGGAATCTGACCCTGCCATTGGGTCCCATGGTTTAATACAAGGCAAAAGAGCCCAATATTGAATATGTTTTGATGGATAAAAATAGTAGTTGATTTTTCAACAGTAACCATCACAATTTCTCATACTATGGCCCACCAGATACTCGGATCAGCTTCATTTTTCGGTCCAACGCCTAAAATGAACTCGAGAATAGAATGGACGGCGTGGATTGAACACTTACATCAAGGTGGGGCCTACATGAATGGCACACCCAATAAGCTTTGGAAAAGCTAATACTTGTGTTTTCAATTAATCGTCCAGGGACGTCCCTGGACGTCTGGACATAGCACTTGCATTGGGGCGGGCCATGCTTAGGCGGGACATCACATGGTGGGGTGGTGTGGATCACATACGCATGTAAGATGGGCCTCACCCACAAATGGATTGGGTCCAAACCATGCTTCATGGTGGGGTCCATTCGGGTGGGCCATATGGCCATTCCATCATATATAAAATACATACATAACAAGAGAGGGAGAGAGAGAAAAAGAGAGTGGGACACGTGTGATGGAGGGACCCCGGCACTATGGGCCCTCCGTTTCAAGCATCCAATTGTACATCAAGTGGGTCCCATTGCATGTGGGCCCATTAAATTGAAAATCAACGGTGGAGATCCTTTCTCCACCAAAATAGACGGTCTAGATGACCCTATGCATGCACGGAAGATAAACATCATGATGGGGTCCGTGGAGAATGGCCCCATCATGGAATGATCATGAGCATCAAGGTGGGCCATTGGCCACACCTAGTGGTCCAAAGTGAGATCCATGCCATTGATTCGGTAGGCCTCACTTTGCCCATCATAAAACATGAAAAATCTAGTCTAATAAGCACCCACCGGTCGATCTTCTTGGTCCGTTGGAATGCCGGTCTCCTAGAGCTTCACTTTAACGGTGGAAGATAGGAAATGAAAGGCTAGGATGGAGGTTTTGGGGTGGGAAAGTGGGCCACACACATGCACTCTCTCACATAGAGAAGCTTGGACGTGAGCTCACTTGTTGCTTGGGATAGAGTTGAGAAATGAGAGAGAGAGAGAGGGAGAGATGGGATGTAAAGAGAGAGAGTGATGGGTGTGAGTGATGGGTGAGGTGATGTGTACTTGACTAGCATGGGTGTGTAAGGGAGAGGGTGAGAAAGTGTTGACTTTGGAGAGAGAAAGCATGGGTTGCTTGTACTTGACATGAGGTGATGGATGGGATTGATTGATGGGATTGATTTGACATATTGTAGAGATTCTCTTGGGATTACAAACGCGCGGTGTTTTCTTCGAAATAAACGCCGGCTCACATCTTACTGCCAGGGTATCGGATCGGTGCGAGAGACGCGGCGTCGGAACTGCGACGACGGTGCGGTCGCAATGGTACAAGTCTCGAATTAAACCGACTCAAATCTACAACATACGACTTAGGGTCGATCGCAACGTCGATTATACATCACAGGTTGCCGAAATTCGACAGGAAGGATCGCGGGACTCGATGGAATAGAACGGACTAGGATACGGGTCTTACAGCTCTCCCCACCTAACAAGAAATTTCGTCCTCGAAATTTAAATCATAACATACCAATACAGAGCTTACCAAGAGAGGAAAACTACACCACTATATATATAATCAGAACACAACATACTAACAAAATCAAACATCTAAGGGATAGGGATGACGCCCACATATCTCAAGTTCTAACTCCCAGGACGCCTCATTCATGAACAATCTAGGAAGTCGGTGTAGGGGCCAAGTCACGCGAATCGTCGACCACTGCTCCTGATGACTGAGGGTCCTGCTGGGCGGAATAAAATCTGCCCTGGGCCTGCTGGGGAGGTGTAGGTCCCCTCTGAGGTCTCTGCTGCTGCGAGGGAGGTCCTGGAAGCTGGTGCTGCGGTCGTTGCTGTTGATGTGGGGGCTGTCGCGGAGGCTGATACGGTGCCCTCGGCTGCTGATGCTGTGGTGACTGTCGTGGAGGTGGATGCGGTGCCCTCGGCGGCTGCTGCGGCGAATGGGGACACTCGTGCACGCGATGTCCTGTCCTACCGCATCCAAAGCAGGTACCGGTAAATGGTCCCGAAGGTGGTACTGGGGGTACTACTGGGGCTCGGAATGCTGGGCGAGTCGTGCGTCGCTGCTGTAAACGATGCTGCTGCGGTTGGGAGCTACTGGATGGCTCCTTCCTCTTCTGATCTCCCCTCAGGTCACGGGCTCTCTGCAAAGTAGCCCAATCTGACTCGTAGATCTGGGCCCTCTCCACAATTTGCTCAAAAGTCGGAAGCATGTGTCCAATCACACGACTCCTGAGGGCAGGACGCAAACCGTTCTCAAAACGGCGGGCCTTCCGCCCCTCATCATCAATAAGATACGTCGCGAATCTCGATAGTGCGACGAAACGAGCCTCATACTGGGACACAGACATGTCCCCCTGGATCAGAGTCTCAAACTCTAGTGCACGTTGCTGGCGCACATGCTCGGGAAAGAACTTCCGGTCAAACCGGTCCACAAAGTCCTCCCAAGTCCACACAAAATCGGCTGCTACAGATCGGGCCACAGATGCCCACCAATGCTGAGCCTCACTCTGGAGAAGGAATACAGCTAATGGGACTCGCTGCTGGGTCGTACATCTCATGGTGTCAAATATCTTCTCCACCTCAGAGCACCATATTGCAGTAGGGTCAGGCTCGCCCCGGAAACGCGGAGGATCGTGCTGTCGGAAGTCCTTGAGAAGGGCGCTCGCACGCTCTTGCTTAACCTCGGCTAGTGTAATAATGGGACGCCTGCCCTGCCCCTGAAGAATAGCAGTCGTCGCCTGTAGCATCTGCTGCAGCTGAGTGGCACTCACAGGTACGGTCGGATCTGCACCGGTCTCAGGTAAAGGAGTGGCATCCTCGAGTTGGAAAGCAGAAATATCCAGTGGTGGAGCGGGAGTCACAGGTGGTAGAGCGGGAGTCGTAGGTGGAGGAGCGGGAGTCGCAGGTGGTGGCGCAGGATTCGCTCGGGTTGATCTTCTAGCCATTACGTCCTACAGGAAGGAACAAGGGTCTATCAGCCTTGAGAATTCTCGAAGGCATGAAGGTTAAGGGTCTAAGTCGAAAAATCACGAAGTTATTCCGACTTGGAACCTATCCACTCTAAGTTCATAGTAGATATGTGATGTGATCCTTAGGTATTCCCAAGTTATGCTCTGATACCAATTTCTATCACACCCCAAACTCAGAAAACGGGCTAACAAAATTCCCGATCGCCGAATCCGGCGTCGATAACCTCCGTAGTGCCCCATTCTCGGATCCCGGCACTCACATGCCAGATTCCGATCCTGGGATCCTACAAGGAGGATTTTCAGTATGAATTTTTTTATTTTGTAATGGAGCATAACCACAAGCATAACCAAGTCACAAGACAACACCACATATCCACTATAACAAAACTTTAAATACAATGCGTAAGAAAGGAAAATACAATATAATGAAAGTAAAAGAAACTCCAGAAGCTCGGCTGCACGCTCCAAGCTCAACGCTGCTGCAACCTAACGCCACCTGCACGCATCTATCGTGCATAAGCTTATAGAAAGCTTAGAGGGTGGTGAAAGTGTGTGTAAGGCGAGTGCCAAGTGTATAATATCAGAGTAATGCGGAAATATGCGGTAAGTCCATGAATACTATCAACTATATCAAAGTTATGCGATGCGAGGCATGAATGCTATCAGCCATACTAAGGCCATGCGATGCGAGGCCTATGTAGCCAAATGTCATATGCGAGATGCAAAGCAAGCGTGCCAGTACTCATCAAGTACACATATCAGTACAGTTCCTCTCTGGATATCACCGGGGTCTAATACACCTCACACTGACTGCCTCCTCCCTAGCTGCACAGTCAAGTAAGTGGAAGAGACCACACTATCCGCCTGACCAGTAGTCTGCCAATATCTACTCGGCTCGTCGATAGCGGACTCATTTGCGAGCTGGTCAAACTCAGCCTAGCTTATAGCCCCCTCACTCGGGCGGATAAGGCCACACCCCCTTCCAACCGACCACGACACAGTGGGAGACGCGGCCTACTGGTATTCGGCACTCGGGTGCTCGTGTATCCACTCGGTCTAGACGTTGGAGCATCTCCTGGTACTAAAAAGGTTCTGGGACTTTCACCCAAGGACATCCTAAGTGCCCATAATGCTAGAGCCAATATTTTCGGTATCCGATACGGCCATCCACGATGTGTCTGTGGAGCCATGACCCTGATGTCGCTAGGGCGTGCAGTGAATCACGACACACAATGCGAAATGCATGAGTCAAACCGTCAGTCATGCAGAAATCTCACGCGTACCACGCGCTCATGTGGGGCACTCCGTCTCATAAGGAGTCTCGTAAATGTCTCAGCCCAACGGCTTATGCTATGATCAAACATTCCTCATCTCAAGCATACATATGATGCGTATGGGCATGAATCATGGAAGTGCACTAAGCATGTTATAAAGTAATGAACTATCAATAAGTATGGGCCTATCAATGGGTCCTAAGGAGAGTCATAATGCGGACATTTAACCATCATTATTCTTACAATGTGGACATCAAACCAACATTGCTCCCAAGGCATGGCCCGCCATAAAATATCATTACACAAACCATAGGGAATCACACATTGCAATGGACCTATATACATCTCATTGGGCCTCGACCCATAGTCCTCAGATACATCAAATGGGCCGCCTCATAAGGTCCTTATATAAATCAAGTGGGCCGCATCAATGGGCCTTATGTACATTGCAATGGGCCATGTCCCATGGGCCTTTGAAAACATCACAATAGGCCTTGTAACATGGGCCTTATGCATGCCAAATAGGCCTAATCATATGGGCCTTATGCATACCAAATGGGCCTAATCATATGGGCCTTATGCATACCCAATGGGCCTAATCATATGGGCCTTATGCATACCCAATGGGCCTAATCATATGGGCCTTATGCATACCCAATGGGCCTAATCATATGGGCCCTAAATATATACCAAGGTGAGCCTTAATGAACGGCCTTAAGTAAATCAAGATGGGCCCCAAACATATGCCAGGGTGGGGTCCATTTGAACCACAAATCTATCTTATTTTTAGTCTCAAGCCTTAAAAAGGGGCTTTCAAAATGATTGGACAGCTTGGATGCAGCACATGCATCATTGTGGGGGTCCACATGAAGGCCCACCATTAGGTATATTAAAAATATAATATATATAATATATATAATATATATACAATATAATATATATATATATATATATATATATATATACATATATATATATATACACACACATACACACACACAGGGCAGCTGAAGGCGTGGGTCCCACCGTCCAGGGTGGACGGTGCGGATAGAACATATAAATCATAGTGGGGTCCACTGTCCAGACAGTGGACAGTGTGGATAAACACATAAATCATGGTGGGGCTCCCTGATATTGGTAAAACACATACATCTGTGGGGCTCCCTGATATTGGTAAAACACATACATCTGGGTGGGATCCACCGTCCACAGCAGTGGACGGTGTGCCAAGAACACACATCACTGTGGGTCCCATGTGGGGCCCACCATAATGCTTATATGACATCCAATCCGTCCATAAGGTCACTCAGACCTAGATGAAGAGTAAAAACAAATTTCAGCTTGATCCAAAAACTTCCGTGGACCCAAAAAGGGTTTTAATGGTATACATTCAATCCCACTGTTTCATATGATGTGGGCCACCTGAGTATCAGATCGGCCGGATTTTCGGCAGGAGCGTACTGCAAGGAGGGGCTCACCCAATGGACAGTTTGGATATTGAACATACATCATGGTGGGGCCCACGGCTGGAGCCATGGGTCGGTTACGTCCGCCCGTCCGCCAGCAGCAGCAGCAGGCGCTGCCTGCGTCTCTGACAGCAGCAGCGTCTGCTGCATGCATGATATTTTTTTTTTTTGAAAACATAAAATGTCATGGTTTTTTGTGTATGGGGCCCACATCAGTGGAATCTGACCCTGCCATTGGGTCCCATGGTTTAATACAAGGCAAAAGAGCCCAATATTGAATATGTTTTGATGGATAAAAATAGTAGTTGATTTTTCAACAGTAACCATCACAATTTCTCATACTATGGCCCACCAGATACTCGGATCAGCTTCATTTTTCGGTCCAACGCCTAAAATGAACTCGAGAATAGAATGGACGGCGTGGATTGAACACTTACATCAAGGTGGGGCCTACATGAATGGCACACCCAATAAGCTTTGGAAAAGCTAATACTTGTGTTTTCAATTAATCGTCCAGGGACGTCCCTGGACGTCTGGACATAGCACTTGCATTGGGGCGGGCCATGCTTAGGCGGGACATCACATGGTGGGGTGGTGTGGATCACATACGCATGTAAGATGGGCCTCACCCACAAATGGATTGGGTCCAAACCATGCTTCATGGTGGGGTCCATTCGGGTGGGCCATATGGCCATTCCATCATATATAAAATACATACATAACAAGAGAGGGAGAGAGAGAAAAGAGAGTGGGACACGTGTGATGGAGGGACCCCGCACTATGGGCCCTCCGTTTCAAGCATCCAATTGTACATCAAGTGGGTCCCATTGCATGTGGGCCCATTAAATTGAAAATCAACGGTGGAGATCCTTTCTCCACCAAAATAGACGGTCTAGATGACCCTATGCATGCACGGAAGATAAACATCATGATGGGGTCCGTGGAGAATGGCCCCATCATGGAATGATCATGAGCATCAAGGTGGGCCATTGGCCACACCTAGTGGTCCAAAGTGAGATCCATGCCATTGATTCGGTAGGCCTCACTTTGCCCATCATAAAACATGAAAAATCTAGTCTAATAAGCACCCACCGGTCGATCTTCTTGGTCCGTTGGAATGCCGGTCTCCTAGAGCTTCACTTTAACGGTGGAAGATAGGATGAAAGGCTAGGATGGAGGTTTTGGGGTGGGAAAGTGGGCCACACACATGCACTCTCTCACATAGAGAAGCTTGGACGTGAGCTCACTTGTTGCTTGGGATAGAGTTGAGAAATGAGAGAGAGAGAGAGGGAGAGATGGGATGTAAAGAGAGAGAGTGATGGGTGTGAGTGATGGGTGAGGTGATGTGTACTTGACTAGCATGGGTGTGTAAGGGAGAGGGTGAGAAAGTGTTGACTTTGGAGAGAGAAAGCATGGGTTGCTTGTACTTAACATGAGGTGATGGATGGGATTGATTGATGGGATTGATTTGACATATTGTAGAGATTCTCTTGGGATTACAAACGCGCGGTGTTTTCTTCGAAATAAACGCCGGCTCACATCTTACTGCCAGGGTATCGGATCGGTGCGAGAGACGCGGCGTCGGAACCGCGACGACGGTGCGGTCGCAATGGTACAAGTCTCGAATTAAACCGACTCAAATCTACAACATACGACTTAGGGTCGATCGCAACGTCGATTATACATCACAGGTTGCCGAAATTCGACAGGAAGGATCGCGGGACTCGATGGAATAGAACGGACTAGGATACGGGTCTTACAACTGAGCCATTGGAAATTGGTACCAAAATCTACAAGAAAGTGCCAACTGTTCAGAACATAGGAAATCTGTGAATCCATCAAATCACAAGTACAAAGAGATGACATATGAGTAGCAGCTGCAGATGAAATCATAGTTCTAAAATTTGCCAAATCAACCCAAAATTCAGCCAAGTCAACTCGAATCGGCAAAATTTCTAGCCAAGTCATCCGTAAACCCAGTAGTAGGAGCAACTCAATGCGACTCGTTGTGGCTCTCTGTTTGGTTTTATATAAAAAAAAATTTAATAATAATAAGCAAAGAGAAAGAATTGAACCCCATATTCCCTTTAACTAAGCAGAACTCCTAACCAGCAAAGTACACATCCTCAATTGTTGTTACACATTATGTTTTATACTACTTATGCTATATGAATTTATTTTACATATTTATTAAATTGTTTAATAATAATTTATAAAGAATGCCAAGGAGGTCGAGACTTATTTCCTAGTCAACATGTTGCTAAGGGCCATCTTCTTCAATTGATATCAATGGAAGAAGTGTGCAATTGGATGTCTTTCTCGATGTTGAGATTTCAGTTTCAATTGCATGAAGGTTACAAGCCGGATGTGCATATGAAAGAACAATGTCACATCAATCATTAAAAAGCTACTCCACTAAATCATGCTCTATTGATCATCCCACTTGAAAATTACTTCCTTTATAATTGAGTTTTAACCACATTGTTGAATACATAATGAAGCCAACAGAATTTTCATCTTTAGATTCCTTCTAGATGCTCATAAGGTAGAACGAAAGAAATACACTGTGTCATGTCATTACCAATTGACTGACACCAAGCAGATCACCACAATAGAAGTAGATCAAAAGCCATAAGTATACTTGCAGAAGCCCTGTTCAATCACGAAGATGATAGTTTTCCATGTTTCCTATTATTGTCTAGCAATTTTGGACCGAATGCTAGCCTATTAGTTACTTTCTCCAATGGTGTTGCATATTTACTCTATATATGTTGTAATATGCTAGCCCATTGGTGTTCTTTTTAATAAAATTCTCTTTACCTGTTAATGAAATAGAAATTTATGTATGTATGAACATATGTGCCTTACGTACCTATGATAACTGAGATATTAGCACCTAGCACTGGATACTTGATGATTCATACAACAATGAAGCACTTTGGCATCTGTAAAAAACAAAATGACAAGTGGAATTCTACATACATTTACTAGTTTGCATTGGAACAAATAACCAACCAATTAAAAATCAAACACTTCTAACCAATTAAAAGAACAAAATTCTTGTCAATTACAAGAGATGAACTGATAATTTAAAGATACACCTTCCAATAGGAATGTTCTTTGGAATCTATGACCATGCATAAACTTCAATGTAAATCATCAAATTCTAGCTGGTTCTCAATGCAAATATCTGAGTTAGCTATAAAGCACTCAAGTGTTAGTACATGTGCATGCCAAGAAACACCATTATTTTTGTTATTCCTCTTCATTCAAATGACCATAAGCAATTCAATTCACGTATGTTATTTCCTAAGGCAATCCCAATGAGATTGCCTTGGGAAATTTAAGTTACCGTGGATCTCCATATTTTTTAGTTTTATATGTAGAAATGTCACTTGACAAGAATCAAGTAACAAGCTACCCCTACCTCCATGATTCAAAGTTTCAACTTTAGTACAAAATTTTTAGAATAACAACGTCAACCTTACTCATTTCTTTCTTACATTGGCAATTTGGCATGTATGTTGTGAAGATCCTCTTCAATCATCTTCGATGAATCCTCTTGGCATTTTTCTCATAAATCATATTTCAAATAAACTTAGAAAAAGAAATCTAAAAGAATTAGATGATAACCAAGCATACCCAAGAAAGGCTAGGAAAAGAGGTTTGTTTTTTGTATAAAACATTCCAAAAGGTAGTTTCCACTTTACTGAACTACTAGTTATTTTAATTGAATTCAATACTAGATAACACAGACTAAAGCCAGCTTGAAGCATACCCTTTGTTTTGAAATTTTAGACACAATATATGCCTCTAGAATCAACATTCAAGGTAAAATGTGTCTCAACATAATCCAAGAAAATACTAAGGAGAAAAAGAAGATTTAACAGAATCCTAGAAAATACTATGGAGAAAAAGAATATTTGACAGAATCCATAACAATTTTATAGAGATATTTATTGATTGAGAGATTTCATCAGCAATTTTCAAAATATTTTAACAAATAATTTCAAGCCCTTAATATCTGTGAGCACCCCTACTTTTACAAATTGAAAACCTGAATGTTGTACACCATTTGGCCCCGAGCATTGTATAATACATGGTTGCAACCAAAATTTTTTGGTAAGCTTCTTTCAAACTTCCTTAAAATTTTGGTAAGCTTCTTTTGAGAACTATTTATCTGGAACTCCATTAAGAACTTCCCAAAAGTAATACCTTTATGTGAACTAACAGAAGCTTGAGGTCTGACATACTAATAGCCTTTCTGCTACCTTTCTCAATCATATTTCTGACCTGAAGTAGTCTCAACTTATTAAAATATAGTTACTAGTATGTATCCATCAAGGTATGAGGTTTTGTAGGTCTTAATGAAAGTGGGAAAGAAAAATCCATACAACTTTGTCCAAATGCTCAAGAATAGATGATTGATCATTGGGTCAATGTCCGCCTCATCCTTTAAAATGACTTGCTTAGAAAGCATGACATGGTATGAAAATACTAAAAAATATGAAAACCAAATTCCACAGAACTCCTTACCTCAACATATTTAAAAGGCCTCATTGACTTCAAAGGTATTTTAGTTGGACGATATTGATTCCCCTATAAATAGAAATCACCTGCTATATTTCACATGTATGATCATTGACGAAAAAGATGAAAGGAGGTAAAAAGAAACAGTCTCCTTCACCAAAACAACCTTAATTTCTAAAAGAAGGACATGCTTAAGCTTTGCTTCCCCATCGATTAATGATGTTGCAACAGACGACCCTGGTTGAGTTATATGAAAGCCCATCCCAGGAACTTCCTATGAAATCAGAAGCTACCCCCAATAAGATGCAATAAGAAGGAAGTAATCCACAGGCAACAAAAAATGTTATCAGCAATACTTGTGGATCAACGAGGCATTCATGTTCATGCCCCCACACTATGAAGTACAGGAATCATGGCAGGAAATGTTCATTTATCACGTTTTTGGGATTTCTCTTGATCGTGCAATGCACAGACGTACAATTATAAGTGGTAACTAATCAGGTAAGCATTTAATTTCTTCCTGCAAACATCTAGCAACTCACGAAAAATACTCATCACGAATCAATTTAAGTTGAGGAGATTGATTATGTTGCTCTTTTTTTCTTTTTTTTTTTCATGTGTTCTAACTTCTAGGTTACTCTCAAAGACAATGTCTAACCTGTTTTGATGGAGTACCATAATGTTGAACCAATCTGACACATCACACCCTTCTTGAGCTTCAGGTCTTACCCATTGCAGATTTTTGTCCTTTTTATACCATGGTATACGGCTTTGTTTTCCAAATACAAAGGGTTAGACACAAATAATAAGAATATGAAGAGAGCCAACATCCTTAGGTAATGACAAATAGCAGAGCACATAAGAAAATATGCCTCAATAGCATTGGGAACCATGAGAAGAACTCAAAACTGCTAATTAAAGAAACCAACGTTCCAGGAGTAGCATATAAAAAATACACCAAATGCACACCAGCTCAAAGATTTCCCTATACAAGGTTCCTTCATATGACCATGTTGGACCAACAAACTAGAGAGATATGTTGCTACCTTATCCTAGAGTGACTTGCAGTGTTTCTAAAAAAAATAATAAAAGATACAGAGAGAGAGGGAGGGAGGGAGATAGTGACACAAATTATTCCAAAAAGATGACCTTATCCCCAAAACAAAATGGACAAAAAGACAGACTCGAAGACAACCAATGGACTCCCAGAACCAGTGATTAGCAAATGGATTTCTTGCACATTCTGCAATAAGAAATGAGATGAAAGGTCTACAAAATTGGACTTCTCAACAGTCACATGAGTAGTTCAAAGTTCATTGTGAGTTCTAGTTGCTGGAAATGCAATAGTCCTAGTTATGAAAACACGGCTAAGGCTAATGGGCATGGGAGATTTTAGATGATGCAGAGGAATGAGTCTACAGAATTAAGAAATGAGTAGTTAGTGATGTACATAGAATTTGGAGAATTTGAGAATCGCCATTGGTTGGCCATCCATGACCTGTTAGTTCATTTTTTCTTTAATTATTATACTCAAATATTTATGTTGAACAAGTGTGGAAAAGGCAATCAAATTGAAGCATCATCTAGCTCTCTATACAGTTTTTAGTAGGGCTGTTAATGGGCAGGTATAAGGTCTGGATCTATCCAAGCCCAGCCTTCAAGATGAAACCTGGGACCAAGCTACTTGCTGTCAGACTCGGACATAAATATAAGGCCATGTTTGGATAATAGGGATTCCATGCCAAACAATGGAACAGAAAAATAGTTTTCCTTTGATGTGACAATTTTTGTTGTTTGGATAGCAAAGAAAAGGATGGATTCCACTAAGCAATCATTGCACATTTCTTTAATTTGAATCTTGGGCGCAAGAACCTAAGTGACTATCGTTGTGAGAGGAATATGATCTTTCCACTTGCTATGCAAACAAGTTCCCAAGTATAAAACATAATGCTGACTGTTCTAAGAAGTGGCCACAAAAATAATAATAACCATCATCATAAACATTGATAGACATAAAGTAAATGGCTGGTGTACATACAGGAAATGAAAATCCTTAAATTTCAATCGACACTGGATCAATTGAGAGAAATAAAGAGAGAGAGAGAGAGAGAGAGCGAGACCGAGACCTGTGAATGTCAATCTACACTAGATCAATTGAATATAGGAAGATCGAAAGCCCTCTTGAGTGTACAAGAAAAAAACCTTAAATACCTTGTAAAAAAAAAAAACTTTCCCATTTTCTCCTATTACAGATTTTACAGAACCCTAAATCCTTTTCCTATTACAAATTTTATAGGAAATGAAACCCTAATTGTGTATTTGAAGATTTAGAAATAAAAACTCAAAATCAAACTTAGAATATATGGTGAGAGAAATGGGTACCTGGTCAGAGAGGAGAGATGGAGAAGAGGTGAAGGGTGGGGTCTGCAGGGGTGGATTTTTGCTTAGGTGAAGGGGGTGTGTCGCTTAAGGGTTGCAGTCGAGAGGGAGAGGGAGAGGGAGCGATAGAGGGAGGTAGGGGTTAGGGTCGAGAGGGAGAGGGAGAGGGAACGACAGAGGGAGGTAGGGGTTAGGGTCAAGAGGGAGAGGAAGAGGGAGAGTGGAGCGAGAGAGAGAGAGAGAGAGAGAGAGAGAGAGAGAGAGAGAGAGAAGGGACGCGCGGATTTGGGTTTTTTTTCCCTGGAGTGGAGGGAGAGAAAAATTTTAGGAAGTTTCGTTTGAGGGGGAAGGAGAAAAAGGGCAGCGCACGAGGTGAGTTTTCGCATTTTTTTTGTTACAGTTTTAGACTATAGTTAAAATCCCACTAGCCGTAGCCATTGTGCCATCCTTCGTAGCCCCTTCACATTTGCACGTTTGATGGGTTCTGGATGGACGGTCCAGTCAGGAGCTTTGTAGGGTCCATCATGATGCATTTGAAATATCCACACCATCCATTAATTTTGTAAATTTTTTTTATAAAGAATGGCACAAAAATCTAGGCAAATCACAGGTCCAATTGAACCACACCATCAATCAATAGTATGTATATAATCTCCACTGTTTCCTACCATGTGGTCCACTTGAGCCTTTGATCTACTTCCTTTTTTGGGATCTTGCCCTAAAATGATCTTTCAAAATGGATAGACGTATTAGATGGACCACACACATTTTAATGGGCCTCGTAGAGTTCCTTATGGGGCTGTCACATGTTGTAGGCATGGGTGGTGGCATTAGCTTTTAGCTACGGTTTAATTACTTTTAGCTACAGTTTTAAGCCATAGCAAAAAAGCTACGGTTTATATCTGTAACCAAAAACCATCATGGTCCGTAGCGTTTGGTCATTTTTTTGGTAGTGACTTCTATACTTTGGGGGACCAGTCAATGAAAACTTGGCCCAATTAATTTTATCCCATTACACACTATCTAGGGGTTTTGATGTTGATGGCGATGGTCGAATAGTTAAATCACTCCATATTGCATATCAATTCTTATAAGGATACCATTGTGTTCCAAAACAACCTATTGAATTACAATTACACAGAATAAAAAAGGGTTGTTTTGAAAGAAACTCACTATAGGATTTATATGTGCTTAATTGGAAAATCTGTGATTGTAACCTCATTCTATCGAGGATATAAGCATCTTTTCATATTAGTTATTATTTTAAGTTGTACTTATGTTTTAACCTATGATTTCAACACAGCATGGTCAAGAGCAAAGGAAAGGAAGATACAAAAGGAAAAACCTCATTTAGAAAAATCAAAAACTATACTCCTTACCTGCATTCTACTACCAGGATAAATGAATTTACCTTTGATCAATTTATCAAATCTCATTTCAAAGAGCCATACGGGATAAACATCTATCTAGGATCAATAATGTGGGATAACGTCCTTTACTTAGGAGGAGAAATACAATATGACCTTGTTTATCAATTCTGGAATTCTTGTCATAATACTCAAGATGATCCACTGTCGGTAAGCATCAATTACATGAACCAAGCCAAGGAGATCACTCCTTTGATGCTGGGACAACTTCTGAATCTTCCAGTCACACATACCTCACCAACTGATCGTTGCTTAAATGATCCAAGTGTCTAGAAAGAAGTGACTAGAATACTATGTGTTGACTTAATGATTTCCAAAAATAGAAGATACTACCTGTCTTCATTACATTTGGACTCTATCACAAAAGTGTTTCACGATATACTGAGTACCAATGCATATCCTTGTGAAGTTTCTAGAGACATACTCTCACTAGTTGTTCTAAATACCCTATGTGATATCTATCAGAGAACTGAAATATGTCTACCCATTATAATTTTGAAACAATTAACTCAAGTTGTCAAAGGTATTCACCACATAAGCCTTCCTTTTCCAAGCGACATTTCTAAACTCTCCAAGTTTATAACACTGCCACCTACTCGTGATATAATATATCCCGCAGTGTACTTTACCAAGAAAACCCTACACCAGTTAAAAGTAGTTAAAGCCAATCATGAATGTAAGGATGAAGAAGAGGTTCAAGAAAATCCCATTGCCTCTACTTGGGGTTCATGTCATACCCCAATGCCAGCTTCAAGTCAAAATGATCTTCTTTGTCAACTTCTTGAAGGGCAGTCAAATATAGAAGCTCGCCACTGGTAGTGCAAAAATCGGCTCTCTGGGATTGAACTGCATATTGACACTATTCAACCTACTAGAGAACATATCACAGAATTGCTTCTGTCTCATCATCCTTATATTCATCTGTATGAGGGTGGATCTTCTAGATGACCATGTCTCTTGTGTTGTTGCTGAATCATAGTACATTTTCTTTTTGGATGATTATGCCCTCAAGGGTTTGTTTGTTTATTTTTTAGATGATGGATTATTCTACCCAAGCTTGGGGTAACAATTTTGAAGAATTTCTGATGATATCCATTATGCTCATGTTTGAGTCTCCTTCATGGTAATATATATTGCTTCTGACATGGGTTTGTCACATAATGTTTATATATTTCTTGCAATTCCATTCTAACTTTATGTGATTTACATGTTCTCTCTCTCTCTCTCTCTCTCTCTCTCTCTCTACATTGAATTTCATATTGGCTTGCTTCTTGGTAAATCCTTTGCCAATAACTAATAAAAGGGGGGGAGAAGAAACCTATCCACCTGCCAAAACACTCTGTTGTTTTCTGCAGAATACAGGATGATCATGGAAGAAACTAGGGGGGAGCAACATCTCTATGTTACATATCTAGTCTTATGTTTGAGTAGTAATTTAGTACATGATATATAATCTTTTATTATTTTGGTAGGTCAGGGTATGGATCATAATAGTATCATAGGATAGGTTGTTTTTGTCACATAATTGACAAAGAGAGAGATTGTTAGTGCATGTATTTACACACATGTTTGTCAATCACGTGACTAGTTGTGTCGAGTAGTCAGATGAGTCCTTTACAAATGAAGACCAACGACGCAATTAAAGCAGAAGCCCAAGCTACAAAGTCAGATTCCAAATAGGCTTCTACGATCAAGATCTTGCTTATAGATGACTTAAACCTAAATAGGATACCCCACTTAGGTCATCCAATTAAAGCCAGTTCCAAGTTCATACTTTCTATCCTTTTAGTCTTGGCCTTAAGAAGTTCCAAGTTGTTGAATGATTTAATGGACAAAGAGTTTAAACAAGAAAATTTGGCCACATTTAGTAGGAGAAAGTGCCACCGAACGACACTTTCAATAGCACCGAAGATACCTTCAATATTACCAAAGGTGCCCAAAACAGTCCAGCAGCTTTTCAAAGAATATTCAGTACCACTGACTCCTACCGATGAACAAATTTTGGTACCACCGAAAGTAATAAAAATCATCCAACAACTTCAGGATCTAATTCGGTACCACCGACTATGTTTCGATACTACCGAAGGTTCACTCAGTAGCACCGGTAACTAGTCGTTATAAATCTGTTGGTCCCTTTTCTCTATAAATATAGGATCCAAAACTTTGTAAAAAGTGTAGATTTAGGCATTTCAGAGTCCTTAGGTTGTCCTAAGCTCAAATCACTCATCCTAAACTCTATCCACATGAGATTCATGTTCTATTAATTGTGGTTCATCACTCATGAGGATTTAAAGCTCTTATTAATGAAGAACATGATCTCAGGCCTTCACTAGAGTATTGAGACCAAACTTATAGGTATATCCTTAGTCTCAACCTTACTCTAGTGCATCCATCAGTTGAATCTCTTAGGAAATCCATTCATAACCTTCATTAGAGATTCAACCAACTCCCATTACCTTGGTTACCTTTATAGGAACATCATATGCAAGGTTCTTGATTGAAACTAAAACAATAGGTAAACTACAGCATAGCGATCAGGGGAGCATTAGGGAGCTGATTCAAGCAAAGAAGAGTGAAGATCAAGCAACCCAAGACAAGCTATAAAAGGGGACTCATTTCGACAAGTAAGTATCATTTTTAAGAGTCAAAAGTTTATTCTCTATCCACGTGTGTGATTGAGGCTATGAGTTTGCTATCAACAAACTCATGTAGGTGCTTTATGTGGGACCTTGGCCGGTGTGCCTAAACGTAGGTGCCTAGTATGGTTCCTTGGTCGGTGGGCCTAAACATAGGTGCATAGTGCAGGACCTTAGCCGGTGGGCCTAAACTAAGGTGTCTACTGTGGGACCTTAGCTGGTGGGCCTAAACATAGGTTCTTAGTGTAGGAAATTTGCTCATGTGAATAGCATAAATCGTTGAGTCCTTTGTGTAGGGCTGTAAAGGTTAATAGTGAATTTATTTTAAAATCATTCATAGTGAAATCCGACACACTCTAGGAGAGAGTGCGGTTGTCGAGAGTGGAGTAGGCAAGTAGTCGAACTTTATACATGCATGTGTTTGGAATTGATATTTGCGCATCTATTTTATTATGCTTATGTGTTTGAATGCTTAAGTATATATGCATGATTAGATGAATGTCAAGGATTGATAGGTACAATATTTCATACACACATGTTCATTATGCTATAGACTAGTCACTTAATTTGCTTATCTTGAATAGCCTATGTAATTGGATCCTCTATTTGCTTGGAAGCCTTTAGAGTTAAGTTGCCTTACTTAGTTTAAAGTACTAAGTTGTTTGTATTAGGCAATTTGGATTTTTTTTTAATTGGCCAAATATTTGAAAAGTCCTATTCAGCCCCCTCTATGACCATGTCTCATATTCATTCTTCAGTATCAGCGGTATAAACCACAATTTCATATATGACCATTTGGATCATTGAATGGTCATTGGATTAAAGATCTAACCGTTTAGATTACTAAACTTACCGCTGGATTAATGATCTGACCATTTGGATCATTGAATGAATAACTCTTTTTTACCATTGGCATTAACCAACATCCATTTCTAGCCATTCTCTATAATGGACGGATCAGACCATTTTCATAAACTATTTTAATCCGACCTCTTTCATACTTCACACCTTTTTTTAAATGAAATTTCATTAAGGAGAAGTTTAATAGTTTACAGCATGAACTTTCACACGTCACACCTGTCACACCACGATCACACCATCTTGTGACAGTCCGCATTAGGTCGCGAGGTAGAGACTACTCGCGACACAATCAACACCTGTGATGTGTAAGGTGTGCCACTAACACCACTAGCACCTCTACAGCCATATTGTCACACTACCCACACCTGTGTGTGTATGTGCACATGTGCCAACGCCACCA
Source organism: Magnolia sinica (assembly GCF_029962835.1). Taxonomy (NCBI): domain Eukaryota; kingdom Viridiplantae; phylum Streptophyta; class Magnoliopsida; order Magnoliales; family Magnoliaceae; genus Magnolia; species Magnolia sinica. The sequence continues at coordinate 38,626,236 of NC_080590.1, read as the reverse complement.
TGTGCACGTGTGTGTTCCAGTGATCCCCACTGAAACACACAACCCAGGTTCTCTCTTCTTCTTTCATTCAAGTAAGCTAAACACAAGGGAGTTTATAAACCTCAAAATTTTTCCATCTCTAAGCGATGGGGAAAAAAGACAACCTAATTTTTCAATTTTTAAATTTTTTTAGAGGGAAAACGAATTTTCATTTGAAATTCAAATTTTATACATTTTCTTAATTTAAGCACTATAAGATAAATTCTCTACAATCTCCCACTTTGTTAAATTAAATAATAGAAAATTCATACCAGAGATTATAGATATTTCTTATGCATAAAAAGGATATCTTTCAATTTAAATATTTCCTTAGTACAAATACTTCAAAGTTCTATCAAAATTCCTAGTAGTCGAAGCCTTGAACCAGTTATTCCTTAATGAAAGAACTACATATACTACACACATAATCACATCTGTGTTATATGAGTTCCCTTATATTACTTGTTTAGCATATTTGATGGCCATGTACTTATATTGTTCAATAAACTATCCCGAGAGAAACTCTAACTCTCATGAGAAAGGACACCACCTCTATATTCACATAGGTGAAATCCTTTCAGTATCCTCGTTACTATAAATACTTATCCTTTAGACTAGACTTTATTAAGAGTTTATAGACACCCCACCTCAGGTTAATAAGCTTGATTGAAGCTAAACCCCGATCCATACCCTTAACCTTGAGCCAAACCCTGATTCATACCCTTAACGCTAATCTAAACCCCAAGCCCTGATCTGAACCCTAATCCAAACCCTAGAAACTGATACTAGAACTTGTCCCAAACCCAAACTTTAGGGAAAACTTAACCCATAAAGTTAACCCTTGAGTCAACTCGCTGAGTCAACCCATTGAGCCAACTCACCAAGTCAGCCCACATAGCTTACATAGACAACTCACCCTGTCAAATCAAATCAATAAATCTATTTTGGACCAAGCCCATTCTAAAGCCCAATTCGAAGAAAATGGGAGATAGTAAGGCATCTTTGGAGGACCAAACTGCTCCATGTTTATAGGGGAGCTTTCCTTTGAAGATGGAGAAAAAAGGAATTGGGAGTGGTACATGAGGTGCTGCTCGCCATGTGGCACTGGCCGAACTTTGGCCAACTGCTCACTTGTGAACTGTTATCCTCCCTGCCTATTTCGTGCATATGCAAAATCTGAAAATTACTCTGATGCCCTTCCCTTGAGCCAAAATTACACCTTATGCCATCCAAACCAATACATGAGATCTTTCCACATGGCAATCTCAAATCTCAATCATTTAAACCCCTCTTAACCCCAAGCTTGGCAAGAATTACCAGAAAATTGTGTTGGATGGCTCTAAAATCCCAATTCCCTTCACATTTCAATTATCAACTCTCATTTCAAACATTTTCTCTCACTCCTCAAGCCCTTAGTCTAGCCATTTCTTCCATCCACAAGGAAAGGAAAGAGTTATAGCAAAGAGTCTAGCCAGGTTCATTTAAGTCTAATTAAATCCAAAAATACTTGAGCCATCAAGGTCTTAATCTAACGCCTCTTATCCAAAATTTTGCAACACTACTGTCCATCCAATCGTTCAATCTTCAATGAAGCTTCATCTAGCCATAGTATTTGCATAAAACAACATTTACCTCATCATCCAATACACTTTGCACCAAATTGGCTCAAAGGTATACTCAGAGTCTTGTCGATTTAATTAGATCCTGCCCAACAGAAAACTTACCAATTACTTCATATTTTGTTAATAGTGTTACATGCATTCATATACCTGAACTGAATCCTCACCATTAAGAACAATCAAATCCTATGAAGTAGAGACCATACATCAGTATGGGTAAAGCGGGTGCTTAACACCTTCACTCTCTATAATTGTGGTCCCTTACATAGAATCTATGATCGCAGAATCAAAGATTCATCTTAAGGCAGGAAATCTTCAAATACCTATACTAATGCTTCTATAAGGACTAGCCGACTGTACAAATGAAGAATTGGCTAGTGGCTACTCTTGTCAAAAAAGGCAACCCGTAGAGCAAGGCGGCCCTCGAGTTAATTCTACCCTAGGATCTCAACGTTCACAAAGTTCTAAGACTCATCCCTCGATTTGTAATGGCCAACACTATTCATCATAAATGAAGTTTTTATTATATTTAGTGTTGAAACTTTATTAGTTACTTGTTCCTACCCATTGAACCCGAACTTAGAGATTTTTTTAATGTTGGGTTGGGTTTTCGTCATTGGTGAAACTTTAAGTGAAGAGTTTAAAACATATCCATGATTCCATCTCGAATAAACTTCCTTAAATAGTCATGTCTCAGATTTATTGATCAAGCCTAAATATTTCATATTTATCTCTCAATTACACTGGTTTTAGCTACATTGAAGTACTAAATTAATCTAATTAAATATGTTTTCTACACACAAGGTGATTTTAGATTTAAAGTTGAATACATGCTTAAATAGATGATTTAAAGCTAAAAAAGATATCAAGCTCAAAGGGAATGAATAATTAGATGTTTGGAAGATAATATTGAAGAATTCAAGTGCCAAAAAAAAAACTAACTGCTAAAGATGGAGAAAAGTTTGAAAAATCACGCAATCAAATAACAAAATTAATAGACTGTTCCGTCCCACTAAAGATATCTTCAATCGAATCAAAAGTACTAAAGACAATCCAACTACAAACAATAATTTTCAGAGTAAATTCAGCTTGATCCTTTACGTTTCATATTTACCAAAGTCTCAATGAACTAATGAGAGTAAAAAAATCTATTTGTTCTTATTTTGACAATGGAGACTGAAACTGAATTGACGGTGGAAACCCTTCTCTGAAACCCTATTACTCAGATAGGGTTAATCCCCCAACGGGGATGCCCCGTTCTAGGGTCAGAGCCCCATCTAGAGGTCAGAGTTGCATTCGGTATCGAGACTTCGGTGGTATTGATAGAGGTAGATCTTTAAGGAGAAAATCAATCGAGCAGCATTTTCAAACGGGCAAATCCGACTTCAGTCTATTCGTGGGGAACCTTCCCTTCGATTGCACACCTCAAGATCTTCAGGGCATATTCAACAAATATGGGAAGGTGTTAGATGTCTTCATTCCTTTTCATCCTGGAACCAACTCCTCTAGGGGATTTTCCTTCGTTTGTTTCCTATACAAACAGGATGCAAAATCGGCCATGGATATCATCAACGGGTGAAGGATAGACAGAAGAGTAGTGTTGGGAAACTATGCAAATCTTAGGATTCTAGCGCCAGCCATATCCCTTCCTGTGGCAAAGGAACCTTCTCCTGTCCCACCCACAACCCCCTCTTACACAGCTGTTGCTGCAACCAATGGTAATCTCGATCGGAAACATTTGGCCCCCGATGAAGACCTAATCATGATGGCAGACGCTGATGCAGTGGCCAGGAAGAGAGTAGAGCTTAAGTTAGGGCTGATAAGACTAACATTAGACCCTAATATATTGATTCTTCAACTGATAAGGGCAATCAAGGAGTCCAAATTCGGATTCACATGTATAGATGTGGTCTAGCTATCAGCATCCCAGTTCCTCATTAAACTTAAATCCAGCAAAGATTACTCTACTTTTGTGAGGGATTCGAATATCCATAAGATTATGAGACTAGCATCAATTTCTCCGTGGTCTCCAGAAGAGGAGCTAATAGGCGGTGGTTCTTGGATACGATTCTTTGGTATTCCGACCCACGCCTGGGTAGAGTTGGCTATCATAGATCTGGGTAATTTCTCCGGGAATGTGATGAAGGTGGACATCATCATCAAGTTTGGGCTATTCTAGGGTTTCACATGCGTCCAAGTTCTATTTCATCCTAGGGTAAATCTATAGTGGGTCCTCAAATTGCTGGTTGAAGGCAAGGTCTGCCTAGTGCATGCAGTGATTGAGTCAGATCTGTGGAAAGGTTTCCTAACTAGGGACTCGAATCCAAGTGGTCTGCAGAGGAACTTGTATAGCACCAAATAATGGGTGGAACACAAGTTCCAAATAGGTTGTGTAATAACCCAAATAAATCTTGACCATCTAATTTTAACCATTGATCGACGTACCCAATTAGTACGATATGACTGTCGATCTACAAGATCAACTGGTTTAATCTCAACCATTGATTTGAACATATCCGATCCAACTGTTCATTTACTAATAAATCCAACCATACATTTAACCATCCATCCAATGATACAACCAGCAAACCGTCCATATGCTGAAATCATCGGAATACTTGTCCATCCATCTAAACTGACTGTCTATCTCACTAGTAATCCCTGATCACACATGAACTCATCCAACCGTACATTTATCCATCCATCTATCCGTACATCCATTTGTCCATCTATTATACACGTGTTCAACATTGCTTTCATTCAATGCACATGTTATGCACTACACATGTGCCATATGTGTGCCACATGTGTGCATGTGATGCATGTGATGTATTTAATGGTACATAAATAGATCATGTAGATGGATGCATCCATCTACATGATCTATTTATGTACCATTAAATACATCACATGCATCACATGCACACATGTGGCACACATATGGCACATGTGTAGTGCATAACATGTGCGTTGAATGAAAGCAATGTCGAACACGTGCTTTGAATGGAAAAACAAAAGCAAAATTTAAAAACAATAAGAGATTAAAGGCTGTCTTTCACACATGCCACATGTGTGAGAGGAACTTATAAAAAGGGAGGCATGAGAGAGATCATGCATTGTGAAATTGTGAAACGTGGAAGTGGAATGTGTTGTGAGGTGAGGTGAGGTGAGGAAGTGAGGAGAGAGAGAGAGAGAGAGAGAGAGAGAGAAGAGAGAGAAAGAGAGAGATTTTAAAAAAAAGGAGAGGTTACTAACTGGTCATTCACGTTGGAAAGTGAGGAGAGAGAGAGGGATGAGAGAGAAAAAGGAAGAAAAAAAGGGAGCTTTTATTTTTATAAAGGTGAGTATCTCTCACTTGATATTTAAAATTATATATATATATATATATGTATATATGTATATATATATATATATATATATATATATATATATATATATATATTTGTTCATTTATGATTATAATTAATCTTTACCATCATAGATTTTTTTTTTAATCTGATGTAATTACTTACCATTCTTCCTAAAAATGTTATTTAAATTTTTTTATTACAATGGTTGTCATTATTTTAATATTTCTTAATTCGAGTTTTATATTGTCTTATTGTTAATCCGACATTAAAAATTTATTTTTGCATTTTGACTTTGTTGTTAGAATTATTGCAAAAATCTTGAGTTTACATATAAATTTCTAAATTCTTAGATGTAATAAAGCACATTGCATGTTTTTTTTTTTTTTTTTTGTAAATATAGAACTTTAATCAAGATCTATTATATTACATTACATATTTATTTTTTATCATAGAATTTTAATCATGTATGGACAATTTACATTGATTGAAAATTTTATTTTTAGTTCGATAAATTATGTACATCAAGTATTATGGATTGATTGAAGAATAGCGGTCATTGAAGATTTTTAGAAATATTTGATTAACACAATATTAAAATCATTCATCATTAAAATAGTTATGAAACACCAGAAAATAGGTGCGGCGATCAAGTCGTCTAGGTTGAAAATTCCTAAAGCGTAAATAAGTGGGGCGATCAAGACCCTTAGGTTGAAAGTCCCAGAATCCCAACTAGTACCTTTTGGAACCTCTACCATACCCTTTGAGTGAATGAGCATGTTAAGACTGCAAAAGGTTCTCACTGTCAGGTTCAGTAGGGTGATAGTCTGACCAGCTAACGTATAAATGGGTCCCTTACCAAATGCCCTTTGGATGGGTGAGCATGTCATGCAAAAGGTTTCTATTGTCAGGCTAGGTATTGTATTGGCGTGGGTGTTGGCCAAATGGTGTAAACTGTCCCTGGTGTTAAAAAGAATAAACCATACTTATTATTATGGGATATAGCATATGTTGATTTTATTCATTCATTTTCTTTGAATTTACATTGAAAAATCTTATTTATTAATCACTGCATCTGTTGTTTTACCTAAATAGGTATTATATCTTTTAATATATTTTATTCTGATTATATGATGTTATTTTTGAAACCTATGTTGAGATTTCTTACTAGGTTTCGCAGCTTATCCTGTTGAAAATTTAAAATTTTAGGATCAGTATCTCGTAGAGGCACTTAAAGAGATTTTCTTTTATTTATTTTGTTTCTATAGCATTTTCTAAATAAGTGTAATCGGAACATTAAGTATAGTATGATAGTGTGAGACCTGTCCCGAGTTCGCATGTGTGCATGTGTGTGTGTGAGTATGCATCTCGTGTATTTTGGTCCCGCGGTCCTACCGGTCAAATTTTGGCGACCCGCGACCTTCGGATAGTGATTGCGGTCACCCTTGAGTTTGGTCATGTAGACCCGACTCGAATTGACCCAAGACATATGCCATTGCGACCGCATCGTCGCCGCGGTTCCAGTGTCGTGTCTCATGCGTAAATCCGATATGTCTTCAAAAGTTATGGGCCGTGCATTATTTGGACCGTTGATTGCATTTTTGGTGGGACCTACCTGATTGCACATTTCCCCATGTGCACTATTCCCCATGTAAGCCACCTTTAGCCTAGCAATGATGGCTTCTTTTCTCAAGAAAACCATGATGAGATTAGCTTCTCTAGGCAATGATGAGCCACCCTATCCCATGAGCAATGATTATTTTCTCTTTTCAAAAACTCATCTTTTTCTAAGAAAGTAATCATTTCAACTTTAGAAACTCTCTCATCTCTCTCTCTTTCTTCATTTCTCTCTTCTCCTCTTTGCAAATGCCCTCCAATGTCCTCAATTGCTGAACTTTTCCAGCCCTCTTTCCTCTTCTTTCCCCCTAGATCTAACCATCAAAGATCCATCATCACCATTGAACCTCCTTCCTTGAAGCTTAAGGAGCATGGTGGTTGAAGAATTTTGAAGATCCAACAAGTGGGTGAGCATGTAGGATAGATTGCATGGTTCTTATTTTCATAGATCTTTTGTTGCTTCATATGGAGAGTGTAGGACTCACCACATCAATGGTGAAGGTCCACCACTCCTTGGATAAGGTTTTTTTTAGCCAACACTTGCATGCATGTGATCTTGATGGGGCCATTCTCCATGGACCCCATCTTGATGAGATTTCATTTCTTCTTCTCTTCTCCCATTTCTGTGGTTTGGATGTAATGATTATGTGGCCCACCTGATGTGCCATGAAACCAGAATTTTTAAATTTTTGGGACATCCAGGCCCAAGTTGTTGGACACCCAGGCCCAACTGTGCTGCCTAGTTTTGCTGCTTGATTTGGAAAGCCTTTGGGCCTGATTTTATGGATTTTCTTGGGGAGGGGCTGGGCCTGGGAGTTGTGTGACACATCAGGGTGGACCCCACCTTGTGGAATCCATGATTTATTTCCCATTTATTAATTTTTTGGGCTGATCTAGACAGCAACATGTTGCTGTCCAAATTGCTGGAATTTTTTTTATGCTGTAATGTATGGGTTATAGGCCTTGTTTGTGGTCTCCTTTTCCTGATTTCTTAGACTTCTCTTTGAGATGTGGACCCCACCTAAAAGTATCCTAAACCTCACCTTCAAATGTCCCTATTTGATCACCCAAAAGGGTGGGCCAAGGAGGGTGGACGGTCCAGATTTTTCTGGACTGTCCAGCCACACTGTTTGCTGGAAAATCATAAATATCAGCCTGATTTTGAAATGGTGGGCCACCTTTGTGGACCCCACCTTACTGTATACTTGTATAGGAAGGTTGGCCTTGCATTTTTCCAAATTTACATAGAACTGGGCCCACTCAAATGGGGTGTTAAAGTCAGGGACAGCAGCATTGCTGCAGCAGGAAAATAAAAATCTGGACCTTGCTGTCCATAAATTGCATGAGTTAAATAAAATATTTTTGCTATCCCAAAAATCCTAAATTTTTTTAGGGATGTGTCCAACCCATGGTAGGATCTATCCACACAATTTCAGGGCCAAGGAATCCTATTTGGGCATCCAAAAGGGTGGGCCAACATACTGGACTGCCAGAAATTTCTGCTGTGTAGTCTAATAGCATAGTCCCATAAAAATAATATTAAAAAAATAATTTCTAAGAAGGTGGGCCATATTTATGAATCCCAACTTGTTTTAGGCTTGATGAGGGACCATGGGTCCAAATTTCAGAAATTTTGGAGGCCTAGAACCCACCCATTGGATGGCCCAAATTCAGGACAGTTATATTCCAGCAAAATTTCACCCTGGATAGATTGTATTATTTAAATTAATTTAAATACTTTTGAGTATCCTAAAATTATGCAAATTTACAGAGAGGTGGTTCACCCATGGTAAGACTCACCTACAAATTTTTGGGGCCAATGGAGCTCCGTGCACACCGTGGAAAGTGCTGGACTGGCTCACCACGTTCAGGTGTCCCGATTCACCAGATTTTCTTGATGGTCTATTTTATTTAAATTAATTAAAATACTTCTGACCATCAAAAAATCACAAAATTTTGAATATTAGTGGTTCACCTATGGGAGGACCATCTTGTAAATTTTCATGGCCATCGGGCCCCTGTACTAACCGTGGTGTGGCCTGCAAACTTGGGTCAGTTTTGGGCCAGATACTCAGGCCCGTAGGACTACCCACCATGGGACGCCCCTACCTTGGGCTGTTGCTGGGCCTGTATTCCAGCGGCATGGCCCACTTATAATGTGTGTTGTACATTCCCCTCTCATCTGGTGGGACCCACTGTGATATGTGTGGGTCACCATGGGCCAGTAACCCATCTGAATTAAATAAATTTCTAGATTCCAGCAGGCCCAGGAAGTGGGTGGGCTGGAATTTCAACAAGGGGCCCAAATTTACTCCATAGTTGATTGTTTTGGAGCTATTGTGGCCCACCAAATTTAAGGGAGTATTGTACACACTCCTTGCCTTATTTCCTTAGACATTTTTGGGCATAATTAGTTCCTCTTAAGGCCCACCTTTGTGGTGATGTTGGGGGTTAGCTTTAACCAGATTTTTGGTAGTTTATAGGCCCAATGGGCTGAAAACCTATTTCTTGAGCCCAAGATCGTGCAGGGCCTGACCTTATTGTTTCACGGGCCCAACGGGCCGTCTACAGGCTGACCATGTGTATTTATTAGCCGTGATGCCCTCATGAAATGCTTAATTATGGGCTGACTTGCGGGGCCCACATAAATGTATATTGTGGAGGGCCTTACTAAGTCTTTGGGCTGATGTGGCAAGGCCCACACTATCAGTATAGGCCTTGCCAATGCTTATTCTTGGGTTTATGGGCTGCCCTCAAGCCCACCATAATGTATGAATTGGATGACTTTTGTTTTGGGCCATTTCTTTAGGGCTCATTATGTGATATAGTATATGCATGTTTGTGTTAGCAAGTAGGCCTTGTGGACTCAGTTCTTTTGGATAGGCCCATTGATCTTGGGCCTATACTCTCCTATCTATTGTGATGGGCTTAGGGGCAATGATATACAAGAAGTCGGGCCCTTGGCTGCCCACTAAACTGACCCTGTACTTAGGCCAAAAGTGAGGCCCAACTCACTTGTGTTAAATGTGAAACTTGCCCATGTAAATGAATTACTGGGCTGCCCATGAAGCCCACCACAATATGTGGAATTATGACCTTTGTGGTTGGGCCCAGACCTTCTTTGAGGGCCTACTATATGGCTTATGAGTTGGGCTTGGTGTATGGCCTACTAGTCCACACATTACTTAGGCCTTAGATCTTTCATTTTATGGGTAGTGGCGAGCTACCTCTTGGAAACCAGTTGAGGTTGGATGTCCTCCTGGGTGATCCTAAGGTAAGCTCATAGTTTCTCTATGGGTGGTTAAAGGCCCACCATAGACCTTAGGCCATTTATTTAAGGCTCAATGCGCATGTATGTGGAACCTACCTTAATGCATGTTTGGTCCAGGCCGTCCAAGCCTTAGATCGCCCGATTGTGGAAGCACTCTCTGCCTTGGGTTGTTGCTGGACTCATAATCCAGTAGCAGGCCCACTTGATCTTTTCATGTTATATACACACTCTCCATCTGGTGGGGTCCCCCAGTGAGTATAGTTGGCCTTCATGAGATTATTTCCACATACTCAACTAATTTCTGGACCTTAACAGCCCAAGAAGTCAAACGGGCCAAAAGTTTCTCAAAGGGCCTTCGATGTACAATTTTATGGTTACAACTTTATTTGGCTGTGGGGCTCACCATATTGAGAACTTGTATATGTGTTACATACTTATGTTTTCTTATAATCTTTGGGGTTAATCAGTGCATTCTTTTGGGTCACTTTTAGTGATCTTATGAGGACCCCATCTTAAGATCAGAATTTTGGGACATCTAGTGAGCCCAGATTGGGCAGGGACATCCCAGCTTGGCCCAACCATACATTGGGCTGACTTCTACCATTTTGATGGACTTGTGGGCTGAGGTAAGGATAGTATTTGGCCCTCGGTTGCCTACTTAAATTGCTAGTTATTGGGCTGATGTATTGGGGCCCATTTCATCTAAACTTAAACCTATTTTTTTGGGCCGTATATTGTGTACGCGGGCTACCCACCAAGTCCAACTTAATGCATGGATTCTATGGCCATTAGGAATTGGGCCTTGGGCTTTAATTCCCCTCTTAGAGCCCATGTTGTTAAAAGTGGTATTATATTTTTTTATGGCCTATTATGAGGAATATATGTATGTGGTTATTTTTATTTTTATCTTAAATATAGGCCTTGGGCCTTTTATCCATATAGTTCATGGTTGATATGCCTTTTTGGGGAATGGTGGTTAAATGTCCCTATTATGGACCCTTCTAGGTCCGGTTGTATTTAAGAGTGATTGGATACTTATCTTAGACAGTTGCTAGGCTCATTTCTATATTACTTAGACCCGTAGTTGTATGCTTAGTCTCGTGGGCTACCCCAGGTAAATGAGCCCCCACTAGAGGTGGGATTCCTTATGGATATTATCTAAGTACCTAGTCTTGGTTCCTTCTTGGATAGGAAGAATGTAATTTACTTTGTATATCGCCGCATAATGCGCCTAGACCCATCTTCATGGCTCATGTGCATCATTGTATGCTTGGATGACACTGTGTGTGTGGTTATGATTGTGCCATTGGGCATTGCATGCTGTCTTCCCGAGGGACGTAATATTCCCTCTTGAGTATGTTGGATGCTTGGAATTGATGCATAGTTGATTGTGTGATTCATGCATCTGACATTGCATAATATATGAGCATTATCACCCTTGCTTCAACAGGGTTGTAGCCTCCACAGATACATCGTGGATGGCCATGTTTGGACACCGAAAATGTTACTTGAGCATACCGGGTGCATAGGATGCCCATGGGTGAAATTCTTAAAACTTCCATGGTACTAAGGATCTGCTCCAACGCCGTGACCGGGTGGAATATATAAGCGCACGAGGGTCATATACCATTAGGCTGCGACTCCCACTGTCGTGTAGTCGGTTGGATAGGGGTATGGCCTTACTCGCCTGATGTAAGAGGGCATTGCTAGGCTGAGTCTGACCAGCTCGTGAATGGGTCCACTACCGTCAGGCCTTGCTGGTGATTGGTTGTCCAAAGGCGGGTAGTGAGGTCTCTTACGCTCGTTTAACTGTGCGGGGTCTGTAGAGCGCCAGTCATTCAGCAGTGTAATGGACCCCGATGATTTCCTTATGATTGGAAATATACTTGACATATGGTTTGGTTATAAGCATTGGCATTACTTGCATCGCATTAGTTTTGGTTATGTAAGCCCCTTCATGCATTGCCTTGGTATGGCATCCAGTACTCATTACATCATATTCATGATAAGCCTTGGTAAGGTTAGTGATATTCTCATTGAGCATGTTTCCCTTCTTCCATTTTCTACTATTCTTCTGTGCACCATTGTCACACACTTTCACCACCCTCTAAGCTTTCTATAAGCTTATGCACGATTGATGCGTGCAGGAGATCTTAGGCAGGCATCGCAGTGGTAGAGTTTGGATTAGAGCTGAGCTTGAGGACCTAGTGTTGCAGATTTCCTTTTTTTCTTTTATTATCTTATGTATATCCTTTTGGACCTTATGTAAGCTTGTAAAAGTTCAAATTCATAGTGGATTTTGTGATATGTGCCTTTTTTATTCTCAGATTTACTTGTTATGATCTTGGGTATGCTCGTATCGGAAATGGTTATATTATTATGGAAATCCTCCTTGTAGGATCCCAGGATCGGAACCTGCCTCAAGAGCCGAGAATGGGGTACTACGGAGGCTGTTGCGGCCAAAACCGGCCATCGGGTTCCTTGTGAATCTGGTTACCGAGTCTGGGACGTGACAGATAATATGGAGATGATATGAGTTGGAGATTGCTTTGAATAATCAGAACATGGATATTTTATTCTTCTTTAAAAAAATGTTTAATTATTTAATTTTTGGATCATTATATTTTATGAATGAAATCATTTTGTCAATATATGTGTGGATTATGAAATGTAAACACACAAAACATAAGTCATGCCTTTAAGTATGGAATTAGGGTTGGATATACCCAGGCACTAGATTTCGGGGCGTGACAGATTGGTATTAAAGCTTAGGTTTAGAATCATTGAGGACCTAGGGTTTTACTTGAAAACTTAGTCACTTTGAAAAATTAGGATATATCCACTACGAGTATTCTTATGATCAAAACTTGTATTATTATCTTTTAGTGATTTACCCTTATATGATATTTAAAGCTTATTGTTTGATTTAGAATATGTCTGGGTATCGGTGTAGAGATAGAGATAGAGGTAGAGCTAGTCCTGTAGCAGCCATACCGGGGTTCACTGAAACTGCCCAGTCACTTGATGGGGTCTCCCGTGCTTTAGGCGACATGGCGACGATTCTTGGACAACACATTTATCACAATAATGGAGGTGCTACCTCGGTTGTGCAGGATGGCGTTGGGAGATTAGTAAAGAAATTTAAGAGATTGAAGCCGCCTGCTTTCAAGGGTTTATCAGACACTATAGAGGCAGAAAAGTGAAAAATAAATAAATAAGGAAGATATTAAATGTTTTAGGATGTGATGAGGAGCAAAAAGTCACACTTGCAATTTTCATGTTAGAGGGAGAGGTCGACCACTGGTGGGAGACAATTGCTAGAACAATTGAAGAAGAGATCGCATGGACGTGGGATATGTTTTGTGAGAAGTTCAACGAGAAATACTTTCCTAGTTTTTACGGGAGCGAAAAGCAGGGGAATTCATAATCCTAGAACAGGGAGAGATGACCGTAGGTCAATATGGTCCAAATTTGTTGTATTTTCTCATTTTGTCCCATATATGATTCAGGATGAAGCTCGCAAAGCTAAAAAGTTTGAGCGGGGTCTGAGGGGGTCAATTCGTAACAAGTTAACCCCACTTAAGCTTAAATTATATGTCGATGTAGTAGAACGAGCTTTAATGATAGAGCGAGACAACAAAGAATTCTGGAAAAGTCGTAACCAGAAGAGAGAAGTGAAGAACAATGATAGGGCTGCACCGAATACATCTTAAGCACAAGGGGATGCTTTCAAGAAGCTAAAGATGATAGTAACAAACACCTCAACTCCTGCTTAACCAACGAACAAATTTACAGGTAAATGTTATAACTGCGGAATAAAGGGTCACTGCGGTCGTTTTTGTAGACGACCTCCTCAGCAGCCACATTATTAGGCACCCCAATGGATGCCTTAAGTCGTAAGCCACACAGAGAAATTGCTCACCTCATAATTTAGCAATGGAAGATGTTAGATACGGTGAAGGATTTTGACGTCTAATTAAATCTGTAAACGTCTGTTGCTTGTCTCTTTAATCTAGTAGTTCAACCTTCCTTAATTAGTAATGTTATAGAAGCTCAACAACAAGATTCATGGCTGCAAGCCAAGGTAATAGAAGCTGAAAAAAGTGGTAAGTCGGAATGGAAAGTTGGTACCGATGGTGGATTAAGGTTCCAAGGAAGATTATGTATACCAAATGTGGTTGAATTAAAGAATGAAATTATGGATGAGGCACATAACACTAAGTTCACAATCCACCCTAGAGGTACGAAGATGTATCGCGATATGCATAGGCAATATTGGTGGAATAATATGAAGAGGGAGATCACTGATTTTGTGGTCAAATGTCTCATGTGTCAATAGGTAAAAGTAGAGCATTAAAAGCTGTCAGGGATGTTACAGCCGCTGTTGATTGCTAAGTGAAAGTGGGATCACATATCCATGGATTTCATTATAGGATTACCACGGACACATAATAAACATGATGCAGTTTGGGTCATCGTAGACCAGTTAACTAACTCCACACATTTTCTTCCTATACATACTACCTATCCCCTAGAGGAATTATGTAATCTCTATATTAAGGAAATAATTAGATTACATGGAGTGCATGTATCTATTGTATCCGATCAGGATTCCAGATTCACATCTCATTTTTAAAGAAGTGTACAGAAGGCACTGGGAACCACTCTTGATTTCAACACTGCTTTCCACCCTCAGACTGATGGGCAAACTAAACGAGTGAATCAGATCCTTAAGGACATGCTCCGAGCTTGCGTGCTTGATTTTTGTGAGACCCGACCCAAGTTCGTATGTGTGCATGTGTGTGTGTGAGTATGCATCTCATTCATCTTGGTCCCACAGTCCAACCGATCGAATTTCAGTGACCCGTAACTTTCGGTTAGCACTTGCGGTCTTCCTTAAGTCCCATCATGTAAACCCGACCCGGATCGACCTAAAACCTACATTGTTACAACCACATCGACACCGCGGTTCCAACGTTGCGTCTTGTGTATCAATCTGAGTTGTAAATCAAAAGATGTAGGTCGAGCAATTTTTAGACCCTTGATCATGATGTGGGACCCACCTTATCCTTGTTACACGTCCTCCCATGTGAGCCCACTCTAGTATTCCTCATTCCCCATGTAAGCTACAAGCTAGCCTATAGCCACCCTAGCCTAGCATGATGTCATCCCTACCTAACCTAGAGCATGCCTTGCTTGTCATGATTGCTAGCATGCTCCCATCCTCCCAAAAAAACTAATCATTTCATTCCTAGCTACCATTTCTTCCTCTCTTGTCACTCTTTTCTCTCATTCCCTTCTCTAAGCCTCTTAGATGTCCATGAGAGAGAGCTTTCTCTGCAGCCCCTTTCACCCAAAAACCCTCCAAATCCCATCTTAGACATTAAAACTTCTCTTATGCTGCTATAGATCTCTAGTGTGGAGAAAGGAAAAGAAGTTTTGAGGTGGGTGATCCATAGGATTAGTCTCTTTTCTTTATTCTTGCATGAACCTTTTTCATTTAATTAGTAGTGTGTAGGACCCACCAATCAATGGTGAAGGTCTTACATAACTCCATGAGTGTGGCCAACAACCAACTTTATGCATGCATGATTGCCATGATGGGGCCATTCTCCATGGACCTCATCATGAGATTTCCCTTTGATTTATAGGTTTGTGGGTCACCTAGACCTTAAATCCATGGTGGGGTTGGTATCCCCACCTCAGATTCCTGATTTTTGTAAAGGCCCATGCTTGCATGGGACCCAAGATCATGTAAATGTGGTTGTGATTGTTGTGGAGGACTCATTGTGGCAGAGTACTCCCTATGGCCGTGACTCTCTCTCTCTCTCTCTCTCTCTCTCTCTCTCTCTCTCTCTCTCTATATATATATATATATATATATATATATTTCTCTCCTTCCCTCATTTGTCCTTGATGTATGTGGCCCACCTGATGTGTTCATAAATTCCATACCGTCTAGATTTTTGGGACGTCCAGGCCCATCCAGTTTACATGGGTTGGATGGCCACTACGGCCTGATTTCTTGGTTGATTTTGTAAAGGGCTTGGGTCTGGAGTATATGTGGCCCATCTAGGTGGACCCCATTTTTTTGAATCTAAGCTTTAATCCCTCCATTTATTTTACAATGGGCTAGAAATGGACAGCAATATGTTGCTGTCCAGATTTCAGGCCTATTGTTGTATGGTTTTGTATGTTGTTGCAAGGCTTGTTCACAATGCCTTTCTTCCAGATTTTTTTTTAATATTCTCTGAGCTATGGACCCCACCTTGAGGTAAGATGGAGCCCACACCATCCACCCTTGATTTAAGCTCCATGGAGTGGGCCCAAGAGGGCTGGACAGTCCAAATTTTCTGGACTATCCAGCAGTCCTGCATGCAGAAAATACTCATGTATCATCTTAGTTTTAGGGATAGTGGGCCACTCCGGTAGGCCCCATTTTTTTTCCATATGTGGGTGCATGAAATCCACCCATTTTCCCTTTGATTTGTCAGGCCTGGGCCTACACCATTGGGTGTGCAAGATGGGACCAGCAACATTTTTTTAGCAGCAGAATTTTATTTACAACCCTGTTGTCCATAAATTGCAGGAGTTAAATAAAATATTTTTACTATTTCAAAAATTCTAAATTTTTGTAGGAAGGTGTCTCACCCATGGTAGGACCTACCTACACAATTTCAGGCCAAGCGATCCCATTTCGGCATCCAAAAGGGTGAGCCAACATACTGGACTGCCAGAACTTTCTACTGTGCAGTCCAGCAGCATAGTCCCATAAAAAATAAAATTTTAAAAATACTTTCTAAGAAGGTGGGCTATATTTATGGGTCCCAACTTGTTTTAGGCTTGATGCGGGACCTTGGGTCCAAATTTCAGGGATTTTGGAGGCCCAGAACCCACTCATTGGATGGGCCAAATTCAAAATAGTTATATTCCAGCAATATTTCACCCTGGATAGATTGTGTTCTTCAAATTAATTAAAATACTTTTGAGTATATTAAAATTATGAAATTTTGTGAAGATGTTTTCCACCCATGTTGAGACCCACCTACCAATTTTTGGGGCCAATGGACCCCTGTACATACCGTGGAAAGGGCCGGACTAGCCCACTACGTTGGGACATCCAGGTCAGTTCAATTTTCTGGACAGACTGTATTATTTAAATTTATTAAAACACTCAGGAATATCCAAAATTTCTGAAATTTTATGGTAGTGTGTTAAACCTATAGAATTATGATTCTATAAAATTTTAGACCCAACGGGCATTCAAGCTGACCGTGGTACGGCCTGTAAATTTGGGTCAGTTTTGGGCCAAATACCCAGGCCCGTAGGACTACCCACCATGAGACGCCCCTACCTTGGGCTATTGCTGGGCCTGTATTCCAGCAGCATGGCCCACTCCTAGTATGTATTGTGCATTCCCCTCTTATCTGGTGGGGCCCACAGTGATGTGTGTGGGTCATCAAAAAATAAATACTATAAATTAATTTATTTGCTGGACTTCAACAAACCCAGAAAGCGGGTGGGCTGAAAATTCAGCAATGGGCCCAATGTTGCTGCCTCATAAATGTCTATTTTGGGAAATTATGGCCCACTAGATTTGAGGAGGATTTAAGTAAGTTATCTTGCCATTTTTATTTTATTTTTGGGCTTAATTAATGCATGATTAAGGGCCCATTCCAATTGGATTCTTCTCGGGCTAGTCTTCTAGTTAATGGGCCTTATTGCCTTGGTTGGGCTGGAACTTTTGATAGGCCCATTGGACCCTTGGGTCCTATATTTACCACACCATTGTGATGGGTCTTATGGGCCAAATACTCAAGTAGTTGGGTCCTTGCTTGCCCACTATAATAAATACACAATTGGGCAGAGATGTGAGACCCAACTTACTTGTGTTAAATATAAGGATTTCCCATATGTTAGGATAATGGGCTGCCCATTAGGCCCACCACAATGAGTGAACCCATGATCCTTATGGTTGGGCCCAAACCTCACTTGAGGGCCCACTTCATGGCTAATGATTTGGGCTTGGGGTATGGCCCATTAGACTATACATTGCTTAGACCTTAGATCTCTTATCATTTGCGTAGCGGGCTACCTTTTTGGGACCCAGTTGAGGTTGGATGTCCTCCTTGGTGGCCCTAAGGTAGGCCCATAGAGACCTTTATAGGTAGTTAAAGGCCCACCTTGGGTTGGCTAGGACTGTCCCTCTTTAGGGCCATGGCTCTCTTAGCTTGTGGGCCATCCCAAATTACTGGGACCCCACTAAAGGACTTCTCTTCTTCTTAGAATGCCTGTCCATGTGCCTAGACTTTGACCCTCCTTAAGATGGAGGATTTCATATTCCACAGGTAGCACACTTACATTTTTTGTGACCCATATGCATCATCTGTATGAATTGATTGCATTGTGTGGTGGTCATTGAGGGATGAAGTTTCTCCCCTCATGCACATTGTGTGCCTATAGCTAGTGCATGATTTGTATGTGTGACTCATGCATTGGCATCGCATTTCATGGCGATACCGCCCTTGCTTCACCAGGGCTTTGCCTCCACAGGGACATTTGTAGATGACCGTATGTGTGGACACCAAAAATATTACTTGAGTATACCAGGTGCATAGGATGCCCATGGGTGAAATTTCTAAAACTTCCATGGTACCAAGGGAATGCCCCAATGCCATGACTGAGTGAAAACTATGAGCGCACGAGGGCCGTATACCGTTAAGCTGTGACTCTCACTGTCATGCAGTCAATTGGGCAGGGATGTAACCTTATCCGCCTATGAGGGAGGGCATCATTAGGCTGAGTCTGACCAGCTTGTGAAATGGGTCCGCTACCTTCAGGCCTTGTTGATGATTGGTTGTCCACGAGCAGGTAGTGAGGTCTCTTACGCTCATTTGACTATGCGGGCCTATAGAGCGGCAATCATTTAACAGTATAATGGACCTCGGTGATTACCTTATAATCGGAAACATACTTAACATGTGGTTTGGATTTGAGCACTGGTATTACTTGCAGCACATTAACATTAGCCGTATAAGCCTTTCATGCATTGCCTTGGTATGACGCTTAGTACTCATTACATGGTATTCATGATAAGCCTTGGTAAGGCTAGTGGTATTCTCATTGAGCATGTTTCTCTCCTTGTACCTCTTACTATTCTTCTGTGCACATTATCCCACACTTACACCACCCTCTAAGCTTTTATAAGCTTAAGCATGATTGATGCATGTAGGAGACTCTAGGTAGGCGTCGTAGCAGTAGGCATGGAGTAAAGTCGAGCTTGAGGGCCCCAGTGTTGCTGATTTCTCTCTCTTTTCCTATTACCTTATGTGTGTTCTTTTGAACCTGATGTAAACTTGTAAAAGTTCAAATTCTTAGTGGATTTTGTGTTGTGTATCCTTTATTATTTCCAGATGTACTTGTTGTGATCTTGGGAATACTCGCATTGAAAATAATTATACTATTATGGAAATCCTCCTTGTAGGATCCCATGATCGGAACCTGTCTCAGGAGCCGAGAATGGGGTACTACGGAGGGTGTTGCGGCCAGAACCGACCATTGGGTTCCTTGTGAGTTCAGTTACCGAGTCTAGGACGTGACAGGAGTTGGTATCAGAGCGTAGTAAGTAATTCTAGAATAATTCGAGATGACATCACATGTCTGCTCAGATCATAGGACAAGTAGTGTCCCGAGATCCTTCCTTTCGCTCCATAATTGAGCCTGTAATTGTCATGATTCCCTGCATCATCATTATTTTGGAGATGATGCTGTGTGGTCGCGACCCCCATGGTCGTGGTGCCCGTGGACGAGGTGCCCGAGATACCCATCCTACTCGAGTACATCCTGCTCCCATTGTTGAGGATCCGATTCCTGAGGTCCTGATCTAGCCTGTTCCTTCAGTTGAGCCTGTAGCACCCGCTCCTTCAGTTGCTCTAGCTCCCCCGCTGGTTCCCCCTCCTCAGCTTGATGTTCCAGTTACAAAGGCTCATACCCCATCGGCCGCACCCGTGCCTCCGCCTGAGGTGAGTGCTGCCCCTACTTTTCTAATAGTACCCATAGGAGCTGAACATTTTCAGCAGTTGATGCAACTTGTAGCTACTACATTGCAGACCTGTCAGCCCGCTACCGCCGAGGTTTCTAGGTAGTTAATTTACCGCGTGCTAATGCAATAGCTCGAGAGTTCCGGTAACATGATCCTCCGAGGTTTAGTGGTGACCCTGACCCTTCTGCAGTCGAGGCTTGGTGCACTGAGGTTGCGAGGATTTTTAACACTATACAATATCCTGTGGATCAGAGAGTATTCCTTGCGACCTATCTTCTTTAGGGTAGGGCCCATCATTAGTGGTCATCCGTATCTAAGATGGTTGGACCTCAGTTCGTTTGGACATGTGAGGAGTTCGTGGTCTGTTTTGACTAGAAGTTCTTCCCTAAGCACGTTTAGATCCAGTGGGCAATCGAGTTTGAGACCCTGGTTCAGGAATATTTAATTGTATCTCAGTATGAGGCCCATTTGATGGCCTTGTCTAGATTTGCTCCTCATCTCACTAGCGATGAGAAGATGAGGGCCCGTCATTTTGTGACTGGGTTACGTTCTGCCCTTCGTAGCCATGTGGTAGGGCATTATTTGGAGACATTCGACTAGGTCGTTCATCGGGCACTAGTTTATGAGGAGGACCGGGCTTTGACCCAGAGGTTGAGAGAGTAAAGTTCCGGTGGAGACTGAAAGAGGAGGGCGCCAGCCGGAAGTTCTAGGTAACTCCGTCAGCAGAGATGGAGGGGCAGATCAGGGTTTCGTGTCACGCCCCAAACCCAAAAATCGGACTCACAAGAATCCCGATCACCGAATCTAGTGCCGACAGCCTCCATAGTACCCCATTCTCGGCTACTAACGTTCATACGTCAGATTCCGATCCTGGGATCCTACAAAGAGAATTTTTTTAATACATTTAACTCGTAATAAGCATAACCACGAGTTTACCCAAATCACAAGGCAACATCATCATCACATATCCACTAATATAATCATTGGAGTACAATGCTGAAAGGGAAATACATAAATCGAAAATCAAGCTCCAGAAGACCGCTACACGCTCCAATCTCAACACTGCTGCAACCTAACATCACCTGCACGCATCTATCATGCATAAGCTTATAGAAAGCTTAGAGGGTGGTGTAAGTGTGTGTACAAAGTAAGTGCCAAGTATTCAACATAATGACATCATCATATAATACCGGAAATACCGATAATCCATAAATCATACAATATCGGAATAAGCAGAAATATTGATAAGATCATGAATTATCAGAGTAAACAGAAATACTAACAAGATCATAGATCATACGATAACAGAGTAAGCGGAAATACGGACAAGTCTATGAGCCAATCAATATCAAAATGCGCAATATATAACAGCTATGCAAACGAGGAGTCATAAAGAGCCAAATATCAAATGTCGAGAATGCAATGTAATGTATAATTCCTTATGTGATCACAAATACGTCAGCCGTATCTAAACCATATAAATGCAAAAACACAGTAACTCAAAATGTCGTATACCGTGGATGTAATGCAATATGCGGTGCGAATGGAATGACCATGCTGGAGTGTGAAGTTGGGATGGTAATACGTAATATCGCAGGCTATGGGGTCCATCACAAGGGACTTCTATCCAAACTAGTCCCATACCTAAATTTGGATAGTCAGACTCAATGTGGTAAACTCCTGATCTCAGGTTAGTCGCGCGCCCCAACCAAAATCCTGGCCATTGCGAAGGCACACGTAACAACTAGTTGCGCACCACCAACCCAAGTGGATAGTGAATGAATAAATACATGAATGAGTATGCAACTCCTGCTCATTAAATCCACATATCAGTATAGTTCATCTCTGGGATCATCACCGGGGTTTAGTACACTCCAAATGGCACTGCCGCTCTCCTAACCGCACAGTCCAAGTGAGCGTAAGAAACCTCACTATCCGTCTGGCCAATAGTCTGCTAATACCTATCCGGCACATCGATAGCAAACTCATTCATGAGCTGGTTAAACTCAGCCTAGTATTGCCCCCTACCCTCGGGCGAGTAAGGCCACACCCCCTCCCAACCGATCACAACACAGTGGGAGACGCGGCCTCCTGGTATTCGACACTCGGGCGCTCATGTATCCACTCGGTCTTGACGTTGGGGCGTCTCCTGGCCCGGAGGTTTAGGGATTTTTACCCAGGGACATCTATGGTGCCCGTATGCTAGAACAAATTTTTAGTGTCCCGTCTGGCCATCCACGATATGCCTGTGGAGGCTACGGCCCTGATGTCGCTAGGGCGTATAGTAATCATAATGTAAGATGCATGAGTCATATAATCTACTCATACATCAATCCTGCGCATATCGTACGCTCATGTGAGATAACCTCCGTCTATCGAGGAGTCTCATAACAACATGCTCAATGACATATGCAATGATTAACCACATCTCATAACAAACATACAGATGATGCGTATGACCATGTATCATGATGCTATGCTGTCACATACTCATAATCGGTATCAATAACCGGCATCGACAATCGATCTCGACAATGTGGACATTTAACCAACATTGCCCCTCGAGGAATGACCCCATAGATCCTAACATATAGTGGACCCATGACCTCACACAAGGGCCCAAATATACAATAACATGGGCCTCACTCAAGAGCTTAATACACATCATGATGGGCCTTTCACATGGGCCTAACATACATCACAATGGGCTCCGTCGCCTAGCCCTTAAATGTACCACACTGGGCCTCAACTACAAGTCGCATATACACCATATAGGTTTCGACAATTAAAATCGGCCTCGACAATTAAGATCGATGATACTCAGAATCGGCAAATCGGTCACGACAATCGGATCGATTGATATCAGAATCGACCAATCGGTCACGACAATCGATATTGATCGATAATTAGAGTTCGCAAATCGATCACGTCAATCGAAATCGACAATCAGCCACGACAATCGAGATCGATCGATAATCAGAATTGACAAATCGGTCACGTCAATCGGAGTCGGCAATCGGCCACGACAATTGGGATCGATCGATAATCAAAGTCGGCAAATCGGTCACGACAATCAGTATAGATCGATAATCAAAATCGGTAAATCAGTCACGACAATTGGATCGATCGATAATCAAAATCGACAAATCGGTCACGTAAATCGAAATCGATAATCGGCCACGACAATCGGGATCGATCGATAATCAAAATCGACAAATCGGTCACGACAATTGGATCGATCGATAATCAAAATCGGCAAATCAGTCGCGTCAATCGGAATCGGCAATCGGCCACGACAATCGGGATCGATCGATAATCAAAATCGACAAATCGGTCACGACAATTGGATCGATCGATAATCAAAATCGGCAAATCGGTCACGACAATTGGAATCGATAATCGGCCACGACAATCGAGATCAGCCTAATAAAGGGCCTAAGGGAAGGTCACAGTGAGGACCTTCAACCATCATTGCCCATCAATGTGGACATTTAACCGACATTGCTTCCAAGGAATGGCCCACATAAACATCATTACATACATCATGGCAAAAATCACATATCTCAACGGGCCTTGAATATACAGCAGGTGGGCCTTGCACCTAGACCTCAAATATATCACATTGGCACCTCATCACATGGGCCTCAAATACACAACAGGTGGGCCCTACATCTGGTCCTATATTCATCACAGTTGGGCCTTGCACATGTGCCTCATATGCATTGAATGGGCCACACGACATGGGCCTAATACACACCATAATGGGCCGCATCCATGGGCCGAAAATGCATCACATGGGCCTCATTACAAGGGACGGAAATACATCCCATTAGGCCATGTCAGGGGGCCTCATATATACCAAATGAGTGGTATCAACGGGTCACACCAAAGGGCTCGAAAACTTATGGATGACAGGGATAAAATATAGATATCATGGGGGGCCTCATGGAGAGCCCAAGGCCCTAAACGGATGAACAATATGTATATAACCCATACTTCATGGTTGGAGTTGATCTGCACCGTTGTAGTTGCATGGCTGGAAGAACATACATCATGGCCACACGTGTTAGATGTAGCACACATGCAAGGTGGGCGAGGTAGATACAACACATACATCATGGTGGGGCCACAAAACGTGCTAACATTGAAAAACAACGGGCCCCACCGTCTCCATACGGACAGACGGCTTGGATATAACAATACATCTAGGTGGGTCCACCTCTCACGTGCATACACATATCTTATACAATATCATGTTATATTTATATATTATTTTTATGTATTTATTTATTTTTTTGAAAACGTCCGGCCCCTGTCCCTAAACAGGGTATACATGCATACAAGGTGGGTTACTACCGTCCAACAGCTGGACGGTGGAGATGAGACCCATGCAATCATGGTAGGCCCACACATGTGGTTCCACACACGTGGATGGATGGTACGGATGGTAAGGCTATAACTCATGCATCATGGTGGGGCCACACCTGGCACGCCAAACAGATGGATGGCCTGGATGGAATACGACACATGCATCATGGTGAGGTCGGTCACCAAATGAATGGACGGTGAGGATGGAGGCACATGCTTCATGATGGGCCGAGCACCAAATGAATGGGCGGTAGGATATCACGCCTGCTGCACCGTCCAGCAACTGGATGGTGCAGATGTAACCATTAAGCATGGTGCGCCCCACATAATGGCCCGCCAATATAATGTTATTAATATATTATATAGTATATAATATAATATTATATATTTAATAAATATCTTCACTGTGTAGCAGCAGACTGCCCAGACTCACCGTCCAGATGGATCTGGACGGTGAATTCATCATGATGAAGGTGGGTCCCATTCCATCCCATCATTTGATAAGGTCACACACTGACCCAAATAAATAAATAAATAAATTAGTTAATTAATTTCATATTAATCCAAAACTTCTAAAAATCCACAAAAGTTTCAATGGTAGACATTCAACACCACTGTTCCTTGTAGTGTGGGCCACCTGAGTTACTTGGACGGCTGATTTTTGAGGTGGCCCCACAAATAGAAGGGGCCCACAAAATGCACGGTGGTGATGTTCAACTCACATCATGGTGGGGCCTGAGGTGGGGCCCACTGACCCCCTGCCAATCCAAGCTGCGGACGCTGCCTGCTGCAGCGTCCTCTGGACGCTGACAGCAGCAGCAGCGTCTGCTATAATTTTTTTTGTTTAATTATTTTTTTGAAGATTTTTAGAGGTGGGGCCCACATCAAGGGAATCCAGTCCGTTGGCTGGGTTCCTTAGCTCAAGACGGGTCTAACAAGTCCGAAGTTGGTAGGTTTGACACATAGAAAGTTCGCAGTGGGCCCTATAAAGTCCTCACTATTAAAAGTGATGTTTAGATGGTGTGGCCTACCAGAGTTTCAGATTGGCTCCATTCTTCAGCTCAATGCCTAAAACGGGTGGAGAAATAGGATAGACGGCGTGGATTATATACATACATCAAGGTGGGGCCCACCCAAAAGTTTGGAATCAAGCTAATGTTTCTGTTTCCAGTTCACGTCCAGCGTCTCTGGACGTTGGACGGACGAGTGATGGTGGCCTCACATGCATGGACGGTTTGGTGCAACGCATGCATCATGTGGTGGGGTCCATCTTCACCAGCTTAGTGACGTCAGTACACACTCCATATTAGCCACCCCCACTAGAGATCGATGCCAAGAGCTCAGGTGTTGAAACGAGATATCTCTACTCAGTTTGCCAGTTGAGCTATGGACCTGTGTGTGCACTGCACGGTGGATTCCCACCGTCTATGATGGACGGTGCTGATAAAATATAAATTAGTGGGGCCCACTACATTAGAACAGATAGAGAGAGAGAGAGACGGTGATAGAGGGACCCCGCCACTAAGGGCCCCTCATGGATACAACACATACATCGAATGGGTCCCAAAACAAGTGGGCCCTTGAAAATTGAAATTAACGGATGATCACCCACCTATGGCCTCCTTCTTTAGCTCCTTGGACTCCTTGGCTCCTAAGCTCCTTCTTTAAGGGAGTGAGATGAATTTCGAAGGGTTAGATGGTTGGATGAGGGGTTAAGAAAATGGGCCCTTTCTTACATTCTTCTCTCCTTAGAGATTTCCTCTCATGGAAGCTTGGAATGGAATGAGATGGAGAGAGAAAGTGATGGGATGAAAATGGGTGGGTGGAATGGGTGTTGTAAGAAAAGGATATGGATGGTATGGGCTTGTTTGAATTTTAGTAAAAGAGTGATGGGTAGGGAGAGAGAGAGTTTGACTTATGGGAAAAGAGGGAGTGGTCATTTGTACTTAGGATAGGGTGAGGTGGCATGAGGTATGGGTAATGTACTTGACTTGATGGATGTGACATGTTGTAGAGATTCCCTCGAAATTCGCAATGCGCAGCGTTTATCTCGAAATGAACGTAGGCCCACATCTTCTAGCCTGGGTATCGGTTCGGTGTGCGAGTCGTGGCGTTAGAATCGCGGCGACAGCGCGGTCATTAAGGTGTAAATTTCAGGTCGAGCCGACTTCGGTATATAGGACTCAGCTTAGGTACACGCGCAAACGTCGAATACTGGTCGAGAGTTGCCGGAATCCGACCGGGAGGACCGCGGAAGCCTATGGAATGGTACGAAATAGGATACGGGTCTTATTTCGGCAGCCCACGGTTCAGACTGTAGCTTCTTTCTCATCATCAACACTGCCAACCACTTCATCTTCCGGCCCCTTTTCCGGTGTATGCTTCGGTTATGGATAGGCTGGGCATCGGAGGCGTGAGTGCCCTCTCCCCATTCAGCATAGAGGCCACCGCATTTGCCCTCTCCTCGTCCTCCTTAGCAGCAGCAGCAGAGAGCATACTTTTCACCAGCCACTCCTAGGGCTCCTCCTCAGTAGCAGACGCAGCCAGGCAGACCTCCTCAGCAGAGATAGCAGCAGCAAAGACAGCAACAACCGCAGCACCAACAAAGGGGATATCCATATGTTATCCAGTCCTTGGGTCTAGTGTGTATAGCAGCCCAGTAGGCACAGACTCATGACCCTCAGTCTTTTGGGTTGATTCCCCTACCAGCTCAAGGCCGTTTTTATTCTACGCAGCAGGCGTCAGGTCAGGACCCGCAGCCATCTACCGGTGGAGTTGTTGAGGGTATTCTTCTTGTTTCTACTTGCAATGCTCATGTTTTGTTTGATTAGGGTGCTTCCCATTCGTTTGTGGCCGAGTAGTTTTTTCGATCGACCGGTATTCCATCAGAGTCCATGTTTAAGGCCTAGGCCGTTTCGACTCCCATGGAGAAGTCTATGGTATTAACCCGTCGTTGCCCTTCTTACCCAATGTTGGTGGTTAAGATGTTCCTTCCTGCTGATCTGTTCATGATGGCGATGATAAGATTCGATGTTATTCTAGGTATGGACTGGCTTGCAGAGTATGGTACCATCTTAGACTGTGATGCAAGGACACTTACGTTTCATATTCCAAGCTTGCCAGTATTCTAGTTCGTTACTGAGCCCAGAGTAGAGCCGTTATCTAGTCTCTTGGCTTTGGTCATTAAAGATTCTGTGGCAGAGAGTATCGAGCAGCTACCAGTTGTTTGTGAGTACCCGGAGGTGTTTCAGGAGATCCCGGGTTTGCCGCCACATCAGCAGGTGGAGTTCCAGATTAATTTGGTGCCCAGTACTGTGCCTATCTCAAAGGCCCCCTATTGAATGACACCATTGGAGTTGAGGGAATTGCAGAAGCAGTTGGATGAGCTTCGGGAGTCAGGTTTTATTTGTCCCAGCAGTTTACCTTGGGGGGTCCCGATATTATTTGTGAAGAAGAAGGATGGTTCGTTACGGCTCTGTGTGGATTATCGCGAGCTCAATAGATTCACCATCAGGAACCGATACCTGCTTCCCCATAATGATGATCTGTTCGATCAGTTGCAGGGTGCAAAGTATTTTTCCAAGATAGACTTGCATTCCGATTACCATCAGATTCGGGTCCGAAAGGAGGACATTCCAAAGACGGCTTTTCGGACACGCTATGGTCACTTTGAGTTTCTGGTCATGTCATTTGGACTGACCAATGCGCCCGCCGTATTCATGCAGCTAATGAACGAGGATTTTCAGCCATTCCTCGATCAGTTCATGGTGGTATTCATTGATGATATTCTTGTATATTCGAGGACCCGAGAGGACCATGCTGAGCACCTGTAGATTGTGCTTGAGACCCTCCGTGCTCACCAGCTGTATACAAAGCTGGAGAAGTGCGAGTTTTGGCAGGAGGAGATGAAGTTGATCAGTCACGTGGTGACAAGGGAGGGTATCGTTGTGGACCCCTTGAAGGTTGATGCAGTGCGTTAGTGGGGCCAGCCCACGAACACATCCGAGATTCGCAACTTCTTGGTCTAGCGGGATATTATCGACGCTTTATCGAGGGTTTCTCTGGTATTGCAGCACCGCTGACCCAGTTGATGTGGAAGGGCATCGAGTTCGTCTGGAGTGATGCCTGCGAGAAGACATTTACGGAGTTGAAGGACCGCCTCACGTTCGCTCCTGTTCTCACTCTTACTGATGGGAGTAAGGGTTTTGTTGTTTTTACTGATGCCTCAGAGTTGGCTTGGGTGCTGTACTGATGTAGCGCGGAAAGCCAGTGGCATATGCCTCGTGCTAGCTCAAGGTCCTTGAGCTGAACTACCCCACCCATGATTTGGAGCTTGCAGCATCCGTCTTCGCACTGAAGGTGTGAAGGCATTATCTATATGGGGTCAAGTTCGAGCTCTTCTCGGATCGTAAGAGCTTGAAGTATCTATTTTCGCAGTCTGACTTGAACTTGCATCAGAGACGATGGATAGAGCTGTTGAAAGACTATGATTTTGACCTTCAGTACCACCAGGGCAAGGCGAAGGTGGTGGTGGATGCGCTCAACCGTCAGCCACGAGGCCTGATGTCACAGATGATGGTGCATGAGTGGCAGATGCTCGAGGATGTTTCAAAGTATGACTTTGAGTTCGGTTTGCAGTCTTCCATTGTTCAGCTTTTGAGCTTGTCGATTCAACTCTCTTTGGTGGCCAGGGTAATCGAGGCTCAGCAGATGGACGAGTCACTTCAGGAGTACCGAGCAGAGGCCGCATTCGTGGAGTAGTTAGATTGACAGATTGGTTCCGATGGTGGGTTACGCTTCAGAGGCCGATTGTGTGTCCCGAATGTGCCAGAGTTGCATCGTGATCTGATGACTGAGGTGCACCGATTGAGACTTACTATCCACCTGGGCTCCATGAAGATGTATCGTGATATGAGGAGGCAATACTTCTAGCAGGGGATGAACCATCAGATTGCGAGTTTTGTGGCCGAGTGTGACACATGCCAGCGTGTCAAGGTCGATCATCAGAGACCCCCTGGTCTCTTACACCCGTTGACCATTCCAGAGTGGAAGTGGGAGCACGTATCAATGGATTTCATCGTAGGTTTGCCAAGGATTCAGCGCGGTCACGATACTATCTGGGTTATAGTTGACTGTCTAATGAATTCGACTCATTTCATTCCAGTGCATGCTTCCTAGTCGATGGACCAGCTTGCAAAGGTGTTCAATGAGGAGATTGTGAGACTACACAGCGTCCCAGTTTCGATCGTTTTAGATCGAGACTCCAGATTTACGTCTCAGTTTTGAAGGAGTTTTCAGCAGGCGCGGGGGGTCACCTTGCATCTCAATACCGTTTATCATCCATAGACAGATGGGCAGTTCGAAAGAGTCAACCAGATCCTTGAGGATATGCTCAAGGCTTGTGTGATCGACTTTGCAGGCAGTTGGGATGAGCATATGCATCTAGCATAGTTTACATACAATAATTGCTATCAGGCAACTATCAGCATGGCTCCTTTTGAGGCACTTTATGGTAGGCCGTGCAGATCTCCTAGTTGTTAGACTGAGGTTGGAGAGCGTTATCTCTTAGGTCTCGAGCTTGTACTGTAGATGTCAAAGGCTATTGATGTTATCAGGCAGAGGATGCGCACAGGTTAGAACCGGTAGAAGAGTTATGCTGATCGTCGGCGTCGACCCCTCGAGTTCGCAATCGGGGACATGGTGTATCTCAAGGTCTCGCCTATGAAAGGCGTGGTTCTCTTTGATGTGAAGGGCAAGCTCGCCCCGAGATTTATTGGACCTTTTGAGATTACCAAGCACTTGGGCCCTGTGGCCTATAGGCTTGCCTTACCTCCTGAGTTGTCCGCGATCCACGATGTGTTCCATGTTTCTATGTTGCGGAAATGTGGGTCAGACACTATTCTCATGATTGATTGGCAGCCACTTGAGGTCTGTGAGGATGCTTCTTACATCGAGCAGTCGATTCGTATTCTTGATCAGAAGGAACAGGTCCTCAGGACTAAGGTCATTCCCTTGGTGAAGGTGTAATGGGGTCATCATTCTGAGGCCAAGGCGTCTTCAGAATGCGAGGCCAAGATTAAAGAGCGTTATCCCCATTTGTTCGATGATTGATTGCTTATATTTCCTTCTCTTGTGATTAATGATTGATATATATATATATGATGTTTATGCATTTTTATTGTTCCAGTTTTATCAATTTTGAGGAATAAATTTCTTCATTGGTGGGGAGGGTTGTGAGACCCGACACGAGTTCGCATGTGTGCATGTGTGTATGTGAGTATGCATCTCGTTCATCTTGGTCACACGGTCCAACCGATAGAATTTCGGCGACCCGCGACTTTCAGTTAGCGCTTGCAGTCTTCCTTAAGTCCTATCATGTAAACCCGACCCGGATCAACCTGAAACCTACCCTGTTGCAACAGCATCGACGCCATGGTTCCAACGTCTTGTCTCGTGTATCAATCCGAGTTGTAAATCAAAAGATGTAGGCCAGACAATTTTTGGACCCTTGATCATGATGTGGGACCCACCTTATCCTTATTACACATCCTCCCATGTGGGCCCACTCTAGTATTCCTCATTCCCCATGTAAGCTACAAGCTAGCCTATAGCCACCCTAGTCTAGCATGATGTCATCCCTACCTAACCTAGAGCATGCCTTGCTTGTCATCATTGCTAGCATGCTCCCATCCTCCCAAAAAAACTAATTATTTCATTCCTAGCTACCATTTCTTCCTCTCTTGTCTCTCTTTTCTCTCATTCTCTTCTCTAAGCCACTTGGACGTCCACGAGAGAGAGCTTTCTCTGTAGCCCCTTTCACCCAAAAACCCTCCAAATCTAGCCCTCCAAATCCAATCTTAGCCATTAAAACCTCTCCTATCCTGCTATAGATCTCTAGTGTGGAGAAAGGAAAAGAAGTTTTGAGGTGGGTGATCCATAGGATTATTCTCTTTCCTTTATTCTTGCATGAACCTTTTTCATTTAATTAGGAGTGTGTAGGACCCACCAATCAATGGTGGAGGTCCTACATAACTCCATGAGTGTGGCCAACAACTAACTTTATGCATGCACGATTGCCATGATGGGTCCATTCTCCATGGACCCTATCATGAGATTTCCCTTTGATTTATAGGTTTGTGGGTCACCTAAACCCTAGGTCCATGGTGAGAATGGTATCCGCACCTCAGATTCCTGATTTTTGTGAAGGCCCATGCTTGCATGGGACCCATGATCATGTAAATGTGGTTGTGATTGTTGTGGACTCATTGTGGCAGAGTCCTCCCTATTGTCGTGATTCTCTCTCTCTCTCTCTCTCTCTCTCTCTCTCTCTCTCTCTCCTTCCCTCATTTGTCCCTGATGTATGTGGCCCACTTAATGTGTCCATAAATTCCAAACCATCCAGATTTTTGGGACATCCAGGCCCACCTGCTGGACGTCCAGGCCCATCCAGTTTACATGGGTTGGATGGCCACTACGGCCTGATTTCTTAGTTGATTTTGTAAGGAGCTTGGGTCTGGAGTATATGTGCCCCATCTAGGTGGACCCCATTTTATTGAATCTAAGCTTATATCCCTCCATTTATTTTACAATGGGCTGGAAATGGACAGCAACATGTTGCTATCCAAATTTCAGGCCCATTATTGTATGGTTTTATATGTTGTTGCAAGGCCTGTTCATAATGCCTTTCTTTCAGATTTTTTTTTGATATTCTCTGAGGTGTGGACCCCACCTTGATGTAGGATGGAGCCCACACCATCCACCCTTGATTTGTGCTCCATGGAGTGGGCCCAAGAGGGCTGGACGGTCCAAATTTTTTGGACTATCCAGTAGTCCTGCATGCAGAAAATACTCATGTATCATCTTAGTTTTGGGGATAGTGGGCCACTCTGGTGGGCCCCATTTGTTGTCCATTTATGGTTGTATGAAATCCACCCATTTTCCCTTTGATTTGGCTGGCCTGGGCCCACCCCATTGGGTGTGCAAGATGGGACCAGCAACATTTTTTTTAGCAGCAAAATTTTATTTACAACCCTGCTGTCCATAAATTGCAGGAGTTAAATAAAATATTTTTACTATCCCAAAAATTCTAAATTTTTGTAGGGAGGTGTTCTACCCATGTTAGGACATGCCTACACAATTTCAGGCCCAAGAGATCTCATTTGGGCATCCAAAAGGGTGGGCCAATATACTGGACTACCAGAACTTTCTGCTGTGCATTCCAGCAGCATAGTCCCATAAAAAATAAAATTTTAAAAATACTTTCCAAGAAGGTGGGCCATATTTCTAGGCCCCAAATTGTTGTAGGCTTTATGAGGGACCTTAGGTCCATATTTCAGGGATTTTGGAGGCCATAACCCACTCATTGGATGGCCCAAATTCAGGACAGTTATATTCCAGCAATATTTCACCCTAGATAGATTGTGTTCTTCAAATTAATTAAAATACTTCTTAGCATCCTAAAATTATGAAATTTTGTGGAGGTGTGTTCAACCCATGATGGGACCCACCTAACAATTTTTAGGGCCAATGGACCCTTGTACACATCGTGGCAAGGGCCGGACTGACCCACCACGTTGAGACGTCCAGGTCAGTCCGATTTTCTGGACAGACTGTCTATTTAAATTAATTAAAATACTTAAGAATATCAAAAAATTCTAAAAGTTTTTGGAGGTGTGACCCACCCATGTAATTATTACTTTAAAAAATTTCAGACCCAACAGACATTCAAGCTGACCGTGGTGCGGCCTACAAATTTGGGTCAGTTTTGGGCAAAATACCCAGGCACGTAAGACTACCCACCATGGGACGCCCCTACCTTAGGCTGTTGCTGGGCCTGTATTCCAGCAGCATGGCCCACTCCTAGTGAGTGTTGTGCATTCCCCTCTCATCTAGTAAGGCCACAGTGTTGTGTGTGGATCATCAGAAAATAAATACTATAAATTAATTTATTTGCTGGACTCCAACAAACCCAAAAAGCGGGTGGGCTGAAAATTCAGCAATGGGCCCAATGTTACCGCCTCATAAATGTCTGTTTTGGGGAAGTATGGCCCACTAGATTTGAGGAGGATTTGAGTCAGTTATCTCACCATTTTATTTATATTTTTGGGCTTAATTAGTGCATGATTAAGTGCCCATTCCAATTGGATTATTCTCAGGCTAGTCTTCTAGTTAATGGGCCTTATAGCCTTGGTTGGGCTGGAACTTTTGATAGGCCCATTGGACCCTTGGGTCCTATATTTATCACGCCATTGTGACGGGTCTCATGGGCCAAATACTCAAGTTGTTGGGCCCTTGCTTGCCTACTATAATAAATCCATACTTAGGCAGAGATGTGAGGCCCAACTTACTTGTGTTAAATATAAGGTTTTCCCATATATTAGGATAATAGGCTGCCCATTAGGCCCACCACAATGAGTTAACCTATGATCCTTATGGTTGGGCCCAAACCTCACTTGAGGGCTTACTTCATGGCCTATGATTTGGGCTTGGGGTATAGCCCATTAGACTATACATTGCTTAGACCTTAGATCTCTTATCATTTGCATAGCGGGCTACCTTTTTGGGACCCAGTTGAGATTGGATGTCTTCCTTGGTGGCCCTAAGGTAGGCCCATAGAGGCCTTTATAGGTGGTTAAAGGCCCACCTTGGGTTAGCTATGACTATCCCTCTTTAGAATAATAGCTCTCTCTTAGCTTGTGGGCGATCCCAAATTACTGGGGCCCCACTAGAGGACTTCTCTTCTTCTTAGAATGCCTGTTCATATGCCTAGACTTTGACCCTCCTAAGGATGGAGGATTTCATATTCCACAGGTAGCATACTTACATTTTTTGTGACCCATATACATCATCTGTATGAATTGATTGCATTGTGTGGTGGTCATTGAGGGATGAAGTTTCTCTTCTCGTGCATATTGTGTGCCTGCAGCTAGTGCATGATTTGTATGTGTGACTCATGCATTGGCATCGCATTTCATGGCGATACTGCCCTTGCTTCACTAGGGCCTTGCCTCCACAGGGACATTCGTGGATGGTCGTATGTGTAGAGACCAAAAATATTACTTGAGCATACCGGGTGCATAGGATGCCCATGGGTGAAATTCTCAAAACTTCCATAGTACCAAGGGAATGCCCCAATGTCGTGACCGAGTAGAAACTATGAGCGCACGAGGGCCTTATACCGTTAGGCCGTGACTCCCACTGTCATGTAGTCGGTTGGGCAGGGATGTGGCCTTATCTTCCTGTGAGGGAGGGCATTATTAGGCTGAGTCTAACCAGCTCGTGAAATGGGTCCGCTGGCTGACCACAAGTAGGTAGTGAGGTCTCTTACGCTCATTTGACTGTGCGGGTCTATAGAGCAGCAGTCATTTAGCAATGTAATGGACCTCAGTGATTTCCTTATGATTGGAAATGTACTTAACATTTGGTTTGGATTTGAGCACTGGCATTACTTGCATCGCATTAGCATTGGCCATATAAGCCTTTCATGCATCGCCTTGGTATGGCGCTCAGTACCCATTGCATGGTATTCATGATAAGCCTTGGTAAGGCTAGTGGTATTCTCATTGAACATGTTTCTTTCCTTGTACTTCCTACTATTCTTTTGTGCACTATTATCACACACTTACACTACCCTCGAAGCTTCTATAAGCTTATGTACGATTGGTGCATGCAGGAGACTCTAGGTAGGTGTCGTAACAGTAGAGTGTGGAGTAAAGTCGAGCTTGAGGGCCCCAGTGTTGCGGATTTCTCTCTCTTTTCCTATTACATTATGGGTGTTCTTTTGAACCTGATGTAAACTTGTGAAAGTTCAAATTCTTAGTAGATTTTGTTATGTGTATACTTTGTTATTTCCAGATGTACTTGTTGTGATCTTGGGGATGCTCACATCGAAAATGATTATACTATTATGAAAATCCTCCTTTTAGGATCTCAAGATTGGAACATATCTCAGGAGCCGAGAATGGGGTACTAGGGAGGCTATTACGGCCAGAACCGGCCATCGGGTTCCTTGTGAGTCCTGTTACCAAGTCTGGGGAGTGACAATTTCAAAGGGAGTTAGGATGACCATTTACCATTGATAAAGTTCACTTATAATAATAACTATCAGACGAGTATCAACATGGCACCATATGAGGCTTTGTATAAGAGGCATTGTAGATCTCCAAATTGTTGGGCA
Source organism: Magnolia sinica (assembly GCF_029962835.1). NCBI lineage: Eukaryota > Viridiplantae > Streptophyta > Magnoliopsida > Magnoliales > Magnoliaceae > Magnolia > Magnolia sinica. The sequence goes on along the minus strand of NC_080590.1, from coordinate 38,590,778 downwards.
GAAGTTGGAGAAGGTAATTCTCTTAGACCAGAGATTCTGTAAGAGACCACAGAGAAGATTTTTATCATTAGAAACCATTTGTGCGCAGCCCAAAGTCGTTAGAAGAGTTATGAACACAATCACAGAAGAGATCTAGAGTTTGCAGTTGGAGATCACATCTTCTTAAAGATTTCTCTTATGAAGGGCATCATTATAAGACCCGTATCCTATACTGTATCGTTTCGTAGGCTTCCGCGGTCCTACCGGTCGAAATTAGGCGACCCACAATCTATTATCAGCATTTACGCGTGATCTTGAATCGTGTCCAGTATATCTGACTTGGCTCGACTCGAAACTTGTACCGTCATGACCGCATTGTCACCGCGATTCCAACGCCGCGTCTCGTGCGTCAATGTGACACTTAGATCATAACTTGTGGCCCGTGCATTGTAATAACTGTAGACTGCACGTTGTGGGACCCACCAATTGTAATGGCACGATTTTCTAAGCCATCATGGGGTGATGTGTTAGGTAATCATTTCCTTTCCTTTTTCCAAAAGTCAAAACCCTCCCTTACTAAGCAATTAATGATGACCTTACATCATTAATTCAAGCCATAACTTCTCTCTCTCTCTCTTATCTCTCTCCTTCCCTCTTTCTTCCTCATTCTTCTTCACAAGAACCATGGACGTCCAACCCATCCCAAAAATCCAACCATCTTCCACCTTAGATACTCACCAATCCAACTTTTATATCGTCATCGCCACCGTTGAGGAAGCTTCATAAGGGCGTTGGAGCATAATGGTAGAAGTCGAAGAGGAAGATCTTGATGTGGGTGCTTCTCTCTCTCTCTCTCTCTCTCTCTCTCTCTCTCTCTCTCCCTCTCTCTCTCTCTTTCATTTTTGTGTGATGTGTGGCCCACTCGGATGGTCCCCACCTTGATGTATTTCTTATCTAGACCGTCCAAGTCATGTGGACCCTACCTTATGGTGGTGAAAAATACAAGTATCAAATTGATTTAAATCAGGTAGGCCACGTTCATGTGGGACCCACCTTAATGAAATAACCATGCCGTCCGTCCAGCGTCCAGGTACGCTGGACATGGGACGAGTGAAGTGTGAAAGATAGTGGGTGTACTAACCCAAAAAAAATAAAATAAATATAAGTATCACTCTAAACTTTTGAGTGGACTACTCATACAGGCCCCACCTTGATGTATAAACCTTATCCATGCCATCCATCCCATTCCTCAGCTCATTTTAGGCGTTGAGCCGAAAAATGGAGCCAATCCGATTATCTGGCAGGTCATTTCCTAGAAAACAGTGTTTTCTACTGTTGAATCCCAATCCGATGTTTCTATACACCGAAACATGCTCAATATTAGGCTCGATGGATCTGTTATGAATTGTAGAATCTAATGGGTGGGGTGAATTCTCTGGTGCGGACCCTACCATGAAAAAATCTCAAAAAAATCTATTTTTAAAAAAAAATTAAGGCAGTAGCAGCTGTTGCTGCTGCTAACCGTCAGAGGACGCCGGTAGCATCCTGCTGTGTGGGCGGAAATGGGCAGGGACCGTGGGTCCCAGCCGTGGGCCCCACCATGATGTGTGTTTGGCATCAACACCTTGCATTTGGTGGGCCCCCCTTAGGGCAGCGGGCCACCCCAAAAATCAACCGTGTACATAACTCAAGTGGTCCACGTCGCAGGAAATAGTGGGATTGAACGTCTGTCATTACAACCCTTTTTGGGTGTCCCAGAAGTTTTGGATCATCATGAAATTTGTTTTCCCTCTTCATCTAGGTCTACATGACCTTATCAATAGATTAGATGGGCCCCACGTGGGACCCATTTTGTGGAAATGGAATGGCTAGTATACCTTACACTAGCTATATAGCTGCTATACTCAGCAGTTCTATGGGTGTCATCATGATGTCTGTGTTTCATCCAAACCATTCGTCCATTTTTCAGATGAGATGGGGTCCACCTTGATTTATTTATCCACGCCACCTGAACCCACCTTTAATGTGTTTTATCCAGACCATTTATCTGCTAGGCTAGCAGACTGTATTGACGTCAGCAAGGTATGTGGGCCCTATCATGAGACATGTATTATATCTACAACATCCATAAGGTGGGACCCACTCCACACATGCTGCACGTGTGGAGATGGGGCCCACATTGATGTATGCAATCCATGTCCAAACCGTCCGTAAAAAAAAAAAGACGTCTGGACGTTAAATACATGATATATATTTATATATAATAATATAATATAATATAATATTTATATATATACTGAGCAATGTGGGGTGGCCCACCTCCACCATGTGGGGTCCACTGATGTATGGATTGCGTCCCACCATCCAATACATGGACAGTGGGGGCCACCGTAATGTATATGTTTTATTCGCCGTCCATCTGGACGGTGGATTTCACCCTACTGTGTGTGCTTACCTCACCACCTGTATGTGTTTTCATACTATCCATCCAGGACATGGCCACCCTACACATGTCGGTGTGACCCTCTTGATGCATATATCTTGTATCATCACCGTCCATCTGGATAGTGTGATACCCACATGAGGCATGGGATGTATCCCAGCCATCTGTCCATCCCGGACAAGTGAGACCTTCCTTGATGTATTTTTACACCCACACCGTCCATTCATGTGGGGTCCACCTAGATATATGTATCTTATAGCCACGCTATCCATCTACTAGGGACGGTGGGCCCCTTGACGCCAGTATTATACATCCAGCCGTCCATCTGTTTGACATGGGGTGTGGACCCCCACCAGTAATTTATGTGTTTCATCCCTACAGTGTAGGACGCACCTTGATGTAATTATTCTATATTCATTCCTCCCATCTGTCCAGATCAATGGGGCCTACATGATATATATATATATTATATCCACACCATCCAGATTGTGCTGGACGGTGCCGGACAATGTTTGGAAGCTGCAGATTTACATGGACAGCGTTTGGACGGTGCTGTCCAATGTTTGGACAGTGCCAATCATCATTAGTGAGTCATGTGCCCCATAGAATGATTGTGTACAGTGATACACATGTTACACCTAGAACTATTGAAATGATTTTTAGTGTGGTCCAAGCCCACTTGAGGCCCATGTGATAGGGCCCACCTGCCTTGTATTTAAGGCCCATATGATGGAGCCCACCTGCTTGAATATGTGGCCTATGTGCAAGGCCCATAGTGATGTGCTTGAGGCCCACACGGTGCAGCCCAATTCGATGTATTTGGGGCCCATGTATTGTGGCCCATTTGATGTGTTTGAGGCCCATGTGCAGGGCTCACCTGTGATATATATTAGGCCCATGTGTAGGGCCCACCTATTGTGTATTTGAAGCCCATAGGTTGTGGCTCATTGTTGTGGTCCGTCTTAATGTATATGAGGCCCATTGGTGCGGCCCATTGTTGTAGCCCACTTAATGTATATTAGGCCCATTTGTGCAGCCCATTGTTGCAGCCCACTAGATGTATATTAGGTCCATTGGTGCGGCCCACTGAGGGGCCCGATGCGATGTATTTATAGGCCCATGTGATGCGGCCCATGCGACGTGTACAAGGCCCATGTGACGTGGCCCATTGTGATATACGAGACCCTTATGTAAGGCCCATTATTATTGTCGAGGCCGATTATTGAGGGCGATTCCGATACCGATTCCGATTATCGATCGATTCCGATTGTCGTGACCGATTGCCGATTCCGATTGACGTAACCAATTTGTCGATTATGATTATCAATCCATCCTGATTGTCGTGGCCGATTGTCAAGGCCGATTCTGATTCATCGAGGTCGATTGTATAGGCCGATTCTTATTGTTAAGGTCGAGTATCGAGGCCGATTCCGAGTGCCGATTTCAATTGTTGAGGCCGATTTCGACTGTCGAGACCTATATGATGTATATACTACCCGTAGTTGAGACCCATTGTGATATGTATTCAGCCTGTGTGATGTTGAAAAAGCCAAGCTATATGTCTTAGAGGGGGGGTGAATAGGACAATGCCAAATATAAAATAATAACAACAGAATTAAATAATGAGATAGCCAAATAAAGAAAATCAATTCACAATGCTGAAATGAAAGACAACCTCAATAAACAAGTATTGAGAAGTTGATACAAATGTTGTTCTAAGGACAACCTTACACCATAAAAACCAAGGGTTTATGGTAGGACAACCTTATTTTTAGAACATTCTTCGTATCAAAAACTCAAACCGAAGAGGAATAAATAAATAACAAGGAATTGAAATAAATTGTAAGAATTTAAATCTAAATTATTACAATATTCCCCACAGTGCTTGAAATGTAAATATTACAACATTCACATCCACACATATATTCCACAAACTTGAATGATAAAAGATAGGAAATATAACTCACACATCCACAAAACACAAAGTGTTATAGTGGTTCACCTGTGTGTACACCAGCCGTTAAACAACAGCCACACAACTTGCTACTCCACTCCTAATATCCTCACACAGGGGATATTAGCGTTCACTATGAAAATAGGTTTCATAGGTTCACCTAAAACCTTCATAATTATGTCTTTCAAATGGGCTTACACAATTCAAAAACCCCACTTCTGAGTTTTCCTAACTCTCCTCAGATAACCACTAGATTAAGATTTTTCTGGCTTAATCTCAAACAAAAACCAAAATGAAGGAAATTTACAATACAGTAAAATACCTAGATTTCTCCTTTTGTAGCAGCCCAGAAGAACCAATCGGAGTAGAAGTTTGAATGTGGAAGTTCAATGTCCAATACTCACTTTGAAATGGTTCTAGGTTCTAATTGATTTTAAATTAAACCAGTTAGGCTAGCTATATTTGATTTTGATTCCAAGAAGAAGGAATACAACAATTCCTCTTTTCAATTCAGATTGGAATATAGAAACAAAATCAAATTAATAAAGCTAACAAAAGAGAATATTAAATATGCACAATGTAGCTTAAAAATGAAAAGAAAGTTATCTCAGAGTGATGCCTTGATTTTACTTGAAATTCGATATTAAACTCTGAAATTCATGTCCTATTTATAGATGTAGAAATCTCATCTACCAATGGTCCTGAGGACACTATGACTGGTCGTAGACTGAACATATTTTTAAAATTTTAAGTGCGATCAGATAAAACCGTTTCACGACTGGTCGTAGGGTGTCCATGATTGGTCGTGAGCCTTCCACGACTGGTCGTGAGCATCCTACGACTGGTCGTGAGAAACTAGGAACAATTGCTAGAATTTGAGTCGTAGGTCCAGGACTGGTCGTAGGACGAGTCGTGCATTGTTCACACGACCGGTCAAACAGAGTCCAGGATTGGTCGTAGCTCAACCAAAAAATTCTGAAAATTTGTAACAACTTAGGATTGGTCTTGGAATTTCTTGGACTGGTCGAGCCAGAGTTAGGACTAGTCTTAGAATAGTCCAAATAATTGTAAAGTAATTCAATTTGAATTATGTATATAAAATGACCTACCCTAAGGTCAATCTAAGGTCAATCATACCTTGAAAGTGAGGTATGAACATTGAGACTTCATTTCTTCGATGATAGTTGACCTTTGAAGATTGTGAAGCTTGAGATCTCTCTACTTGATGTAACATTGAGCTTGAGATCTTCTAGAGCTTGAATTACACTTAATCTTGAGTTGTACTTCTTGGAGCTTGAATTACACTTGACTTGGGTCTTGAACAAGATCACTTCTTCCATTGTAGCTTGTACTTGCATTTCTTGAAATGGTTTGAAGTAGTTCTTTGTTCTTGACTTGAAGCAAAGTGTTTAGAGAGGTGATGTAATATCTTAATCATATATACCGATGAGCTACACAAGACATAGATGTTAAGGCACCAGAAAATTTGACAACCAAAGGAGCATAAAACCATAGCACTTACAATCTCCCCCTTTGTCAAATTTGTGACAAAACACACTAAAAAAATAAGAGAAGCACAACAAGCTCAATAATGAATCATGAACCAGTTATATAAGAGAACCAGTTATAGTCTGGTTAAAGAATCATGCACCAGTTGTCATTAACTAGCACAAATTCTTCCTTACTTATTTACTCCCCTTGAGTACCACACACATATATATCGTAAAAAGTAATGTTACTACCCTTCAATCCATATTCATTATCCATTCCAATCAATCCAAACTACTTGAAATCTTCTCCCCCCTTTTGTCACAATATGACAAAGGAAGCAAATAAGAAATGGAAAAAGATAATAAACAGGAGTAAGAAAAGGATGAACTAGACAAGATTTAAGCAAATTAAAGTCTACAAACTATTAACCAATTCAAATCCACAAACAAAGGTCAGTTAACCAAATTGAAGTAAAATCAAAGTTCACACACCAACAATGGTAAAATAGTATTAGAGTTAATACAGACCAAAGGATAAACACTTAATCAGATCCAGATGAAGGAGCAGGTATGGTAGGATCAAGTTAATGAAGGGCCTTGTTTATGCGCCTAAGATACTTGTGCATATATTTAAATCGAAGATCATGGGCCACATTCATATTTTCAAATTTCTCCTCAAGAGCATGAAGACGAGCATTAAAATCAGATGACTCATAGTCAGGATCATTAGTAGAATCAGATTCAAGTTCATCAAAGATATCATCCATATTAATATCATCAGGAAGATCGCCAGCTTCATCTTCATTCCTTGCTTCAGCTCAACCACCAACATCTACTTAGCCAAGAGCCAATTCCAATTTCATCTTCTTTATATTTGAATTGTTAAAAATAAGATGATGGATAGGGGCCTCTTCAACAGGCATAACAACTAACATGTGATTAGCTAACACAGTCATAAGATAGGTAAATGGAATATCACTATGACCTGAATGGAGACGAAACAGAATGATGGAATGACATATCAGTGAAGGAAGACAAACTTTAGTACCAAAGATAATAGAATGCAAAACTCGAACCATAAATGAAGTCATTTCAGTTTTGTTACCTGACCGAGGATACAGATTTGAAATAAAGATTCTGTGGAGAACTCTGTATCTGGGTAACAAATACTTTGTGGGGAGCGCATCCCTTTATGAGTCCATTGCACATTCATATTACATAGATCTCCAGTGAGCATGCATTTTTCAGATTTGGAGGGTTTTTTAGCTAAAGTATGAATAGGGATACCCTCATCATTGACTGATATGTCTATAAGACCTGAAATCAAATGGCGGTCTACATCAAATGGACCTTCTCTAGCATCAATTTTAAAAGTTAAATTCTCAGATGAAAACTCAGAAATGCATGCAAACATGGCTTGTGCAATAGATTGGTATGCAGGCCCACCCCAATGTAAGATGTTAGCCCATCCTACAGCTTGGAGAAGAGGTAGAATACCAAAATGAGCAATGTATTCAAGAGGCCGTTCAATAATGACATTGCGCATACGCAAATCCCGCACATGTGAGGGATCATCTTTGGGTGACCACGGAAAGTGATAAGAGTTAATCTAGAAGATGATGGACCACGAAAAGTTTTCTTTTTTCCTCTAGCATCCATTTGCATGAAGAAACTCAAAGAATCAAGAAGATGTAAATAGGATAGAGTGGGGTTTACAAAGATCAGATTTGGGTGTAAAAAACCTCAAAATCTTCAAGAGAACTTGAAATCAACCACTCCAAGTAAGAAAATGAAGTGATAAGAGCATAAATCTACAAGGAAAACAGAAATGATGCACTAACCTTGAAGAATAAAGCAGTTGGGTATGACTAGTCGTGCCACACCCATTGGAGAAGAAGCAAGAAATGAAGAAGAAAACATTTTTCTCCAATTTTTAAAAAGACCAGGGCGCTCCACGACCGGTCTTGAGCTGCGCTCGATCGATCATACCATGACCAGTCGAGCACATCCACGACTGGTCGTGTACAAATAAAACATGCATTTTTCATGAAAATTTAAAATTTAAACACATAAATTATCAAATATATATACACTATGATACATACATGCATGAATAATCAATTTTGAATGCACATACCAAGATTAACTTTTAATTTATTAAACCTACTTTTGTTGAGCGGTGTAGTGAAAATGTCAGCAAGTTGTGTCTCGGTCGGAATGTATTCTAAGGATATTATTTTTTCTTCCACTAATTCACGAATGTAATGATACCTAATGTCAATGTACTTGGTACGTGAATGCTGGATTGGATTTTTTGAAATATTTATAGCACTGGAATTATCATAAAATAATATCATTGATTCTTGTGCAATTTCATAATCGCTTAACATATGTTTCATCCAAACAAGCTGAGTACATGCATTTCCTACTGCGATGTATTCAGCCTCTACAGTTGAGAGCGATATAGAACTTTGTTTTTTGCTAAACCAAGAAACCAAACAATTTCTAATATAGAAACAACCACCACTAATTGATTTCCTGTCATCAATATTACCAACCCAATCAGCATCTGAGTACCCAGCCAATTGAACACTAGTATCATAAGGATACCAGAGACCCAATTTAGCAGTACTTGCGACATATCGCATTATTCTCTTAACAACAGTTAGATGTGACTCTTTAGGATCAGACTGCTATTTAGTGCAAATATCAACATTAAAAGCAATATCAGGTCTACTAGTAGTTAAATAAAGTAAACTGCCAATCATACTACGATATAATTTAGGATCAACATTTTTACCTATACAGTCCTTTGAGAGTCTTAAAGTTGTACTCATAGGAGTATTAAAATTCTTACCATTCTCAAATCCAAACTTTTTAATCAAGTTCAAAGCATATTTGGTTTGAGAAATAAAAATACCATTCGGTTGTTGTTTTACTTGTAACCCTAGGAAATAATTTAATTCTCCAACCATGCTCATTTCGAACATAGATTTCATTAAATCAGCAAACTCAACAGTCATGTTAGAATAGGTAGATCTATATATAATATCATTAATGTAGATCTGTACCATTAAAATATCATCGTTATATTTCTTAACAAACAAAGTTTTATTAACACTTCCCATTTGAAATTTATGACTTAGTAAAAACTTAGTCAATTTTTCATATTATACCCTAGGAGCTTGTTTCAAACCGTAGAGAGCCTTTTTAAGGCGGTAGACATGATCAGTGTTCTTAGGGTCTTCAAAACCCGTTGGTTGTTCAACATACACTTCTTCATGTAGATCACCATTTAAGAAGGCACTCTTCACATCTATTTGATAAATTTTGAATTTTCTAAAGCAAGCAATGGATATGAATAGTTTAATTGATTCAAGATGAGCTACTGGGGCAAAGGTTTCATCATAATCAATGCCTTCAATTTGAGTGTACCCTTGTATAACCAGTCTGGCCTTGTTTCAAATAATATTACTAAGTTCATCAGACTTATTTTTGAAAATCCACTTAGTTCCAATAATATGTTTATCTTTAGGTCTAGGAACAAGATACCAAACATCATCTCTCACAAATTGGTTAAGCTCTTCTTGCATCGCAACTATCCAGTTTTCGTCAGTAAGAGCTTCTTTTACGTTTGTCGACTCTATCTGGGATATAAAGCATACACAATTACATATGTCTTCAAGTTGTTTACGAGTGCGCACACCAGTGAGAGGGTTTTCAAGAATTTAATTGGTTGGATGATCTTTAACAGTCCTCAATTCAAAATTATTTTGACTTGATGAAGTATCCGGTTTGTTAATTAAAAGAACTTCATCATTATCTGAACTTGGGGTAGGTGTATTTAAGTGATCGTCTATGACTACATTAATAGATTCCTAAATAACACCAATCCTTTTGTTCAGTACATAATATGCGCGACTGTTTAAAGAATAACCTAAAAAGATCCCTTCATCACTTTTAGTGTCAAACTTTTTCAAATTTTTACGGTCATGTAAAATATAGCACTTGTAGCTAAAAACTCGAAAGTATTTGACAGTAGGCTTCTTATCGAACCACATTTCATACGTCGTTTTATTATTAGATTTACTAGTATAAGCCTGGTTGATTATATAGTAGGCAGTATTTATGGCTTCAGCCCAAAGATTTTTGATAGCTTCATACTATTCAACATTACATTAGCCATTTCTTGAAGCACTCTATTTTTTCTTTCTACAATTCCATTTTATTGTGGAGTTTTGGGCACAGAGAATTCATGCGATATTCCCTGATTGCTACAGAATTTCTTAAAACTACTATTCTCAAATTCAGATCCATAATCATTACAGATCTTATAGACTTGAGAACATTTTTCTGTTTGGATCCGTCTGAGAACTCTTTTTACTTCATCAAGGGTTTCTAATTTATCCCTTAAGAAAGCTACCTAAGTGAATCTGGTATAATCATCCACGATCACCAGTATGTATTTTTTGCCATCTTGACTCTCCATCCTGGTTGGTCCTATTAAATCAATATGGAGAAGCTCGAGTGGTCTTGATGTAGCATTGGAGTTCACCTTCTTGTGAGAGCTCCTAGTTTGCTTGCCAATCTGGCATTCACCATATAGTTTATCTATTTTTTATAATTTAGGTAGACCTCTTATTAGTTCTCTTTTGCTCAGTCTATACAAATTACGGTAGTGTACATGTCCAAGACATTTTTGCCACAAATCAGTCTCATCGATGTGGACCATGTAACACGTTTGACTAGATGAGTTGGACTCACTAACAATATAGCAGTTTTCAGAAGTTCTACAACCAGTTAATATTACTGAACCTTTATTATTTAGAATTTCACAATCTTGGTTAGAAAATCTTACACTATGATTGTTATCGCATATTTGAGATATGCTTAACAGATTGTGTTTTAATCCTTCAACGTATAAAATATTTTTAAACAAAGGGAGGTTATAGAGTTGAACCGTACCTTAGCCAATAATCTTACAATTGCTGCAATCACCGAATGTGACTGACCCATCAGTCATGTCTTTGAGATCGGTGAATAGACCTTTATCACCAGTCATATGCCTTGAGCATCCACTGTCTAGGTACCACTTTGAATGCTTGTAGCTTTGAAAGCAGTGTGGGCAACCAAGCAGGTAACCTTAGGAACTCATTTCATAACTGTTTTGGGTTTAGGAGTATAGTTGGTCTTCTTGTATTTGTAATTATTGTAGGAATGAACCTCTGAGTTAGATTTTAAGAGCTCCTTAAGAAAATCTCAACTATCTTTTCAGTCAAAGGGTTTTGATTCTGATTTTTATAGTTGATATAATTACTTTTAAGTTTGAAAGATTAAAAAGTTTTAACAATTTTAGAAAACTTTTGATTAGAACTATTTCCTTTTGAGTTTGAAGATTCTCCTTTCATAAACTTAGGAAAAATATTCTTCTACTTAGGAGGAACACTTTTATCGTAGCCCAAACCAAATCAGTCACCACATTTTCTTGATCCAGACAAAAGTTTTTCTAACTTTGGATCACCTTGGGCATATCTCCATGTATCCTTTAAACTCAAAAGAGAAGAGACTTCAAGTTTAAGTTTTTCATTCTCAGATTTTAGGTTTTCAATCAGGGAAGTTTTGAACTCTAAATCACATTTTAATTTTTCAAAACAATCTGAAATTTGAGATTTTTCTAAAACAAGAGATTCAAAATTTTCTTTAAGTTTTAAAAACTTTTCTTTTTGAAGTTTTAGTTTTACGACAATTTTACAACTTTCCTTGTATAGGGCATTGTAAGCATCTTGAAGATCTTGTTCATTTTCATGATCACTATTCAGATTTTCTTCACTAGTAGAATCATCATGATCTGAAAAAGTGAACTTGGCTAGAGTCATAAGGGCTTTGACTTCATTACCTGACCCGGTTTCAGAATCTTTTGATTCAGAATAGGCTTCAGAATCAGAGGATTCATCCTAAGTAGCCAACATACTCTTCTTTTTGGGTTTGTCCTTTTTAGGATACTTGTTTGCTAAATGCCCATATTATTGGCAGTTGTAACATTGACTATCTTTTAAAGATTTCCAAGTTCTAGTTTTAGATCTTTTCTTATCATTTGATTTTTGAAAATCAACCCTCTTTTTACTTTTGAAAATCTTGTAAAACTTTTTTACTAAAAGAGCCATATCGTCTTCAAAATTTTCTAAATCAGAATTTTCTTAAGAAATACATTTAGAAAATTTAAGAGCGATAGATTTACCTTTAGGAGCTTTAAAGTTTAACTCATAGGTTTGTAAAGAACCAACTAGTTCTTCTACCCTCATATTGTCCATATCACGAAATTCCTGGATCGCGGTTACCTTAGAATTGAACCGTTCAGGAAGTAAGCGTAGTATCTTTGCACACACTTTACTTTCTGTGATTTTATTGCCAAGACCCCACATAGAGTTTACAATGTCATTTAATCTTGTATAAAAGTCCATAAACATTTCATTTTCTTCCATATGAATTTCCTCAAATTTGGTTGTGAGGAGTTAGACTTTAGATTTCTTAAAAATTGAAGTACCCTCGTGTGTCATTACTAAAATATCCCAAGCTTGCTTTGCAGTATCACAGGATATAATTCTTTTGAACTCATCCGGTGATAGTGCACAAATGATTGCATTTAGTGCTTTTGCATTGGCACTACTTTCATTTTTCTGAACTGTGGTCCAAGTAAAATATGGTGAAACTTTTATTGATTTTGAACCATCAATACCGGTCACTTTAGTGGTAGGGGGTTCCATTCAGTCACTGTGGCTTGCCACACACTCTCATCCATAGATTTAAGGAAAATCCTCATCCTGGCTTTCTAATAGGCATAATTGGAGCCATCAAATGGTGGAGGCCTAGTGACTGAGAGGCTATCAAAATTTGACATCTTATCAATAGCTTAGATCAATTAGCTTAGGAAATAAATTGAAATATAAAGAATTAGAATGAGCTATTAAGCTCTGATACCACTTGAAAAGGCCAAGCTATATGTCCTATAGGGGGGGGTGTGAATAGGACAATCCCAAATATAAAATAATAACAGTGGAATTAAATAATGAGATAACCAAATAAATGAAATTAATTCACAATGCTGAAATGAAAGACAACCTCAATAAACAAGTATTGAGAGGTTGATACAAATGTTGTTCTAAGGACAACCTTACACCATAAAAACCAAGGGTTTATGGTAGGACAACTTTATTTCTAGAACATTCTTCATATCAAAAACTCAAACCGAAGAGGAATAAATAAATAGCAAGGAATTGAAATAAATTATAAAAATTTAAATCTAAATTATTACAACATTCCCCACAGTGCTTGAAATGTAAATATTACATCATTCACATCTACACATACATTCCACAAACTTGAATGATGATAGGAAATATAACTCACACATCCACAAAACACAAAGAGTTATAATGGTTCGCTTATGTGTACACCAGCTGTTAAACAACAGCCACACAACTTGCTACTTCACTCCTAATATCCTCACACAGAGGATATTAGTGTTCACTATGAAAATAGGTTTCACAGGTTCACCTAAAACCTTCACAATTGTGTCTTTCAAATGGGCTTATACAATTCAAAAATCCCACTTCTGAGTTTTCCTGGATCTCCTCAGATAACCACTAGATTAAGATTTTTCTGGCTTAATCTCAAACAAAAACCAAAACGAAGGAAATTTACAATACAGTAAAATACCTGGATTTCTCCTTTTGTAGCAGCCTGGAAGAACCAATTAGAATAGAAGTTCGAATGTGGAAGTTCAATGTCCAATACTCACTTTGAAATCGTTCTAGGTTCTAATTGATTTTAAATTAAACCAGTTGGGCTAGCTATATTTGACTTTGATTCCAAGAAGAAGGAATACAACAATTCCTCTTTACAATTCAGATTGGAATATAGAAACAAAATCAAATTAATAAAGCTAACAAAAGAGAACATTAAATATGTACAATGTAGCTTAAAAATGAACAGAAACTTATCTCAGAGTGATGCCTTGATTTTACATGAAATTCGATATTAAACTCTGAAATTCGTGTTCTATTTATAGATGCAGAAATCTCTACGACTGGTCCTGAGGACACTACGACTGGCCGTAGACCGAACAGATTTTTAAAATTTTAAGCACGATCGGATAAAACTGTTTCACGACTGGTCTTGAGACCTCCACGACTGGTCGTGAGCATCCTATGACTGGTCGTGAGAAATCAGGAATAATTGCTGAAATTTGAGTCGTAAGTCCAGGACTAGTCGTAGGACGAGTCATGCACTGTTCACACGACCGGTAAAACAGAGTCCAGGACTAGTCTAGCTCAACCAAAAAATTCTAAAAATTTACAACTTAGGACTGATCTTGGAATTTCTTATACTGGTCGAGCCAGAGCTAGGACTAGCCGAACAGAGTTAAGGACTAGTCTTGATATGGATCCCTACAGTGGGGTATGCGCAGGATTGATGCATGACTGGATTGTATGACTCATGCATCTTGCATTGTGTGTTGTGATTACTGTACGACCTAGTGACATCAGGGCCGTAGCCTCTATAGGCATATCGTGGATGGCCAGATGGGACACCAAAAATCTGTTACTAGCATCGAGCTCCATAAATGGTCCTGGGTGAAAATCCCTTAACCCTTTTTGTACCAGAGGATGCCCTAACATCGAGACCAAGTGAATATATATGAGTGCATGAGGGCCGTATACCAGTAGTCCATGTCTCCCACTGTGTCGTGGTTGGTTGGGAGGGGGTATAGCCTTACCAGCTGAGGGAGTAGGCATAGCTAGGCTGAGTTAAACCAGCTTGTGAATGGGTCCGTTATCAACGTGCTGGGTAGATATTGGTCGATTACTGGCCAAGCAGATAGTGAGGTCTTTTCCACTTACCCAGTTGTATGCTTGATGGGGTGGCAATGTGGTGTAGAGTGTACTAGATACCGGTGATAATTCCAAAGATGAACAATACTAATATGTGGACTTATTGGGAAGGAGTTGCATACTCATTCATTCATTCATTCACTATCCACTCGGGCTGGTGGTGCGTAACTATTTGTTACGTGTACCTTTGCAATGGCTAGAATTTCGGTTGGGGTGCGCAACTAACCTGAGATCAGGAGTTTACCACATTGAGTCTAACTATCCAAATTTAGGTATGAGACTGGTTTGGATAGAATCCCTTGTGGTGGACCCCGTCTCCTATGATACTATGTACTATCATCCCAACTTTACACTCCAGCTTGATCATTTCATTCGCATCCAATATTGCATTACATCCGCACGCATATGGCATTTTGGGATTGTTATGTTTCTGTACTTATATGGCCTAGACGGAATCAGTAGGATTTACATATTACATTGTACCCTTGGCATCTGGTATTTAACTCTCTTAAACTCCTCATTTGCATAGCTGAGTTGTATTGTGTACTCTGATATTGTTTGACTCATGGACTTATCAGTATTTCTGTTTCCTCTGATATCGTATGATTCATGATCTTACCAGTATTTTCGATATTGTACGATTATGACATTGTATTAAATACTTGGTACTTACCTTGTGCACACACTTACATCACCCTCTCAGCTTTCTATAAGCTTATGCACGATAGATGCATGCAGGTGATGTTAGGTTGCACCGGAAGCGTGGAGCTTGGAGCATGTAGCTGACTTATGGAGCTTTGATTTTATTTTAACATATATATTTTCCCTTTCAGTATTGTATTCAAAGTTTTTATTAGTGGATACATGATAATGATGTCGCTATTTTGATTTAGGTAAACTTGTAGTTATGCTTCTTACAAGATAAATGTGCGTTGGAAAAAAAATCCTCCTTATAGGATCCCAGGATCAGAACCTGGCATATGAGTGCTGTGAGCCAAGAATGGGGTACTACGGAGGCTGTCGACACCAGATTCAGTGATTGGGATTCCTGTGAATCCAATTTTCGAGTTTGGGGCATGACAATCATGACGTTAAGTAAAAAGGGAAAGTTGGCTCCAAGGTATATAGATCTGTTTGAGGTTCTAGAGAGGGTTGGTGTTGTTGCATATAAGCTTGCTATACCACCTTAGTTGTCTAGTATTCATGATATTTTCTGTAACACCTGGTCCATTCGGTACTGTTTTTCATGCTTATAATGATTGAAGCCCTTAGTTAGACATGGATTGATCATTCATAGTACACACTCAACTGACCGGAACCCCAAGACCTTGAAACCTATCTCATATCGACCGCCCCGTCGCCGCGATCGTGGAGGTACCACCCGTGCGTCGGTATGATACTCCGTTAGTGAGATACGCCGTGAAGAATAATAAGTGTATCATGTGCGCATGGCACCATGTATTTTATTCCACACATGTGCACAACACATGTCATGCACACATGTACATGCCACACATGGGTGAGAGAATCTCTACCCATGTGTGTGATGTCACATACCCATACCTCTTCTCTCTCATGTGCATAAAAGTCAACATTTTTCCATGCCATACACTATGCATGACATCACCACACCATGCCATCCCATGCTCCTTTAATCCACCATTAATTGCAAAGCATGAATTAAGTACCATAATCCTAGCCTAAACTAATATTAATCACATTAGCTTAACTTAACCAAAATTTTATCCATTTCTTTATAAATACCCCTCCATCCCTTAGCATTTCACTATTTTTTTCCATAAGAGAGAGAGAGAGAGGAATGATCTTGGTGGGCCATCAACTCCATCATTCCCATACCTTCCATCCATCTCAACCATCAATTCCATCCCTTCCATCCATGTCAACCATCCATCTAATTCATCAAGGTGAGTACACCCACTCCACTCTTGATTTGTTTGTTTTTTTAATTATTGGTATGATTATTAGTGGAAATGATTTGAGAATAATGATGTGATCAATGGTGTGGATACATAAGAGAGTACATATAAATAATAATAATTTATACTTGTGATGATATGATGATAAGGATGTGATTAATGGTATGGATGCATGGAAAAAAAAAATAATAATAATAATTTATTATAGGCTTTATGTGGGACCCATTGATAGTGGGCCCCACCAGAATGTTGTAGCCATCCAAATTGTTCAAGTATTGCAATTTGGTTAGCCACACGCTCACACATGCACACGTGCATACACACCAAAGGGAAAAAAAGAAAAAGAAAAAAAAAAGAAGAAGGCAGCGTCCCGCCGGTTGAAAGAAAAAGAAGGGAAGAGGTGTGGGTCTATAATGGGCCCCACCCATGATGTATGTAGTAAATCCATGCCGTCCATTCAATTTTTCAGATCATTTTAGGCGTTGAGCCACAAAATGAAGCTAATACATTTCTCTGGTAGGCCACACCATCAAAACTTATGTGAAAACATGCTAAAACACATAAAAGTACTTTCTGGGGGGCCCACCTGAAATTTTGATGTATTTGAAACTTGGAATGACCCCTTAACTTAGTGGGACACACACAACAGATGGACTGGATCGTCCTGTTGTGGGCCCCATATATGAGAAACGAAAAAAAAAAAAAAATAAACAAAACATGACTCTGACGCTGCAGCATGCAGCGTGTATGTTGACGCTGGAAAGAGGTGGCCCCACCACAGGCCCTAACTTGATGTATTTCTAACATCAGCACCGTGAATTTGATGGGTCCCCTCTTAAAAATGGGTCACGCCAAAAATCAATCGTACAAAGAACTTAGGTGGCCCACACCGCCTAAAATAATGTGCAGACATGGCTAAAACATGTAAAAACAATTGCTGGGCCCCACCTGAAATTTGGATGCATCTGAAACTTGGACTGTCCCCTCCATCAAGTGGGACACACACAACAGATGGACTGGATCATCCTGTTGTGGGCCCCATATATGAAAAAAAAAAAAAAAAACACAACAATCGGTGACGCTATTGCTAACAGCGTCTCCATTGACGCTGGAAGGAGGTGGGCCCCACTATAGGCCCCACCTTGATGTATGTCGAACATCAGCACCCTGCATTTGATGGGTCCCATTTGAAAATGGGTCACCCCCAAATTTCAGCCGTACACAAAATTCAGGCGGCCCATAAATATATATATATATATATATATATATATATATATATATATTAATAATAAATAATAATTACAAAAAAAAAAAAAAGATTTGGATGAATCTGATCATGAGGTATGTGCTATATCCAAACCGTCCATGCACTTGGCAAGTTTGTCTTAAGGCTTGAGAAAAAAAAAAAAAAAAAAAAAAAAGATAGATCTAACTATCAAGTGGGCCGCACTATAAAAGTGGCAGGGGTTGAACGTAAACCATTGGAACCCTTTTTGGGTAAGAAATTTTGGAGCAGTATGAAATTTGTTTTTACCCTTAATTAAGTCTTTGTGACCTTATGAACAGATTGGATGGAAAATGAACATTAAGGTGGGCCCAGTAAATTGTTTAACGGTGAAATCATTATCTCCACGACTGTTTGTGGTGAGGTCCAGATAATCTTCGGATATGATTCATTTTTGGATGGTGCTATAAAATGATCTCAAAAAAAAAAAAAAGAAATAAATAAAAATAATAAAAAAATAAAAATAAAAATAGATGAACTGTGTATATGCAATAAATACATCTCTCTGCACCCATGTAACTTTGATCTCCTTAACTGTCTGTACAACTCGAAGCTCGAGTATGTAAATCACCTGTTAGGTCCACCTAAAATTTGGATGTATCTGAAACTTGGTCTGACTACTCAACCAAGTGGGACACACATAAGGGATGGGCTGGATTTATGAACCACACCTCTGTGGGCCCAACAAATAATTATGAATATTTAAGGGAGGGTAACCCTCTCAACTTGTGTGTGGTATGACCCACTTTGATGTAGGTGTTATGCCACTTAATCCACCATGGTTACGACATGATTTATATTTAAGATCCTCATCGTTTATCTATTTTATCAACTCTTTTGACGATATGTTACCAAGACTTAGGCCCATCCAATGATTAGATAGTCGTACATTCTGAAATAATGCAAATTAAACTCTCATCATTGAAAATTCATTATGGGCCATCCTGACAATGTATTAGATATCGACCCATATACCGGGTTTCCTTTAGGCCATTATCTCACAGAACAGTCGATCCAACCTGAATTGGACCATACAATACAAGGCTGTGAGGATAAGTACTTAACTATTGAATCCAACCTAAGGCCACCGTGGTGTATCTATTTAATCCATGCAGACCATCCACTTCCTCATATCATTTTAGGACTTGGACTAAAATAATCAAAGCAGACCTAAGTCGTAGGTGGGTCACACACAACTCAACCTCATGGGAAATTCCCATGGACTCTACTGCATAGGACCCATTATGAATTCCATTGATATGTGAGCCCAAGAATGTTAAGGCCCATTTTGAGTGAACGCCATGTGGGCCCATCAGTGATAGCCTTGTTTGGGCCAACCATTGGGCCTCTTCGATAAGAGTTTGTAAATTCCATGTGTGGAATGTATAATGAACTGGTATTGTAAGTTTTGAAGTAATGATGATTAATCCTTTAAATGGGCTGATTGTGGACATCCCTTGATCACTTGGCACTTTGGTTAGAGTGCGGCCCCAAGTAATAGGATCATGATACTTGTGTTTAAACTCTTAAAAACATATTTAATTATAACAAATATATAAACTCTAATGGTGTGAGGGTGTGATATTACCTGTTTGGCCCATTGATCATGTGGGTATTTGATGTATGTATAGCCACCTAATCATAGGCAATGGTGGAGTACATGTAGTATACGTAGTCATCTAATTGTATGAATGTGAAATACGTACAAGGCCACCTAACCGTATGAAATCAAGTGGCATTGATGGCCATTCAATGACGCAGGTTTGTGCTTATCGATATAGATACCGCCACTTGAATCACATATAACTAAGTTGTACACTAACCGAATGTGATGTAGAGTTATATTACCCAAGCTAATGCTATTAAGGCCCTAGATTCTATACGCTGTGATCACTAAACCGTAAATGGTACGATGAAACGTGGCTCTTGGCCCTTAACTATGCAGTACCAAATATGAGCCATTAACTATGTGACGTGTGAAGTGGTTGTAGTATGAGACTTATCATAATTAGTGTAGCCATGTATTTATGGCCTATGGGCAAGGCCCATTGAGATATATTTCTGGTCCATATGATGAGGCTCATTGTGATGTATTTGAGGCCCATGTGTAGGGCCCACCTATTGTGTATTTGAAGCTCATGGGTCGTGAAGCCTGATGTGGTGTATTCATGGCCCATGAGCCAATGCCCATTGCGATGTGTAGTGCACATATGATACGGCCCAATTTGATGTATATGCGGCCCATGAGTGAGGCCCAATGCGATGAATGTACGGCCCTTGTGTGAGACCCGAAGCGATGTATCTGAGGACCGATGTGGTGTGATTTCACCATGATGTATGTATTGATATTTATGTGGGCCATTCCTTGGGGACATTGTTGGTTAAATGTCCACATTGTCGAAGTCGATTGTTGAGGCCGGTTATTGATACTGATTATGAGTATGTGACAGCACAGCATTATCATACATGCCCATACGCATCATCTGCATGTTTGTTATGAGATGTGGTTGACCATTGCATATCTCGTTGGACAGATTGTTATGAGACTCCTTGATAGGCGGAGGTTATCTCACATGAGTGCACGGTATGCGCAGGATTGATGCATGACTGTATCGTATGACTCATGCATCTTGCATTGTGTGCCCTAGCGACATCAGGGCCGTAGCCTCCACAGGCATATCGTGGATGGCCAGATGGGACACCGGAAATATTTGGTTCTAGCATACGGGCGCCATAGATGTCCCTGGGTGAAAATTCCTAAACCTCCGAGGCCAGGAGACGCCCCAATGTCGAGACCGAGTGGATACATGAGCGCTCGAGTGCCGAATACTAGGAGGCCGCGTCTCCCACTGTATCGTGGTCGGTTGGGAGGGGGTGTGGCCTTACCCGCCCGAGGGTAGGGGGCATTACTAGGCTGAGTTTGACCAGCTCGTGAATGAGTCCGCTATCGACGTGCCGGATAGGTATTGGCAGACTATTGGCAAGGCGGATAGTGAGGTTTCTTACGCTCACTTGGACTGTGCTGCTAGGAGAGAGACAGTGTCATTTGGAGTGTACTAAACCCCGGTGATGATCCCAGGGATGAACTGTACTGATATGTGGACTTATTGAGCAGGAGTTGCATACTCATTCATTCATTCATTCACTATTCACTCGGGCTGGTGGTGCGCAGCTATTTGTTGTGTGTACCTTCGCAATGGCCAGGATTTCGGTTGGGGCATGCGACTAACCTGAGATCAGGAGTTTACCACATTGAGTCTGACTATCCAAATTAGGTATGGGACTATTTTGGATAGAAGTCCCTTGTGATAGACCCCATAGTCTGCGATACTACGTACTACCATCCCGACTTCACTCCAGCATAGTCATTTCATTCGCACCATATATTGCATTGTATCCTCGACATCTGATATTTGGCTCTTTATAACTCCTCATTTACATGCTGATTTATATTGCGTACTCTGGTATTGTATGACTCATGGACTTGTCAGTATTTCCGATATTGTATAATTATGGCATGACAATATAATGATGATGACGTGAATATGGATGCATGTAATATGGTTATGGCTGTGGTATGATTTTCTTGTAGCATATTTATCTTGCTTACTTGTAGGACACACTGCACACACGTGTGTACTCACTAGGCTTTTTGCCTAAGCCTCCTATTTCCCATTTTTTTTCAGGGTTGGAGTAACTTGGAAGACTTAGCTTTCTCGATGCATTGCATCTATTCTTCGATTTGGCAATGTTGACATTACGTATCTTTTGTAAAGCATTATACTTATAACCATCAGGACTTATGATGGAGAGTGTTGCTTGGTAGTTTGATCATGAATCTTCATGCTCAGGTATTACTATGTATATAAAAAAAAAAAAAAAAAAAATCAATCAAAAATCTTCCTTGTGGTGCGCCGAACTCGGGACTTGGTGTATGGAAGTCGAGTGCCGAATTCGGGGCATTACGGAAGCTGTCCGTCCCCGAGTTTAGGGCGTGACATTTTCTATGTGTCGATGTTAAAGAAATATGAGCGGGACATTTCTCATATTATAGACTGACAACCATTAGAGATTCAGGAAGATGCTTCATATATCGAACAACCAGTACGTAGTCTTGACTGGAAAGACCAAGTGCTTTGATCCAGAGTTATACTATTAGTAAAAGGTTCAGTGGAGTCACCATATCGAGGAAAAGGCTTCTTAAGAATGAGAGGCTGAGATCAAAGAGAAATACCCTCACCTGTTACCATTATGGGTTTTGTAAATTTTGAGGATGAAATTTCTTTGAGAGTAGAATGTAATAACCCAAAGAAATCTTGACTGTCTAATTTTAATCATTGATTGACATACCCAATTAGTCCGATATGACCATCGATCTACAAGATCAACTGGGTCCTTACTCTTGCTTGGGTGGTAGGCTCTCATGAGTTTCAACTCCCGGTCAAGGGTTCGAGTACCCATAGGTGGTGAAATTCCACTAGCGTGAGTGTGTGAGGTGTGTGTGTGTGTGTAAAAAAATAAACATAAAAATAAAAATAAAACCATTGATTTGAACATATCCGATCCAACTGTTCATTTATTAATAAATCAAACCATACATTTAACCATTCATCCAATGATACAATCATCAAACCGTCCATATGTTGAAATCATTGGAATACTTGTCCATCTATCTAAACTGACTGTCTATCTCACCAGTAATCCACAGGTACATCACGAAGTCCCTTCCCCGATCACACATGAACTCATCCAACCGTACATTTATCCATCCATCTATCCATACATCCATCCGTCCATCTATTATACACTGATGTATCCATCCATCTACATCATCCACTTATGTACCATTGAATACATCACAACCATATGTTAATGCATGCATCAAATACATCATAGCCACACACATGCACCAAACACATCATGCACACATACCTTTCACACGTGTCATGCATGCAACAAATACATCACATGCATCGCATGCACACATGTGGCACACATATGGCACATGTGTAGTGCATAACATGTGCATTGAATGAAAGCAATGTGGAACACATGCTTTGAATGGCAAAAAAAAAACTTAAAAACGTTAAGAGATTAAAAGTTGTCTTTCACACATGCCACATGTGTGAGAGGATCTTATAAAAAGGGAGGCATGAGAGAGATCATGCATTTTGAAATTGTGAAACGTGGAAGTGGAATGTGTTGTGAGGTGAGGTGAGGAAGTGAGGGGAGAGAGAGAGAGATAGAGAGAGAGAGAGAGAGAGAGAGAGAGATTAAATAATAATAATAATAATAATAAAGGAGAGGTTACTTGCTCATCATTCACGTTGGAAAGTGAGGAGAGAGAGAGATGAGAGAGAAAAAGGAAGAAAGAAAAGGGGGTGAGAGAAAAGGAAAAAAAAAAAAGAGGAAAGAGAAAAGGAAGGAAAAAAGGGAGTTTTTATTTTTTTTAAAAGGTGAGTATATCTCACATGATATTTTTAAAAAATTATATATATATATATATATATATATATATATATATATATATATATATATATATATATATATATATATATATACACACACACACACATACATACATACATATTTATTTGTTCATTTGTGCTTATAATTAATCTTTACCATCATAGATTTTTAATTTTTTTATATGATGTAATTACTTACCATTCTTCCTAAAAATGTTATTTAAATTTTTTTATTACATCAGTTGTCATTATTTTAATATGCCTTAATTCGAGTTTTATATTGTCTTATTGTTAATCCTACATTAAAATTTTAATTTTGCGTTTTGACTTTGTTGTTAGAATTATTGCAAAAATCTTGAGTTTATATAAAAATTTCTAAATTCTTAGATGTAATAAAGCACATTGCATGTTGTTTTTTATTTTTTATTATTTTTTTATTTTTAATGTAGAACTTTAATTAACATCTATTATATTACGTTACATGTTTATTTTTTTCGTATAACTTTAATCATGCATGGACAATTTACATTGATTGAAAATTTTATTTTTAGTTCGATAAATTATGTACATCAAGTATTATGGATTGATCGAAGAATAGCGGTCATTAAAGATTTTTAGAAATATTTGATTAACACAATATTAAAATCATTCATCGTTAAAATAGTTATGAAACACCAAAAAATAGGTGGGGCGATCAAGTCTTCTGGGTTGAAAATCCCTAAAGCATAAATAGGTGGGGCGATTGAGACCTAGGGTTAAAAGTCTCAGAATCTCAACTGGTACCATTTGGAACCTCTACCATATCCTTTGAGTGGGTGAGCATGTCAGGATTGCAAAAGGTTCCCACTGTCAGGTTCAATAAGGTGGTAGTCTGACCAACAAATGTATAAATGGGTCCCTCACCAAGTGCCCTTTGGATGGGTGATCATATCATGCAAGAGGTTTCCATTGTCAGGCTACGTGTTGTATTGGTGCGGGTGTTGGCCAACCAATGTAAACTGGCCTTGGTTTTAAAAAGAATAAACCACACTTGTTATTATGAGTATAACATATGTTGATTTCATTCATTCATTTTCTTTGAATTTACATTGAAAAATATTGTTTATTAATCTCCTCATCTATCGTTTTACCTAAACAGGTATTGTATCTTTTAATATATATTTTATTTAGATTATATGATGTTATTTTTGAAACCTATATTGAGATTTCTCACTAGGCTTCGTAGCTTACCCTATTGGGATTTTAAAATTTTAGGATCAGGATCTCGTGGAGGCGCTTAAAGAGATTTTCTTTTATTTATTTTGTTTCTTTGGCATTTTCTAAATAAGTGTAATCAGAACATTAAGTATGGTATGATAGTATAGAGATGACATGAGTTTGGAGATAACTTTGAATAATCGGAACATGGATATTTTATTCTTCTTTCAATAAATGTTTGATTATTTAATTTTTGGATTGTTATATTATATGTGTCGATTATGAAATGTAAACATACAAAACATAAGTCATGCCTTTGGGTACAGAATTGGGGTTGGATATACCCAGGTGCCAAATTTTGGGGCGTGACAAGTTGCTTCAAGATCGACAACATTGTAGAGAAAGCCCTACCTAGAGCAGGAGAGATGTAGAAATAGTGCAGCTCAGGTGTTTGTCGAAATGCAAACGTGGACCATCCTAGACCTTTGGCCACTGATATTCACCCTAGTGTTTTGCGAGCTAAGAGGTCCCTTCCCCCTTGTCGAAGTATTCAACAAAATGTGGCAGATATCTTTGAAGTTGAACTCCTCAAAGCCTCTCAAAAATCCACCAGCCTAAAGGAGAACTATACAATTGAAGGGGTAAATGAGGGAGGCCCTGTCAACACGATGGAAATAGTGCCTTATACTAGCGACAACAGTATTCATTCGAAGGGATCACCCCCGGGATCTCCTTCTCGAGTGGTATGCCGAGAAGGAACCTCCTCCTGATTCCATGGAAAGCAACAGTCCACGGGGAGCTCAATAATCACATCTCAGTCCATCCCCTATCCAAGCCTTCTCCCCCTGCTGCAGTATCAGCTTTGTAAGTAAATCTCTTCTAGCTAATTTTGGTTCCTCTACGTTGTGGAGTCAATCGGAGTGTGGGACTGAGCAATGGGCTGCTGAGGGAAGTGGGTCCTTCAAACCTAGATCAGTTGGGAGCCTCCCTCTAGCCTTCTCCCCAGGAAGATCTACCAAGGGTGATCACTCCCCCTGCCATTCAGAATTCTCAGCAGGGCTCTCACCCCTCACATCTCCTTGTCTCATGGCCCCATCCTTGGTATTTTCCCCCTTCAGGAGAACATGGCTCAAATTAGATTTGTCTCCATATTTCTCCAGAGCAGGGAAAGAGACCGAGGTTTGCAATTCGAAGGCGAAGGATGAAGAGAAGGAGATCGTTAACTCCTTCACCATGTTGGAGTCCCATCAGCAGGATGTCTTAGTAGAGGAGGGCCAGCTGTCTGACAAGGAACAAAGGGCTTCAATGGCTCCAGATGCTACCCGTGAGGAGGTTAGGAAGATCAAGAAGCTCATCCCCATAAGGAGAGGGGAAAAATCTTCCCAGATAAACTCCATTAACATTTCGTCCAGGGGAGAGTGGATGTCCAGGCTGAGATGTTTGAAGAAAAGGGCTGTAGTAAATGGAGTTTCTCATGATGGATAAGATCCTTGTGTGGAACGCCCGAGGGGTAGGAAATCTGCCTACTATCAGGACTCTTAAAAGGCTTATTAATATTCACAGCTCATGGATCATAGCAATACTTAAACCCATGATCAAGGAGACAAAGAGGCTAAAAATTGGGCTCAAGCTGGGTTTCCATTCCTCCTTCTCCAATGAAGATGTAGGAGGTAAGATTTGGGTATTCTACAAAAATCTACCTACAATCTCAACTCTGTCCAAGTCTAACTAGATCCTCTCGCTTGTGGCCAGCCTTCAGTCTCTCCAAGATCCTATCACTCTATCTTTTGTTTATACTAGTTGTGGGAGGGTCCAGCGAAGGGCCCTTTAGGAGGACATGGCAACCATGTCCAGGTCAGTGCGGCATCCTTGGGCCCCGAATGGGGATTTCTATGCAGTTGTGGATACCTCTGAGAAGAGAAGTCGTAGAATTTATGACAGTAGTAGCTCCCGTGAGTTCTCTGATGCCATTAACACTGCGGGACTTCTAAACGCAGGATTCCTTAGGAATTCTTTCACCTGGTCTAATAATCAACAGGGTCCTGCGAGGGTGCGGGATAGATTGGATAGAGTTCTAATTAACACTTCATGGAATAGCATCTTTCCCTCCTTTTAGGTTAAACACCTCTCCCGCGCCAACTCTAACCATGCAACTCTGCCGTTGGTCTTTCCTCGGTTGCCCCTTTCCGGTCTAAAACCTTTCCACTTCTAACAGATTTGGTTCCAACATGAATCTTTCCTCCAAGTTGTGAAGCAAGCCTAGACTATGGAAGGCGACCCTCAGCTTAAGTCAAATCTTCTTATTAAGCTAAAGAATGTTAAGAACCAATTGAAGTCCTGGAAGAAAGAAATATAAACATTTTCTCTCTTGTCAGGCAAGTGGAGAAATCCTTAGAAGATATTGAAGGGAAGCTCCACTAGCATATTGCCTCTAAGGATTTGGAGACTCCCATCCATCAAGACCTTATTGAGGCGAGATTTAACCTTTCTCAACTGGAACTTATAGAAGAAATATTTTGGAAGCAAAAACCCAGGAACAATTGGTTGGAGGAGGAGATAGAAACACAATGTATTTCCATGCCTTGGTAACAAAGAAGAACAGGAGAGCTATCATCAGATCCATTTAGTTGGACTCGAGGCAAAAGGTGGAAACTCAAGCTAATATCAAGGATGCAGCGGTGAGGTTCTTCCATAGGTTGTTCTCGACGGAGGCAGTGGACCATGACAGTGATCTGCTTTCAGTCATTCCTGAGCTAGTCACACCCAACGACAACATTCAGTTGATGGCCCTGTCGTTTCTTCTAGAAGTTCAACAAGCTGTCAATGCTCTCCCCAGAGATGGGGCGTCAGGTCCAGATGGGTTCTCAGGTGCTTTCTTCTCGGGCTACTAGGACATACTGGGCCATGATCTCCATAGGGTTGCCTCTTTCCTATTCCAAGGGGGCTCTCTGCCTAGGGCCATCACCACCTCCCTCATTTGGCTAATCCCCAAAGCTGCGACCCCGAAGAGGTTCCAGGATTTTCGCCCTATTAATATTTGTAATTGCATATACAAAGTCTTCTCCAAGATCATTGCGGGCAGGCTGAGTCAAGTGCTTCCCAGGTTGATCTCCCAGGAGCAAGGGGCTTTCTTTTAAGGCTGATCGATCGAAGAGAATATTGCCCTCACGCAGGAACTTCTTAGGGAGTTAAACAAAACAGTCTGAGGAGGTAACATCGTGGTGAAGCTCCATATGGAAAAGGCCTATGACAGAGTTGACTAGTCCTTCCTAAAGAAGGTTTTGAGGCGTTTTGGTTTCTCTGACCCTTGGGTAGAGCTGGTGGCTCGATGCTGGAGCAATTGTTGGTTTTCGATGTTAGTTAATGGCGAAGTTGGGGGCTTCTTCAAATCTACTAGAGGGCTCTGCCAGGGCGATCCATTGTCTCCAAGCCTGTTCACCTTGGTTTTGGAAGCTCTAAGCAGAGGATTTAAGAACCTTGTAGTTAGCGGCTCCTTCCTCCCCTTCCAGCTATGTCAGGGCTACCCGTTGGTTTCCCATCTCCTTTTTGCAAATGATACGTTGCTGTTTCTCAATGGAAGCTTGAAGTCCATTCGAGCTACAAAGGATTTCCTTGACTCTTTTCACCATGCGTCTGGGCAAAAGGTCAACTTTTAGAAAAGCAGTTTCCTTTGTTCGGACCATCTCCCTCCAGCCAAGGCCTCCTCCATCCAGAGAATGCTAAGGATGGCCAGAGCCTCAACAAGTTTAACATATCTTGGGGTCTCAATTATATCAAGGAGGAGTAAAAAAGAAGCTTTTCAGTTGCTGATTGACAAAGTAGACAGCCGCATCAGAGGGTGGCAGGCTAGGTGCCTCTCGCAGGTGGGCAGAGCCAGGCTAGTGTAACATGTATTAAGTGGTATCCTGGTCATACGCTTGCAGCTACGCACATTCCAGTTGCAGTCTTAAATGCATTAGAGCCGTTTTTCCAACTTCTTTTGGGGTTGGGCCAAAGGGAAGAAGAAGCTCCACTGGAGAAGTTGGAAACACATAGCGTTGCCTAAACTCGAAGGGGGCCTGGGGATAAGGAAACTCTCAGATGTCATGCAGGCCCTCCGCCTTAAAATGGCCTGGTTAGTTGAGTTCAAGGAGAACGGAAGCCTGTAGTGTTCCTTCATGAGAGCAAAGTATAGTGAAGATCTGTCCTTAGTCGGGCACGCGTAGTTATTGTCAGTAGCCTCCCCATTGTGGACGAGAATCTGGAACCTTTTTCCACTGCAGGAGGCCAAGACTCAATGGCAGATTGGGGTAGGTGACAACGATCTTTGGCTAGTCAACCAGATTGGTCGAGGTCCACTTAATGGCAGGGCATTGAGGCCAATTTCAGTGGTTCTACAGAATTTAAAGGTTAGAGATCTCCTACGCCAGGCGGGTCCTCTTCCCCCTTCAGTTGTTTATGGTTTCCTCTCTCAGCGGACTGTAGACTTAATTTTTCTAAGGGGGGTACTGCATCTCTAAGGGCCCTGGCTATCCTTTTTGGCCATTGAATGTTCACAACCCCAAGTGTAGGGACGCGATGTAGTAATAATCTCGGTGAGACCGAGGTTGCATCCACAGGGACTAATCTTATGTGTTTTCAAAAAGTAACTAGAAAAAGATGAAAACCTAAACCTGTAATATTTAAGAGTAATTTTGAAATATTTAATGAAAAACTTAAGAAATTGAAAGGTGGGAAACTAGGGTTTCCAAGGATCCATTTGTAGAGATCAGGGAGATTTATGGTTGATTCAAGTCACATAATTGGAATTAGAGTCCCATCCTATCCAATTGAAAAATATCTCAGTAAAATCAAATCTAAACTTCCTTTGACCTAATTCTCAGTGGATGAGGGGTATGAGAATTGGAAGTGATTCCATCACAAAACTATGCCCAGGAGACAAGGCAAACAACAGGATTTACCAATCCCATAACCAATCTAAGAGAATTGTGAAAGTTAGGGAGGATTCTATCACCCTACCATGCCCATGTGACGATGGTGAATAATAGGATTTCCTAATTTCACAATCTCAATAGATGAAAAGAACATACTCAAAATAATCGCAGATCTATTGTAATTTGAGTCACAACAAACCATTAAAAACTGAAAGTTATAATCAAATGAGAATCAAAGAGAGTTCAATATAAACATGAATCAAAGCAATAGAAACATCTCATCACGCTACAAGCTTCACCTCTTAGCCCTAGCTAAGGGGTTTAGCGAACTATAGACATGATTGAACTAAAATCTCTTAAGAAAAGCATAAAAAATAACTAAGAAAAAAGAAGAAAAACTCTTGGCGATGACTTCTCCATGCTTGTGCTCCACTCCCCAAACCCTAGATGATGCTTATGGATGCCCTAGAGACCCCTATTTATAGTTTTACAACTTAAACTTTCGCATCGAGTTGAAAAAATCGAGAAACCACTTCAAATTTCTGTAATTTGTGTGCTGTCTGCGTAACCCACGACTGGTTAAGGACAAACCTCGACTGGTCGAGGGTCACCTTCGACTGTTCGAGGGTTTCCTTCAACGAGTAGAAGATGACCTGATTTTAGTGATTTTGGTTGCTGGAGTTCGAGTCGAGGCACCTTCGACTAGTTGAGCAGAGTTTCAGACTAGTCGAGCGTAAGCAAGACTGGTCGAGCTGGAGCCAAGACTAGTCGAGGAGCACCGGATTTCACTTCAAAACTCCGATTTTTTTCATTCTGAACTTGGTTTTCTTGGATCTTTAGTATGTGCATTCTTCATTCTTAGTTTCATCAGATTCTTGTCTTTGGTGATTCTTGAGAACACAAGTACTGATTGGTTAAAAACATAAGTACTGATTTCAAACTTATCCTATTTTTCTTCTTTTTCCAGTTTTGATTTTATATCGACAATCATTTGTATTTATTCCTCTTCTTTAGAGATTACATCATTTTTAAAGACATTTTTCATTCTTCTCAAAGATATTGTCATTTTTCATTCTTTATGACCTCTTTGTCAATCTCCTATTTTTTTTAACTGGTTCTTTTTCTTCTTTTAAGGTGGATAAAATTCTCCAGACTCGGTTCTTAATATCTTTCAATGATCATCATACTAACAATCAGAAAATCTATTACTATTTATAGAAAACAGTTTGAATAACATAATACTTGAACTTACTCTTAATCAATTGAATGTAAGAACCATAAGTGATAGGTTACTTAGTTGCTCCAACTCCAATTCAAAATTTGATTTCTATCTTATCATCATACTCAAAACAGTCTTAAATACACAATTTATCACTTTCCAAACAGATTTTTTCAAAAAATTTCAAAATTTTCAAAAATTTTACAAATTTTGCTCAAAACTAAGAGAACATTGATTTATTTACCTAATCTCTCATCCCCAACCTAAAATCTACATTGTCCTCAATATAAAAGAAATAAGCATGATTTGTAAAATAGACAATGTAATTAAAAGAGAAGTGATGGAAAGATAGTACCTGATGAAGAGATTTTGAGGCTTTTCCAAAGGATCGCAGTGTGAAGGTGGGTTAGCACAAGAGTCAAATAACTGAAAAGCAAACTATCCTAAACTGCAGAAGCAAACTATCCTAGAATGGTGAAAAGCAAACTATCTTAAATAGCAGAAGCAAACTATCCTAGAACGATGGAAAGCAAACTATCCTAAACAATGGAAAGCAGTAAACCTAACTACACATCCGTCAGACTAGGAGATCAATCCTGATAAACAGGCTCATTCAAAGGTATGGACATGTCCTCTGAATCAAATTTCTTAACAAATGGCTTCAACCGATGTCCATTCACTTTAAAATCATTGTCATTATTTGGATTTCAAATCTCGATGGCCTCATGAGGATAGACATTAGTAACAGTGAAAGGGTCGATCCAACGAGATCGTAGTTTGCTCGGAAAGAGATGTAACCGAGAATTATACAAGAGGACTTTCTGACCTGGTGTGCATGATTTTCGAAGAATATGTTGGTCATGAAACACCTTCATTCCGTACTTGTAAATTCTAGAGTTCTCGTACACATCATTCCAAATTTCTTCGAGTTCATTCAATTGGAGTTTGCGTAGCGAGCTAGCATTATCCAGATTGAAATTTAAAATTTTAATCGCCCAGTAGGCTCTACGTTCCAACTCCACAGGCAAGTGGTAAGCCTTCCCATAGATAATCTAAAGGGAGACATTCTAATAGGGGTCTTAAATGCAATACGGTAAGCTCATAAAGCATCGGTCAATCAGATTGACCAATCCTTTTGATCAGGGTTAACCGTTTTCTCCAAGATGTGTTTAATTCTCCTATTAGAAATCGCATCTTTCCCACTTGTTTATGAGTGGTATGGAGTGCTCACTTTGTGAGAGATGCCATATATTTTATTAAGTTCATGAATGGCCTATTACAGAAATGTGAGCCCCATCACTAATGATGGCTTGAGCCGTTCCAAACCGGGAAAGGATGTTCTCTTTTAAAAACTTAATCACCGTTTGATGATCATTGTTCTGGTATGAAATCGCTTCGACCCATTTAGTGACATAGTCTACCACTCGTAAAATACATAGTTTCCCAAAGGATTAGGGGGAATGGTCCCATGAAATCAATGCCCCACAAATCAAATGCTTCAATGATCAGAATGGGGTTCAGAGGCATTATATTTTGATGCGACAATGCTCTCAACTTGTGATAATGCTCACAATCTTTGTAAAACTCATGAGTGTCCCTGAATATAGTGGGACAATAAAAACCACACAGTAGAATCTTGGTCGTGTTCTTTTTAACAGAAAAGTGACCACCACAGGCCTAGGAGTGACAGAAGGAGATGACACTTTGGTGTTCACTATCTGTCACACATCTCCTTAGGATTTGGTCTGGGCAATATTTAAACAAATATGGATCATCTCAGAAGAATTTACGAACCTTGGTGAAGAATTTTTTCTTATCTTGCACAGTCCAATGTGTCAACGTAAAACATGTGACAAGATAATTAGAAATATCAGCAAACCAGGATGAATGGGAGACTTTGAACAATTGTTCATTAATGAACATGTCATTTATATGTGTCGTCTCAAGGGAATCAGGCAGATCAAGGTGGGAAAGATGATCAGCCACTACGTTCACTACTCCCTTTTTATCTTTTATTTCCAAATTAAATTCTTGGAGTAGGAGGATCCATCTTATCAGGTAGGACTTAGCGTTATTCTCAGAAAGAAGATACTTGAGCACCACATGATTTGTGTAAATAATGATCTTGGATCCAATAAAGTAGGACCTAAATTTGTGTAAAGCGAACACTGTGGCTAAGAGTTCCTTTTCCGTAGTTGAGTAGTTCACTTAGGGCAGGACTTAGAGTTCTACTTGTATAATGAATAATGTAAGGCTTCTTTTCTTTTCTCTGACCTATAATCATCCTAAGAGCATAGTCAGATGCGTCGCACGTAAGTTCAAAAGGAAGGCTCCAGACAGGTGGCCGCATGATAGGTGCAATGGTAACATGTCCTTAAGCTTAGTAAAAGCTTCCTGACATTGCTCAGTCCACTCATATGGGGCATCCTTTTGAACTAGATTACATAGAAGATGAGAGAGATGACCACAGTCCTATATGAATCTCCTGTAAAATTCGGCATGTCCTAAGAAGGATTGTATGTCTTGTATTTTCTTAAGTGGAGGTAGGTTAGAGATAAGATCAATTTTATCCTTATTTACCTTAATTCCCTTGGACGAGATGATATGTCCAAGGACAATTCCCTTACGAACCATGAAATGACACTTCTCCCAATTGAGTACCAAATTCTTTTCTTCACATCTTTTCAATACACATTTAAGATTTTCTAAGAAATCGCTGAAAGATGGACCAAAAAATAGAAAATTCATCCATGAAGGCTTCTAAATATTACCCCACCATGTCAGAAAAAATACTCATCATACATCACTGAAAAGTGGCAAAGGCATTACACAGTCCAAATGGCATCCTTAGATAAGCATATGTGCCAAAAGGACATGTGAATGTGGTCTTTTCCTGATCTTTAGGGGCTATCTCTATCTGGTTGTAGCCTGAATAACTGTCGAGGAAGTAATAGTAAGAGTGACCAGCTAGCCTTTCCAAGATTTGATCGATGAAGGGCAAAAGGAAGTGGTCCTTCCTCTGAACGTATTCAACTTCCTATAGTCAATGCACATTCTCTAACCAGTATTGATTCTAGTTGGCACGAGTTCATTATTGGTATTGGATACAGTGGTGATTCCGGACTTCTTAGAAACCACCTGAGTTGGACTCACCCATTGGTTATTGGATATAGGGTAAATGATACCCACATCCAATATCTTAAGAACCTTGGCTTTAACTACTTCCTTTATGTTTGGATTTAATTTACGTTGTGGTTGTCATGAGGTCTTTCCATTTCCCTCAAGATAAATGCGGTGAGTACAAATCGAAGGGTCAATTCCCTTGAGATCAACAATCGACCATCCAAGGGCTCCCTTATACTCAATGAGAGTAGAGATGAGCATACTCTCCTGTTCTTATTCAAGGTGGGAAGAAATTACCATCGGGTATGTCCGATCTTAACCTAAATATACATATTTTAAATCAGAGGGTAAAAGTTTTAAGTCAAGCTTCGGTGCCTTGAGGTTAGATGGTAGAGGCACTACATCAATTTGGGGCAATTATTCAAACTATGGCCTCCACAGGTTAACTTCAAGTACCTGCATAGTATCAAGTATGACACCCATCTCCCTAATCATATCATCATCTAAATCATGGGAGTGGGCCAAACACATCTCTAGAGGGTCAGAGGATAAGGTCAGAAGTGTTTTGTCTTCCACGAAAGAATCAATCAGATATCATCGGAATCGTCATCATCCTCTGACTGTTTGACTATGTTGAAAAAGATATTCAACTCCAATGTCATATTCCCGAAAGACATACTTATGACTCCATTCCTGCAATTAATGATCGCATTTGATGTGGCGAGGAATGAGCGACAAAGGATGACGGGAATTTAAGTGCTCATGTCCACGATGGGTTGAGCATCCAGGATGATAAAATCTACCGTGTAGTAAACTCTGTTAACCTAGACCAACACATCCTCAATTATCCCTCTCGGTACACGAACTGAGCGATCGGCAAGTTGTAACATGGTTCGGTTGAGTTTTAATTCACCTAGACCCAGTTGCTCGTAGACCGAGTATGGGTTCAGATTTATGATCGCTCCTAAGTCAAGAAGTGCATGCTCAATCCAGTAGTTCCCAATTACGTAAGCAATGGTTGGGCTACCGGGATCTTTGTACTTTTATAGCAAATCATACTTTAGGATGACACTTACTTTTTCTATCAGAAAATTTTTCTTTTTAATACTTTACTATCTTTCGGTCGTACACAAGTCTTTCAAAAATTTGGCATATGAGGGAATTTGTTTTACGGCATCAAGTAAAGGAATATTGACCTTCTCTTGTTTCAACACCTCTAGAATGTCCAGAGAGTTAAACAGAGGTTTTGGTGCAACCAACTGTTGGGGGAATGGTGCAATCGGCTTGCCTTGAAGTTCCAATTCTAATTCTTGTGGAGCAGTGTTAGGTCTATCATCGTTATCCTCTTCCGGGTCCTTAGGCTTTTCAGCCCTAACCGGAATAGTTTTGTCAATAGTCCTCCCACTCCTAAGAGTAGTGATAGATTTAGATTGCTCCATCTGATTTGAAGAGCTTGGGTCGTTAACTTCATATTGTGGTTTTGGATTGAGAAGAGGTTGAGCTGGAATGCTCCCCTTATTTCCAATCGTATTCCTTGTGTCAAGCCCTTGTATGGATTTTGTAAGGTCTTGAAAAGCTGGTAGCATCCCCTAATTGAATCTTGATTTTGAAGATGCTTTAAAATCGATTCCTCTTAAGGTTTCCCTTGATTTGGATTTTGATTGAAGAAACCTTGAGGGGTAGCAGTTTGTCCATTCCTCCAACTGAAGTTTGGATGATTTCTCCAACTGGGATTATATGTATTGGAGGTAGGTCCATTGAAAGGTCTTTGGAAATTGTTCACAGCATTAGATTGCTCATTCAGCACCTCTTGAAAGGTAAGTATTGTTGGAAATTTTTCAATTGTGTGAATGTTGGAAGCATAAATACTGCAAACAGTTTCCTTAACCTTATCCTTCTTTAGTTCCATGGCCTTAAATTTTCTTATGAGATTAGACACTTTAACATTGATATCATCATCCTCTTTCAGAAGGTATAATACGCCCCTCTCCTTTGATTGAGTGGGCCTAGAAGTGGTGCTGGATTTTGGGTAGGTGTCTCATGATTGTGCATTTTCAGCAAGTCTAAGTAGTCCTACACTTCATTGAAATTTTTATTCATTAATTCCCTATTGCACATTGTCTCAACCAATTAGCGCATGGAAGATGTCATTCCATCATAGAAAAAGGGTGTAATGCGCCACGTTTCAAAACCATGCTGTGGGCATGAACTAATAAGATCCTTAAACCGCTCCCAACATTGAAAGAATGTTTCATCCTCCTTTTGGACCAAGTTCATGATTGACTTTCTAAGGGTGTTCATTTTATGATGTGAAAAAATTTGTTTATGAACTCCCTTATCATGTCATTCCATGTGCCAATAGATCTAGGACGTAGTGAATGCAACCACGTCTTAGCCTTTTCTTTCAAATAAAAGGGAAAGAGTTTCAGTCTGACCGTGTCCTTAGACATGTTTGGAAAATATAAAGTGGCTATGATTTCATCAAACTCTTTTTAGTGCAAATATGGACTTTTAGATTCAAGTCCATGGAATTTTGGAAGGAGTTGGATTACTCTTGGCTTAATATCCATGTGCCTTGCATTTTCTAAAAAACTCATGCATAAGGGCGTGCTCACCCCCGCTAGTTATAAATAATCTCACAAAGTACGAGGTGGGGGTGCTTGATACACCTCATTCTCATCCTAGACTTCCTCAACCTTAGGTTGAGTTTGTCTTCCCGGTTAATTGACCAGTTGATTTGCAGCCATCACTTCAATTAACTTTAAAGATCTCGAGTGGTGTCTAATCTTGCGATTGATAGATAACCCCTCAACCAATCTTCCTTCACTCAAAAGACGTTGAGTGTTGTCACGAACCCACTTAGGCATGAAACACTCTCAGCCCTCAATTTCAGATTCTAACCTAAATCTAAAAGAGAGAAAGGAAATAGAAATCTAGAAATAAAAAGAAAGAGAATTGGAAAGAAGTTACCAAATTAGAAGTTCCTAATTAAAATCCTGCAAAACAAAACAAAACAAGTTAGTTTCTAAAAACGGAAATCCTAAATTTAGAAAGTTAAAAACTATTTAGGAAAGTAAACTAGTTTTTAAAAAGGAAAGTGTCTAAAACAGAAAACAGAAAGTTTCTAAAGAAAGGAAAAAAGAAGTTTCTAAAATCAAATTAGGAAAGTTTTTAAACCTAGAATTAGAAAGTTTCTTAAAAAAGAAAACAAACCCTAATCTAAAAAATAGAAAATAGAAAACCCTAATCTTAACCTAATTCTAAAACTAGCTAATCTCAGAAAAACGCAACCATTAATCCCCGGTAATGGCACTAAAAACTTGTTCACAACCCCAAGTGTAGGGTCGCGAAGTAGTAATAATCTCGATGAGACCGAGGTCGAATCCACAGGGACTAATCTCATGTGTTTTCTGAAAGTAACTAGAAAAAGATGAAAACCTAAATTTGGAATATTGGAGAGTAATTGTGAAAGATTTAATGAAAAATTTAAAAAATTCAAAGGTGGGAAACTAGGGTTTCTAAGGATCCATTTGAAGAGATCAGGGAGATTTATGCTTGATTCAAGTCGCACGATTGGAATCAGAGTCCCATCCTATCCAATTGAAAGATATCTCAGTAACATCAAATCTGAACTTCCTTTAACCTAATTCTCAATAGATGAGAGGTATGAGAATTGGAAGTGATTCCATCACAAAACCATGCCTAAGAGATAAGGCAAACACAGAATTTACCAATCCCATAACTAATCTAAGAGAATTATGAAAGTTAGGGAGGATTCCATCACCCTACCATGCCCATGGGATGATGGAGAACAATAGGATTTCATAATTTCACAATCTCAATACATGAAAACAACATACTCAAATCTATCGCAGATCTATTGTAATTCGAGTCACAACAAACCATTAAAAACTAAAAGTATTCCTTATAATCAAACGAGAATCAAAGAGAGTTTAATATAAACATGAATCAAAGCAATAGAAACATCCCATCACGTTACAAGCTTCACCTCTTAGCCCTACCCAAGGCATTTAGCCAACCATAGACATGATTGAACTAGAATCTCTTCAGAAAAGCATAAAAAAACAACTAAGGAAAAGGAAGAAAAACTCTTGGCGACGGCTTCTCCACACTTATGCTCCACTCTCCAAACCCTAGAAGATGCTTAAGGATGCCTTAGGGACCCCTATTTATAGTTTTGTAACTTAAACTTTCACACCGAGTTGGAAAAATATCTGGAAACTGCTTCAAATTTCTACAATTTGTGTGCTATTTGCGTAACCTAGGACTGGTCGAGGACAACCCTCGATTGGTCGAAGGTCACCTTTAACTGGTCGAGGGTTTCCTTCAACGGGTCGAGAATGACCTAATTTTAGTGATTTTGGTTGCTAGAGTTCGAGTCGAAGCACCTGTCGACCTTCGACTAGTCGAGCAGAGTCCAGGACTGGTCGAGCATAGGCAGGACTGGTCAAGCTGGAGTCTAGACTAGTAGAGGAGCACTAAATTTCACTTTAAAACTCTGATTTTCTTCATTTTGGACTTGGTTTTCTTATATCTTCACTATGTGCATTCTTCATTCTAGGTTTCATCAGATCCACTCTTATCTTTGGTGATTCTTAAGCATTAAATCCATGCTTTTGAAATACTTTTCAGTCCAAGATCTTAAATTCACCTTGTAACACAAACATGATTAAAATAGAACATTAAGCATTATCATGTTCATAAAGCCACGTAATAAATGGGATCCAATATGCAATATTTGACCCTCAACATTGAACCCTTCCAGTTCCTTCTCGGTCAAATTAGCGTGGGATACGTGTAGAGATCCTTGGCCGTGTAATACCTGGGGCAAGAAAATCTGGCATCCTCATCTTCCGCCAAAGATTTTAGTCCTTGTTTGGAAGATTCTCAGAGGCGCACTCCCCGTCGATGTCAATGTCCAATCTTAAGGTATCCATCTGGTCTCTTGGTGGTCATGTTGTGATGGAATCCAAATCCAGTGGGCAAAGGTGGAGTTAGTGCCTCACCTTTTCCTTCACAGCGCCCGGGTATATATCATTTGGTCCCATTTTGCAGGAGTATTTGGCACATCGCTCATGGGGCCCCATTCAGTCGAGTTGAGGCTGAACAATTGGTGGCGCACCCCATCTTTTGGTGGTTCGATAGGGTCCCTGAAATTTCTAATCCCGTGCATTATCTTATGGGAATTGTGGAAGGGCTGGAATGAAGCCAGGATGGAAGGGAAGACTGCTATTGTAAGCGTACAGATCTTTCAGATTAAAGGATGGATTCACACTATCGTTGATAGATGGCCTCGATCCTAATCGCAGACAAGCATTCGTGCTCTTGTGGCGTTGGGGATTGCAACCCATCCTCCTCTAGGGAGAGGTTTCCACATGGTTAAGTGGTTCAAGCCGCTCACCGGCTGGGTGAAGCTGAACGCTAATGAGTCTTCCACGAGTAATCCTAGTTTGGTTGGTGGCGAGGGCATTTACAGAGGAGATAAAGGGGACTTCATCTTCGGCTACTACATAGGCTATGGGATGGCGTTTAACACTAGGGCGGAAATCCGGGCCATTTACGACGGGCTCCACATCTGCTTCACTAAGGGCTTATACAACGTAGTTATTGAATCTGACTCCCAGCTGGTTATTAATTTCCTATCAGGGACCTCTGTCTCTGGTTGGAAATGGAAGTATTATCTGGATAGGATCAAACATATTTGCATTAATGGTCAGGTCAAGTTTGATCACATCCTCAGGGAAGGCAATGGGTCGGTGGATGGGATGGCTCGATTGGGCAGTGGCAGTCAAAATTCAGCCCAGATTGTCGTCATGGCCAACCTTCCTAGCATGGTCAAGGGTTCCTCTACTCGATAAAGTGGGCTTAGGCGCAGTTAGAAGCGTGGGGAGAAGTTAGCTCTCTCCTCCGGGTTTGGTGTTCTGTCACTGCGCCTATGTGTAGCTCCCTGTGGGAGGTCGCTAAAGTCTTGAGGTTGTTTGGTGAGTTAGTAGGCTGGGTGGTGTATCATAGTCAGGGAGGTGTAAATGATTGTAGGATGTAGTGTTTTCCTATTGGCCCATATGATAGGTGGGTCTTGTCTTTTATGCCACCCCCCCCCCCCCCCCTCGAAATGCTAGGTCGTAATCTTTTTCTTGTCAATATATCTCAAGTGGGGTCTTCCCCTACTTCTTTAAATTAAAAAAAAAAAGGAGTAAATTCAGCTCAAATTTTAGGTGTGACCAAAGTAATGTTTGGTGTTATCGAAGGAAAGTTCGGTGCGACCAAAATGAGAAAGAGTTCAGACATGTTTTGAAGAAATTTGACTGTAACTAAAAGTTAAGTAGGCTCCACTCCGATGAGAAGAAGGTTATCATTGGTGCGACCGAAGCGTAACAAAAGTACAAAAAATTAAAGTCGATGCAAAGTCGATGTAGAATCTTTTTATTTAAAATGATGTTTTAGCCCATTATAAGGAGGAATTAGGGCTTGAGAGAGAGCAATGGGTGGCAGAGCTTCCATGAAACTGTCTTTCTTTTTTAATCATTTGGTTCTATTTTTTTTTTCATATTTTCTTTTGTCATAGGATGTTAGCCATACTAAGCTAATCTCTTAGCTAAGGCTAAGGGATGAAGCTTGTAGTTAGTTATAGTATTTAGTTTATTTGATTCAACAATAATGGTTTGAATTGTGATATTAGATGGAATTGCTTTAGATTTTACTTTAAAGTCTTTGAGTTGTTTATTTCTTTGATTCATTGTGAACTTCAGTCATATCAGACGTTTTGATTGAGCAATTGCTTAGTTTGATTAGAAAATAAATCAATCTGTATAATTGATTGATATATTGTAGACCTTTGTTATAATATATGCTCTTGATTCCCTACAATTAAGTTCTGAGCACTTCATGAGATAACCGTTCAATTGAATTCATGTTTTGTTGGTTTTTATAACTAGTTTAATAGAATTATTATCCAATTGGATATGATAGAATTTCGATTCCAATTGAGTTAAAAGAGTTAAATCAGTAAATTATATACTACGATTTTTATAAGTGGATTCCTTAAACCTTAATCTTTTATTATTTTTTAAACCCTTTATTCAATTCTCTACTGGATTAAAAATCCAAACAACCTGATTAGTTCGAATTGTGTCATCACCAATTTCCTTATGAATCGAGCTCGATTTCATCAAGTTATTACTTCTTTGCAGCTATGCACTTGGGGTTACCTAACACTTATGTGTCTGGAAATTTCATTATATGTGCTGCTATAAGCTCTTGCTAGAGTGGCTTCTTATCACAATGAAATGAAACAACAGGTATAGGCTTTGCACAAAATGAGATTTTTAGTAAAAGATCCACTCACCTCTTTACCTATTGTAGTTGGAGCTATAAACTTATTTTTCATCATCGAGTGTGTTATGTATGTTTCTTTCATAAATCCCCAAGAGACAGTTGCACCTCCTAAGGTAAATATCCACTCTCTTGTGGACTAATTATCTCCTATACTCGATATCCAACTTGCATCGGTATATTCTTCCAAAATTACTGAAAATTTTGAGTAGAATAACCACCCTAGTTCTTTTGTTGCTTTAAGGCAATCAAGAACCATACCAATAGCTTTTCAGTGTTTTGCACAGGGATTACTAGTAAACCTACTTAGTTTACTCACAGAGTATGTTATATCCGATCTTGTGCATTTCATAACATAAATAAAACTGCCTATATCACTAGCATACTCAAGTTGTGCAACTGCACTTCCATCATTTTTTTTACAATTTGATACTTGGATCAAATAGGGTATTTGTGTCTTTGATTTTTAAGTGGTTAAATTTGTTTAGTATCTTCTGAAGGTAATGAGACTGACATAATGCATAACTCCCACTATGTTTTTTAACTTTGATAAATACTATGGTATCCACTTGTCTAACATC
This sequence comes from Magnolia sinica, assembly GCF_029962835.1. NCBI lineage: Eukaryota > Viridiplantae > Streptophyta > Magnoliopsida > Magnoliales > Magnoliaceae > Magnolia > Magnolia sinica. The sequence continues at coordinate 38,548,945 of NC_080590.1, read as the reverse complement.
CTTCATTTTGAAAATGAAAGAGAGAAACCTCTTCATTTTAGTTATACCTGTTCACTCCCCAAGTATAGGGTTGTGATGTAGTAATAAACTCGGTAAGACCGAGGTCGAATCCACAGGGACAGAAACTTGTACGTGATCTGTAACTAACTAGATCTAGAACTAGCAAAAGATGTAATCTCAATCAAATAGAATTTAATGAATAATGGTGGAATAATTATCGAAAACTTAAGGAATTTAGAGAAAGGAAACTAGGGATTCAGAGGATCCACTTGTAGAGATCAGGGAGATCTTATGCCTACATCAAGAATTATTGAATTTAAACTGAACTTACTTGATCTGGGTTTCAAGAGATGAAGGTATATGAATTAGAATGGATTCCATCATCTAACCATGCCCAGGAGAGAAAGCAAACAACAGGATTAAACTAATTACCAACCAATCAATAGTGCATGAAAGTTAGGAAGGGTACCGTCATCCGACCATGCCCATGAGATGATGGTGAACAACAAGGCTTCCTGACGTCATAAACATAAAAAGAAAGGAACATGCTCAAAGCTATCTCAGACCCATTGTAATTTCAGTCACAATAGACCATTAAAAACTACAAACATCCCTTAATAATTAAACCATAATCAATTTTAATTCACAATTAAATAATTAAATCAACAAATCGAGTCTCCCATCTCAATACAAGCTTCACCTCTTAGCCCTAGTTAAGAGGATTAGCCCATCATGATGTGGCTACCTTTAAACAAAAATAAAGAAAAAAAACCTTTTCCTTTCTATCTCTTTCCCTGCTCCACGTCCAGCTCCAAACTGTGCTCAACGTCCAGCCCAAAGCCTCCTCTTTTTGCTCACGTTCCCTGCCTCCACGGCTGCCCACGCCAAGCTTTTCTTTTCTTTCAAGCTTCCTCTCTCTCTTTCTTCTTATAGATCTTGCATGCGTAGCCTTTACGCACAGCAGAAGACGGCGTGCGTAACAGAGCTTACGTTGGACGTTGGTGGGCCCCACTTCTTGGTGTCATGTGAAAGATCCACGTCGTCCATTAGATTCTGCTCGAAAAACTATGTAGAATTGACTGGTTTTGGGTTAGATTCGGTGTGGCCCACGGAACGTTTCATTGCACCGTCCGTCTTCTGTTTGGATAAGAAATTCACACGATCACTTGTATGGGACCAGAAAGGAATCATATCCAGGGTCTTGGCCATCCTCCAGAGCAAATGGACGGGTCAGATCATCTAATGGAATGATGGGTGGGGCCCACTATCAAAATTCAGTGGAACACGTCTCGTAACTGGACATGCGAAACTTCTCAATTTGGATATTTTGCGCAAAAAGTAGGTGGGGTCCACTATGATGCCTGTCCTAGAAATTCACTCCCTCCATCAGCTCCTGTACATAGTGTTGGCCCATGGCTTCCAGTTTAAAGTAGATCTGACTTCAGGGTGGGCCACACGCTTAACCGATGTATGAACAACATTCACCGTTAAAAATATAATTGCACATAAGCCATGCATGATTTACAGATTTGCCATTCTCTTTTGTTATATCTTCTGCCGTCAGTATCTCCTGATTGCACCATCCAAAAGAAGTGAAATTTGGCAAATATCCACCATTTTTCGTGCTCTTTCCATCAGTTTAGTTTGGGTCCAGATCTCCCAAGGATGTCCAAGATGCTTTCTTAATGGTTATTATCCTCTGATCTCTCTGTTGGGCCACTTCCACAAGGATCTAATGGCTGAAATTTGACGTGTACGGTTAATTTATGGTCCTCAGGCCATGTATGAAGTTTCGCGCCGAGTGGATGGTGGAAACCCTGTGATCTTGCATTTTGACTAACTTTCAGGCCACTTAAGCTTCAGTTTCTCAATTTTCTCGAATCTCTGGCGTGTATATCCATCGATCTCGGTCCCATGGAGTCCATTCCTTACTCTGGTGACTTCAGAGCATTAAATCCATGCTTTTAATACTCTTTTTCAATCAAAGCTCCTTATTACATCCTGCAACAAAAACACGATTAAATTATAATATTAGGCATTATCGTGTACGTAAAATCAGGTAGTAATCGGGGTCTGATATGCAATATTCGACCCTCAACACAACCCTCAACCAGCATTTTGCTAGTCCCGAGCAAAGTATGCGAAAAATAAATCGAGAATTATAGGACAATCTCTATGAACTCAAGTGATTTTTGAAAAGCAATCTAGATACGAAAATTCTAAGATGCATGACTGTTGGGCATTACTTCCTCCTAGAATCAAGCGCACAATAAATTTCATAATCAAGTTTAAAGTATTTATGCATTAATTAGAACAATTCTAAACAATGAGTACCATGAGTGTATAATGAAATCTCGGCTTATCATCATTAAGAAATCCAATAGATAATTTCTATGATAACATTGATAATTAAAAGAGCATTCAGGACACTCAAAACCTAAACCAAAACTTGCCTTACAATTCTTTCTTTTCATTCTTCTCGCTTTTGATTTTTCCATCGAGGGAGAGGAGAATCGAATGCACACCTATAGGGAGCAAACCTATGGTAAAGATCGTACACCCAACCCTTTTCACATATCATCCATGGGGAATTAAATCTACACCTATAAGGAGCAAACCTATGGAGAAGATTATTTGTACAACCCTTTACAAAGGTATCTATTTTTTTTATTTTTTTTATTTTTCGTAGGTATTTTCTTTTTCTTCAATTGATCATGACGGGCAAATTTTTCAGGCTGGTTCCTTACATGCTTAGTGATTACCAAATTAACCCTTCCATATCAAACTGAAACCTTTATGTGAAAGCAAGATGTGTCTTGTGAAATCATGACTCAATCAATGTTTAAAACCTCTAATCATGGATTAACAATTCAAACTTAACTGTGAAATCTAAAAGATACTGAATCCAAGAGTCATAAATTACCAACATCACTTATCTTGTAATTCTAAATCCAAGATGGCCGTCAAAATCACTTCGAATTCATACGAAATTCCAGAAAATTTTAAAAAAATTTCACAATTTCTGCTTAAGACCAAGAAAACACTGATTAGGTAGCCTAATCTCCCACCCCCAACTGAAAATCTATGTCCTCAATGTAAAAGAAATAAGCATGCAATGCACATGGGACAACGAAAATATAAGAGGAGTGATGGAAAGATAGTACCTGGACGAAAGAATCAAGAGGCTTTCCAAAGATATCTACATAAGAGCGGGTAAGTATAAGAGAGAAACCAACAGAAGAAAAATAAAAATAATAAAAATAAAATCCTACCTACACCACTTTCACAGGTGCTCTCGATTGCATTTAGCGTATGCAACAAGCCTTTAAACCCCTAGGTTGCCCCTAGTGGACGAGTTGTAGTCTCGTGAGGGTTTGCAGCAATGTTACCCACAAACATTGAATTAACTAACTAGGAAAATGAAATGGAATGAAAAGCTGGGTTGCCTCCCAGGAGCGCTAAGTTTAAGCCTTCAGCCAAACAACAAATTAACCTAAAACAGCATGAAGCAAACTACCCTAGTCCTATGAATGCAGGGAAAAACTATTCGATCATACCGCAAGGTTCCTCTTCCGGCCAATATCTTGATAAGTTTCTTAGTAAGTTCCTCAACAGGATCATCCAAAAGCCCTTTTTACAATAGGCTTGTGCGCCCTGGAGCATGACTTTCCATAGAGACTTATGTACCTCATAAGAAATTTTCCATTGAATAGCTTGAGGTATCCAACGTATATACGATTCACCTGTGACAGAAGAAGTTTCAACGTTAGTACTCCATGGTGAATCAGAGACTACACGTAAATAAAGTTTAGAAAACTTTTTAAGAAGTGATGTAATCTCAACACATTCCGAAGTATCAGACTTCGGTTCCATTGTCGGTTCTTCCTCCTTTAATGGTAGACGTTTAAGATCAAGGGAAGAAGGGGCTTCAAAATAAGGGTTCTCTCGGTCAGTGATGACTACCAAGATATTGTCTTGCAAGGGATCTACTTTATCTTTTGACATGGGATCATTTGAACCTGCAAAGTGTGCCAAGCAATCCCAAGAATTGGAAAGTTCAGCTGAGTGTGACTTATTTTTCATATTGTAGCTCGTGATGATCTGCCTAAGGAAACCATCATCCTTGAAAGTAGCCGGATGTACGCTTTCTTCCTCCATTCCTGCACAGACAGATTGAAAATCAATAGGGTAAGCATCGATGTGATCACTTTGTTTATTGAGACTACTCAATCGAGGCGTTGAATTGTCAAACGTGTATAGCTCAGATGGTGGCCTCAATTGAGTGGTTTCAAATTCCAGGGTCGTAGCGAGCAACTCGTCCTTCTCCTAAATCACATCATCATTCGATTCAGAGGCGTGGTCCAAACATGTTTCACAAGAGTTAAAAGGGTCGGTTGTAAGGAGCTCATCCTCTACCTTTAAATCAGACATGTCAGGTGAGGGGAGTGACTCATTATGACCGACCACTTTGTGTACATCTTGATCATGGACCTGGACCAACCTTGAGATAGATTCCAGGGGAACTGTGGCTGCACATTCAGGATCGCCGTCCCAATATTCATCATATTCTAGTTCAGTGCAGTGCACATTTGGGATGAGATCGCCTTCCTCACATTCTGTTCCTAAATTTGGTTGAGGTTCGAATAAACTAACATTTACCTCATCATTGAAATCCTGTGTGTCATGTAAGGAAGGTGTGTCATCATCACTATATTTAAAAGACACCCATGTATCTTCACCATTCCTTTTAACAGTCATCAAGATATTCTCATCAAGAGATTGAACCGCATGCTCATTAATGGAATCCAACTCCTCATTCCAAATTCCAGATTCCTTCAAAAGTGAGTGAGGATCACTTTCCTCGCATTGTATTTTTGGATTTGGTTGTGGTTGGGATGAGAAAGCTTCCTCTATCCTTTCGAGGCGCGAAGTAAGTGTTTCCATTGCTTTTCTAATTTCTACAAGACAAGCCATGTCATGTTGAAGTGAATCCTCTTGGGTCATTTCTGGTTGGATTTCAAAGGTATGGGATCCAAGAGAATTATTATAACATGTTGATGGTTCATTTACCCAATTTTGATGTTCTCACCGGTTATGGTCATACCGATCATAGGTGGGAGAATATGCTGGTTGGTAATACTTATTATTACTCATGATATAATCACGCATTGTTTTCTTTTTATCAGATGGGTGATAATAATTCTCACAACCATAATTATGATAACCCCAACACTCACATACTGTTTTGTTAATCCGTGGGGTGTAATTGTTCTCCTGCATATAATCACGTAAGGACTTCTTAGCCGGTGGATCTTTATATTCTGATCGGTTCTCACTGATAGTTTCAGAAAAGTTTTGAGACATAGGTTGATTTATATCTTCATCATCCCAAAAGTAGGTTATTCTTCTCAGCATACTGACATTCCCACTCGTGCATATACATGATGAAACCCTTAATCTGAATTTAATCCTAAGAAAAATAGAAGAAAAGATCCTACAGTAATGTGTAAAGTAAGAGGAGGAGAAGTTAGAAAGAAGGTACCAAATGAGAAGTTCCTATGTTAAGATCCTGTAAAAGAAAACAAAAGAAAGTTAGTTTCTAAAAAGGAAAGTTCCCTAAACCTAGAAGCTAAGTTAGTTTCTAAAATTAGAAAGAATTTCTAAAAAGGGAAAGAATTAACCTAGTTTCTAAAAACAAAAGATGAAAGTTTCTAAAAATAAACTAGTTCCTAAAAATAGAAAAATACTAGAAAATAGAAAATTTTCAAAACTCAAACCCTAATTCTAAAAATAGAAAAAGTAGAGGAATTAGAAAGGGATTACCAGTTTAGAAGTTATTTCAGGATCCTACAAAATAGGAAAACAGGTTAGTTTCTAAAAATAAAATAATAGTTTCTAAAAATAAAATAAAATAAAAACCTTTAACCTAAAGTTAGTAAAATCCTAATCCGAACCTAATTCTAAAATTAATTAATTTCAGAAAAACGTAACCGTCAGTCCCCGGCAACGGCGCCAAAAACTTGTTCACTCCCCAAGTATAGGGTTGTGATGTAGTAATAAACTCGGTAAGACCGAGGTCGAATCCACAGGGACTGAAACTTGTACGTGATCTGGAACTAACTAGATCTAGAACTAGCAAAAGATGTAATCTCAATCAAATAGAATTTAATGAATAATGGTGGAATAATTATCGAAAACTTAAGGAATTTAGAGGAAGGAAACTAGGGATTCAGAGGATCCACTTGTAGAGATCAGGGAGATCTTATGCCTGCATCAAGAATTATTGAATTTAAACTGAACTTACTTGATCTGGTTTTCAAGAGATGAAGGTATATGAATTAGAATGGATTCCATCATCTAACCATGCCCAGGAGAGAAAGAAAACAACAGGATTAAACTAATTACCAACCAATCAATAATGCATGAAAGTTAGGAAGGGTACCGTCATCCGACCATGCCCATGAGACGATGGTGAACAACAGGGCTTCCTGACGTCATAAACATAAAAAGAAAGGAACATGCTCAAAGCTATCTCAGACCCATTGTAATTTCAGTCACAATAGACTATTAAAAACTACAAACATCCCTTAATAATTAAACCATAATCAAGTTTAATTCACAATTAAATAATTAAATCAACAAATCGAGTCTCCCATCTTAATACAAGCTTCACCTCTTAGCCCTAGCTAAGAGGATTAGCCCGTCATGATGTGGCTACCTTTAAACAAAAATAAAGAAAAAAAAACATTTTCCTTTCTATCTCTTTCCCTGCTCCACGTCCAGCTCCAAACTGTGCTCAACGTCCAGCCCAAAGCCTCCTCTTTTTGCTCACGTTCCCTGCCTCCACGACTGCCCACGCCAAGCTTTTCTTTTCTTTCAATCTTCCTCTCTCTCTTTCTTCTTATAGATCTTGTATGCGTAGCCTTTACGCACAGCAGAAGACGGCGTGCGTAACAAAGCTTACGTTGGACGTTGGTGGGCCCCACTTCTTGGTGTCAGGTGAAAAATCCACGTTGTCCATTAGATTCTGCTCGAAAAACTATGTAGAATTGACTGGTTTTGGGTTAGATTCGGTGTGGCCCACGGAACGTTTCATTGCACCGTCCGTCTTCTGTTTGGATAAGAAATTCACACGATCACTTGTATGGGACCAGAAAGGAATCATATCCAGGGTCTTGGCCATTCTCCAGAGCAAATGGACAGGTCAGATCATCTAATGGAATGATGGGTGGGGCCCACTGTCAAAACCCAGTGGAACACGTCTCGTAACTGGACGTGCGAAACTTCTCAATTTGGATATTTTGCGCAAAAAGTAGGTGGGGTCCACTGTGATGCCTGTCCTAGAAATCCACTCCCTCCATCAGCTCCTGTACATAGTGTTGGCCCATGGCTTCCAGTTTAAAGTAGATCTGACTTCAGGGTGGGCCACACGCTTAACCGATGTATGGACAACATTCACCGTTAAAAATATAATTGCACGTAAGCCATGCATGGCACATTTATTTACAGATTTGTCATTCTCTTTTGTTATATCTTCTGCCGTCAGTATCTCCTGATTGCACCATCCAAAAGAAGTGAAATTTGGCAAATATCCACCGTTTTTCGTGCTCTTTCCCTCGGTTCAGTTTGGGTCCAGATCTCCCAAGGATGTCCAAGATGCTTTCTTAATGGTTATTGTCCTCTGATCTCTCTGTTGGGCCACTTCCACAAGGATCTAATGGCTGAAATTTGACGTGTACGGTTAATTTATGGTCCTCAGGCCATGTATGAAGTTTCGCGCCGAGTGGATGGTGGAAACCCTGTGATCTTACATTCTGACTAACTTTCAAGCCACTTAAGCTTCAGTTTCTCAATTTTCTCGAATCTTTGGCGTGTATATCCATCGATCTCGGTCCCATGGAGTCCATTCCTTGCTCTGGTGACTTCGGAGTGTTAAATCCATGCTTTTAATACTCTTTTTCAATCAAAGCTCCTTATTACATCCTGCAACAAAAACACGATTAAATTATAATATTAGGCATTATCGTGTACGTAAAATCAGGTAGTAATCGGGGTCTGATATGCAATATTCGACCCTCAACAATACCTTTTATTATATTACTCATAATCAACATGTCATTAATATATTAACATATAATAATAATTCAATCATTACACACCTTAAAGTAAGTGTATTTATCAGCTACGTTAGGTATGAAATCATGAGATAACACCTTTGAATCAAATTTTTCATGACAATGTGTAAGTATTTGTTTTAATCCATATAATGACTTCACTTTTTCTTTTCTTTTCGTTTCTTGATAGAATAAATCCTTCTAGTTGCTCCATGTATACCTCATTAAGGTCACCATTCAAAAATGTTGTCTTTACATCCATTTGGTGGATATTAAGATGATGTATAGATGCCAATGTGAATAAATTCCTAATCAATGTTATTCTATCTAGAGGTGAATATGTGTCAAAGTAATCAATTTCTTATTTTTGACAAAATTCTTTTAATACTAAACGAGAGTTAAAGGTCTAGATAGTATCATCAGTATGGTATTTCCTCCTTAATACCCACTTACACCATATTGGTTTGGGACTTAGAGGTGGATCTACCAGTCTTTATATTTGGTTTAACACAAATGAATCCATTTCATTATTAATGTCCTCCTTCCAAAAGGTAAAATCTCTTAAAGGCATTACCTCATTAAAGGTTTTAAGGTCATCTTACGTAGTCAAAACTATAAGTATCTTCTTAATAAGATTTTCTTTATCACCTACAGCAAGATGAAATGAGATACACTTGGTGTCTATCTAATCATGATCAAAACTCTTCTATGCCCTTAGTCTCTACCTTCTTCGAGATCCATTAGGAGTTTCAACATCTTGCTGAGTTCCCTTTATAAGATTATCATTAGGAGTTTGGATCTCAATATCCTTTTTCTCCATAGCTAACATGTTTTCAAAGAATTCTAGATTTCTAGATTCTATGGTCACATTAAATTCTAAGTCTAAAAGTTTATAGACTTTACTGTTTTGTGCATTACCCGCAAACGCGTCCTTAACAACACTAGGTCTTAGTTTAGTTCTCCTAGGATAAGGTATTCTGCAATATGCGTGACACCACCACACTCTTAGAGATCATAAGTTTTTTGTTTTCTTCCTTTTCATATCTTATTTGGAGCGGTCTTGGTCTTTTTAGATGAAATCTTATTTAGGACATGGCATGCTGCTGGTAGCGCTTCTCTCCATAAATTAAATAATAACTTTGCTTATATTAGAATTTAGTTGATCATTTCAATTAAGTTTTTATTTTTCCTCTCCACCACACCATTTTACAATGGTATGTAAGGTGTTGTACATTGGTGAACTATGCCATGTTCTTCACGATAACTAAAAAATTCACTGGAGAAGTATTCTCCTCCTCAGTCACTGTGGAGAATCTTAGTTTCTTATCAAATTGATTTTATAATTCAGATTTGTAGATCTTAAATACATTAAATTCCTCATCTTTATATTTTAATAGGTACATGTAGAAATATTTAGAACAATCATTTATAAATATTATGAAGTACTTTTTTTCTCATCGGGTAAGAATGCAATTTAACCCACATATGTTAATATGCATTAGCTTCAACACTTTAAATGATCTCTGAACACTAGGAAATATTTTTTTAGTCATCTTAGACCATATGCATACTTCACATTTATCATTCTCATTTCATTATATAGGATTAAGTTATTTTTTGTCATGAGTCTTATGGTACTATATCCTACATGTGTTAATCTACCAAGCTACAAGGATACAAACTCAACTATATAAGTAGAAGAATAATTTTCTTTCAGCGAGAACTTGATCATCTCATTACATGCATACCCTAGTCTTATAAAATTCACATTCTTGAATAAGATTAATTTGTCAAATTCATATACTAACCTGATCCTAGGTTTACCCAAAAGATCCTTGAAAACTAAGTTTCTCCTCATGTTTGGGACGTGAAGCATATGAATCAGGATTACCTTCTTTTCAGAGGTAAACATAAGTTCCACAGTTCATTTGTTGATGACCTTCGACTGACATTCGCTCCCCATTTGAACCTCTTTCACCATTGGTCACGTCTTCTTAGGTTTTAAAGGTAGATTTGTCATAGCATACATGGACTATGGCAATTGTATCGTACCACCAACTAGAGTCTTTTCCCTAAACCATGTTCACTTTAGTGATCATTACGACTATATCGTCTTCTTAGGCCTTTTGTGGTACCTACAGACTCAAGCGAAATGCCTAGTCTTTTTGCAGGCATAGCAAAACCCTTTAGGTTTTTTATTCTTCTTTTTCTGGGACTTTATAAATTTTTCATGATCTTTATTGGGTTTTAGGGATTTTTTCTTCTCAGAGTTATTGTGGTTTTAGGATGACCCTTTTACTACATTCACCTTGGATAAGGATGCACCATTTTTCATCATCTTTTTTGTCTCATTTGCGAGATTCTCTTCTTAATTTAGAGATGTTTTTGAATATGTTCTAAGGTGAATTCTTCAAATTTATGCAACAATTTCTTCATGTACTCTTTTCAACTTAGAGGCAATTTAGTTATTATGGCCCCAACTTGGAAGGATTCAGGTAAGTTGATTATTAAGGCCTTTATTTTATTTATGATTAATTATAATTCTTAGATCTAGGCTAGAAGAGTCTTATTATCTAACATTGTAAAGTTAAAGTACTTAACACTTAAGAATTTCTTCGTTCCTTCTACTTCAGCCTTGTACTTAGATTCCAATTTGTTCAAGATTTCTTTAGCCAGAGTTGTTCCTATGTACAAGTCATATAAACGGTTTGATAGGGCGTTCAAGATGTGACCGTAGCATAACAATTCATCTTCTTATTGCTTGGAACTTGTAGTGATCTATTTTGAAGAATTGTTGCATGTCGCATCTAAAAGTGGTGGTAGGTTTGGATTCAGGATGTAATAGATCTTCGGGGCGGTGAGAAGGAATTTTAACTTGTCTTAACACCTAGTGAAGTTAGTGTCATCGAGCTCGTTAAGCCTTATTAGGTGTTGGTTCATCAACTTGATTGGTGCTGTTGATTTTATTTTTTTTTGGGAAATTAGAAATTGAGTGGTCTCATTTTTTATTTTTTAAAATAATAATAAAAGATCTCCTTTCCATTTAAACCAAACTGAAAACCATTATAGGACAGACTTCAGACAGACAGTAGACAAAAAAAATAAATTTATGGGCCACCTATCATATGCATTTACAAAGCCTACACCCTACTAACACTCCCTGATGGATTCGATACCCACCTTCTCTAACCATATCAGACCCCGGATATGAAGCGAGAGATCAGAGACATTACTACAAAGCCGGTACCTCTGATTATCACTACCTTCTCTAACTAAACCATCCGTTGGCCCATTCCCTTCTCTCTTGATATAGCTGAAAACAATACAACCCCTTTTCCTTTGCCCTTCTATTATGGAGATCCAGTACCGCCATTTCCATGTCATTTGGGACCTCCCCTTTCATGGCATTCACCACAAAAATGGAGTTCAATTCTACCACCACCTTCAATAGCCCCAAATTTTTGCAGACTCTTATGTTGTCATACACCACTCTTAGCTCAGCATTATTATTGGTTCTTAGCCCATAGCCAATTGAAAACGCGAAAAGAATATTCCCATTTACGCATCTCTATAGAGACCTCCTACAGACGCCCCTGGGTTTCCTCTAGCTGACCCATCCACATTTAATTTGGCCCATTACTCGCCTAGCCTCATCCATTTCACTATCTCAAACCCCTTAGCGGTGGCAAAATCGGGGGAAAGCCCAACTCCCTTAAGATCAGCGAGTGGATCGATGATTTGGTCTTTGTGGGTAGGGACCCTTTATACAACCTCTCTAACCATTACTTGATCTGGTAAATAACAACTAAAACTAAGGGTAACTTCCCTTCAAAAATCGCTGAGTTTCTAGCTTTCCAAATCTCCTAAACAATTAGACTAAGGGCGAGACACTAGGGGGATGCGTAAGCCACCAGTAAGAAAGTCTATCATGGACCGACAGATGGGAGGGGAGTGTGAGGCCAAAAAGAGAGCTAAAGTACTTCCAAATTGACTCAGCTATGTGACCATTGATAAAAAGTTGTGCCAGCAATTCCCCTTCTAGTCTACTTGCAGGGTCCTCTTCACAACAGACGCATTTTGATGTTATGTTGATACCTTTCTCTTGGATCCTTGCTTCCACCGGGATAGCCCCCTATATTAGCCTCCAAACCAAAGTGACAATTTTTTGAGGCATTTTTGAGTGCCACACCCACTTAGCCCAGCCCCTCTGTTGCCCTCCCGGCCTACACACTTCCAACGCTAATTTAACCTGGTACCTCCCTGTTGAGTCGTGTGGCCAAATGCACATGTCAAGCTCCTCTGAGGTGTAGAAACCACCCTACCTGATATGGTCCAGCACCTCTTATGAAAGATAATTCAAAGTGGCTAACGAAAGAAGAATCCCCTGATCCCCTAGGAAATCTTTCACGAGCAACTCCTGGACGTCCATAGGAATAGGCTGAGAGGCTAGTTGCTCTAGCTGACCCAGGCCCAACCAATTAACAGACCATAAACTACATGAGCCTAGGCCCACTTACCACTGAACATTGCTTTCTAGAATGGGAAAGAGTTTTTAGAGACTTTTCCAGAAAGGGGAGCCCTTACTTGCCATCATTGAATCAATGTTTGAGGCCTTGTTAACAACGTACTTGGACCTCATGAATTCTATCCAAAGGCTTCCTTCGTTGCCGCACTTCAGCGCCCAGGCCAACATTAACCTTAGGGCCATCATGACCTCACTCAACTTGTAGACGCCTAGGCTACCTTCATCTTTTAGTCTGGCTATTTGCTTCACTTCAGCCAGTGAAACTTCCTCTTACCATCCTTCCAACCCCAAAAGAAATTAGTAAATAAATTATTCATGTGCTCCAACACCTGTTAAGGAATTTGGGAGGCCGCCATTGTGTGGATAGGGATTTCAACAAGCACATGTCTAATCAAAGTAACCCTTTCAGCCTGAGATAGATACCTAACATTCCAGCCTTGAATTTTGGACGCCATCTTAATTAACAAGGGTTGAAAAGTGCCTCTTCTGACCCTTCTTTTAACCAAAGGGACCCCCAAATAGACTAACCCTTCCACTGCTTTGGGGAATCCTAGAGCCCTCTCAAAACTCCTTATTCGTGCCAGGGATAGCTTGGAGGAACTGTGGATACCACTCTTCTTGAGATTGATCTTCTGACCCGACGTCACCTGGTAGGCCTCGAGAAATCTGACTATTGCTTTTAACGAGGCATATCCCCCATTAAGAAATAAAAGTGTGTCATCAGCATATAGGAGGTGTGAGATCTGTTGGCTGCCTTTTTTAAGCTTAAAGGGCTGACATAAACCTCTATCAACCAAGTTCCTGAAACCCCTACTCAGAACCTTATTAGCAAGAATAAAGAGGCTTGGGGAAATTGGGTCCCCTTAATGTAGACCTCAAATGGATTTAAAGAAACCAGCTCCTTCCCCGTTAATCATAATTGAGAACCAGCTATTATTCCAACACTTTTCCACCATTTCCACCTAGGAATTTCTAAACCTAAAATGCATTAACACCATCTTGAGGAAGCCCCATTCTACCCTGTCATATGCCTTCACCATGTCTAATTTTAGTGCTAAATTCCTGCCTCTAACCTTCCTTTCCATTTCTCTGAATAACTCATGGCTCAACTATAGATTGTGATGGGGACATCACCCGCACATGCACACCCCTTACGCACATGCCCGAGGAGGAGGAGGGCCCCACCAATGTTCTGGATTGATGATGATGTCCAGGGAGGGCCTCCTAGTTAGAGGACTGTGTTTTGGTTCGTTAGAGTGGACCCAATAATCATGTGAATCTCACCATGGGTTCTCATGATCGTGGCCCACTATTATAATTAATCTAATACTTTGGGTTTTGCTTGTTATTGTTATAAGGAATATCATGAATGGTTTAGATTGCTTTAATTAGTTACTATTTTTTATAACTTCGTCTCCAAGTAATAAGTTGCGCATAGGTGCGAGTTTTGGGGTATAAGGTTTTATTATAAATAGGCACCCCTTGTAGTCTTTTTTCCTTAATGAAGATTAATAAAATTGCTGCATTTTTCTACTCCTTTAAATTTTTGAGTTGTGGAGATTCATTTGGGTGTGAAACCCTCCCTTCCTCGAAAGGCTGATTACCATGGTACGAAGCCACACCTATCCCGATTCGCCCCTACATTCTTTCATCCATATTTCTCTTCTCCTATAATCATTTATGCTACAAATCCATCAATATTTTGCAGACGTTTCTCTTTATAGCAAATTTCTGAAATCTAGCCCTACAGGAGGGTTGAAACTTTAGCGAAGCACCACGCACAGATCGTATATCAGACAGCCTGAAATTTGGTAGTTTTGAAGTCCACCCCTGGCCGACCGGACTTAATGAGTTGTTCCCAGAATCGTGGCCCCCACGAAGGTGCAGACAGGCCCGTGCGCATATGCGTTCGGTATAGCCCGCTGTCCACACGCGTGGACTGTCGTCAGGTCCCTTCTTTCCTCTCTGTCGTTCCTCTCTTACTTAATTTCCCTAACCCTAACCCTAGATTGCATTAATTCCAATTTATTTATCCCTTTTTCCTAATATTAAGGTTCCCCAAATTGAAACCCATGAATCCCTTGGATTAGGGACATATTTTTATCCATTTGTGGATGGATTTACTGTCCTTTGGGTATTGTTTGGTCTATAACTTTGATTAATACAGCCCTAGCATGTGTAGACCCGGACCTACATAGATTCCCCTTGATTAAGTACTTAAACTTTCATATGGGATATAGAATATTATGTAATTGTTTCTGAACTAGTGTGATCTAAAGCTAGAAATCTTGCATATCATATTTAAATTTCATGCCCTGCATCAAATTTGGTATCAAAGCACATGGTTTTTATAGAGGAATGCATTACATGTTTAGGGTTTAGCTTATTTGTGTCTATTATGCATTAAGTATCATCATATAGAGTTGTTTAAAGGTCCATAATTTCTTATATAAGTTACTGAATTTACTGCTATCAGAAAATTTGGATATCTCCTTACTAGATTTTCTGTTGACAGATTTTTTGGACAGATAGGTTGCTGGAAATTAAGTAGTATTGCGTTATTTTCTCCATATAGAGTCCTATAGGAGCATTTAATCCTATTTAGGCACATATAGTCGCAGTAGAAGGTCCTTAGATTGAGTTAGTAGTTGTATGCCCACAAGTACAGGTTGTGGTTTTAGCTTGCACCCTGCACTAAATATAGAGAAATTGCAAGAGTCAATGAACGAGCTGGCCCAGTAGTTTGAGTCTTTGGGTAAGCAATTGGAACAACGTATGGACCAATGCTTTAAGCAGTTTAATGTGCACGTTACCCAACCAAAGACCTCCACCGGGGCAAACTCCCCCATGGGGGAAGATGTCCAATCTCAGGCAGGTGGTCAGGAGGTTAGACTAAGGAATGGAGGTGACCAAGGAATTGGTCATAGGCACGCACTTGTGCACCCATCCCACGAGGGACATCATGATTAATATGATCCATATGCACAATTCCTCAAGGGAGTTAGAGTAGATGTCCCTACGTTTGATGGCCATTTGGACCCTGAAGCCTTCTTAGACTGACTGGCAGATATGGACCAACATTTTGAGTGGTAAGACATGTCGGATGCTCATTGAGTTCGATTCGCCAAGATGAACTTGTGAGCCAAGCAAAGAGGTTTTGGGCTACCATAAAGTGAAAGAAAGAAATAACGAGGGAGCTCCCAATAGTACATTGGGGAGAAATGAAAGAAACACTTAAGGAGAAGTACCTCCCTTTCTCTTATCTCTTATGGCTGATTGAGGAATGGTAGTCTCTTCGACAATGTTCCATGAGTGTAGCGGAATATATTGAGAAGTTCAAAGAGTACTTGACTAGGTGTGAAGTTGATGAGGATCCCGTACTCACCCTTGCTTGATTCAAAACGGGCCTCCGTACTACATTAGGAGAGAATTGCTCGCCAAAGACATAGAACAGTTGTATCAAATAGTGTTAGAGGTCGAGTAATACCTCAAAACACCTGTGGAAAGGCAGTTTAATTTTTACGATTCTAGTACAAAGGCCAACCCTTTTGGGGCGAAGCCTAGTACTGGATACCAAGACAAACCTTCCAGCAGTTTTCAGTCCGAGCCCAAGGATGATAAGGGTAAAGAGGTTATCGGGTCTAGCTCACGTAAGAGTGGAGCAACTAGGTGTTTTAGGTGTTAAGAGTTTGATCACTTTGCCCACCAGTGTGACACGAGAGAGGGCACCAAGGTGTTCCTTGTTGATGGGCAAGTAGAAGTAGTGCACCCAGAAAGTGACGGTGAGGAGGAAGAAAATGAACTACTGGAAGCCCCTAGTGATGAGGAAGAGGGTGCGCAAGAGTCTACGACCCTTGTAGTTATTCGTCACGCCTTTACACAAGCAAATAATACCAATAGTTGGCGTCGTTGTTTTGTTCCTATTCAGTTGGAGTTACATAAAGCCACATTTTGGTGTAATGTTGTTCCTAGAAAACTTATCGATCTTGTCCCTATGTCACTATCCCATAGGCCGTTAGAGTCTGCAGAGTCTCTCGTACATCACATTCATTCATGATATTAAGAAACCAGGCAGAAGATCATGACTAGTAATGAACATTACACACTTTCTGCAGACCAACATAAACATTTCAAGGAATTCAATGTAAGGGACTCTATGATGGTCTGCATCAGGCTAGAGCGGTACCCTCAGGGAGTCATTCCTTAATTACACGCGCGTAGCGCTGGACCATTCAAAATCTTAAGACGAAATTGTCTCGATGCATATGTGGTTGATCTTCCACCCTCCATGGGAATTAGTTTCACATTCAATGTGGATGATCTAGTTACATTTCAAGGAGCCACTAATGCATTGTCCAGCCTTCACCTAACCATCTTAATTCCTCAGACTTTTTCCTTAATATATAGCCCTTTCCTGACCCATCTTCCCAGCCTCTGCCTCTCATACCTACTCTTTCCAATCCATCGTCACAGCCTCTACCTCCCATACCTACCCTTCCTGACCCATTTTCCTAGCCTCTATCTCATATACATATCCTTCCCACACCCAGAGAGGAGATAGGGGATATTTTGGACCATTAGATAATATCCACGTCGGATGGCAAGTTTCAGAAGTACCTGATTAAGTAGCAGTCATGCCCAGCTTCAGACAGTACGTGGGTCACTGAGGATGAGCTTCAGAGACTTGATGCTGATATCTTGGAGCAGTTTGGAAGTTTTCTTTCACCAGTGGCAAAACTTTCGCAAATGGGGAGATGTGATGGGGACATCACGCGCACATGCATGCCCCCCTATGCACGTATGCAAGGAGGAGGAGGGCCCCACCATCAATCTGGATCGATGACAACGTCTAGGGAGAGCCTCCTAGTTAGAGGACTGCGTTTTGGTTCGTTGGAGTGAACCCGATAGTCATGTGAACCCCACTATGGGTTCTCATGATCGTGACTCACTATTCTAATTAATCTAGTGCTTTGGATTTTGCTTATTATTGTTATTAGGAATATCATGGATGGTTTAGATTGCTTTAATTAGTTGTTGTTTTTTATTACTTCGTCTCTAAGTAATCGGTTGCGCATATGGCACGAGTTTTTGAGTATAGGGTTTTATTATAAATGAGCACCCCTTGTAGTCTTTTTTTCTCAATGAATATTTATAAAATTACTGCATTTTCCTGCTCCTCTAAATTTCTGAGTTGTGGAGATTCATTTGGATGTGAAACCCTCCCTTTCTCGAAGGGCTAGCTACCCTGGTGTGAAGCCACACCTATCCCGATTCGCCCCCACCTTCTTTCATCCATATTTATTTTCTCTTACAATCATCTATGCTGCAATCTATCAATATTTTGCAAACGTTTCTCTTCTACAACAGATTTCTGGAATCTGGCGCTACAGGAGGGCTGGAACTTCGGCGGAGCACCATGCACAAACCGTATATTGGATCAGCCTAAAATTTAGGAGTTTTGGACTCCAACCCTAGCCAACCAAACTGAAGGAGTCATTTTCCAGAATCGTGGCCCCCACACACATCCAGACAGGCCCTTGCACACGTGCATCAGGTCTAGCCCGCTGTCCACACACGTGGACTGTCATCAGGTCCCTTCTTTCCTCTCTCTCATTCTTCTCTTACTTAATTTCCCTAACCCTAACCCTAGACCGCATTAATTCCAATTTATTTGCCCTTTTTTCTTAATCCCAGGGTTTCCTGAATTGAAACCTGTGAATCCCTTGGATTGGGGACATGTTTCTATGCATGTGTTGATAGATTTACTTTCCTTTGGGTACTGTTTGGTTTATAACTTTAATTAATCCAGCCCTAGCATGTGTAGGCTTGGGCCTGCATAGATTCCCTTGATTGTGTACTTGAACTTTCGTGTGGGATATGGAATATTATGTAATTGTTTTTGAACTAGTGTGATCTAAAGCCTGAAATCTTGTACATCATATTTAAATTTCATCTCCTGCATCAGATCACTCCTTCATAAAAGCCCCTTGCCGAGGGTATATAAGCTTTAGAAGCACTATGCTTAGCCTAGTCGAGATAATTTTAGCGAAAATTTTGTATATGCTATTACAAAGGCTTATGGGCATGAAGTAGGAGAATCTCTTTGGGGTCGTCGCTTTGGGAATGAGACATATCGGTGATGCTGTGAAGGATCTGGGGATACTACCTCCAAGAAACAGGTGAGACGTCGCTTTATGAAGGTCCAGACCCACGATGTTCCAGCTACCTGAGACGAAAGCACCTGACATTCCATCAGGACTTGAAGCTCCATCTTTTGGGAGCGTAAAGACTGCACTCTTCACCTCATAATGGGATGAAATCTTCATTAGCAAATCATTATCCTATTCTGTTAGAATATGGGGGATAAAATCTAATAAATCTCCATCTAGCAAGAAAGCTTCCCACTTGAATAGAGAGGAGAAGTACTTTACTACTTCCTCTTTAATGGTATGCTAGTCCGAAGAAATTTACCCTGACTCAAGAAGAATTTCCTTAATTTCAGCTCTACTCATTCTCTTCATGGCTAACATGTGAAAGAATTTTGTATTCCTATTGCGTTCTTCGAGCCAGCCGTTACAGGCTTTCTTTTTCCAGAAAATCTCTTCAACTAATTCCATCTGAGACAGTGAAACTTTGCCTTATTTAGATCTTTCGGACTAATTTCTTAAGGGGCTACCTGCGCCCTACTCTCGAGGGCTTGGAGCACATGTTCTGTAGCTTTTAGTTGCAGGAAGACATTCCCAAAAACGTCCTTATTCCTCACCTTCAATCTCTGTTTCACTTTTCTGACTTTCAACATCAAGTTAATCATCGGCAGAGATGACATCTCACCCTTCTAGGCTTCATCAATAACTTGAGCAAATAAATCATCTGTCTATCACATTCTTTGAAATCTGAAAGGCTTAGCTACCGAGAGGACTACTCTTAGGAAACTCATCAGCAGAGGCACGTGATCCGAGTTCAAATGCAGCAGATGTTTGACCCTACACCTAGGAAAATAGGAAATCTAATCACCATTACACATAAACATGTTTAGCCTAGCCCACGCCCAAGCATTTCCAGCCTGGTTATTACTCCAGGTGAACATGTTGCCGTCGAACACAGCATCCAGCAAACTCGCATTATTAATTGCATCAGCAAACTCTGCTGCACTGAGAAGATCAGGATTTCTACTCCCTTGCCTTTCTGCAATATCTACCACCGCATTGAAGTCGCCTCCAACAGCGTAGGGACCTTGGCTGTTTCTTGCTAAATCTGCCATGTTCTCCCACAGATCCCTTCAAAGGATCCTGGAACACTTGGCATAGACATGAAATTGAGGAGTTCAGAATAGAAATCTTTAAAGTTAGGATCTGGTTAGTCTTTCCTACTTCTAAGGCATGTAAAGGTTCTTTAAAGAAAACCCAAATTTTACCTTCTACTTCACCATTGGAGAAGGAGGAGTGGTATCCTAGTTTTAATCCTATTCCCACCCATCTGTCCTCTCTCCCCATTGGCTCAAAGATGGCCATTATCCAAGGGTTGTGATATCTAATTAACCTGATGGTAGTTCTAATGGTAGCCGCATTTGCTACACCATGGGCATTCCATATTAACGCACTATCCATCACTATTAATAGCCCTTCTCTTTAATCTTTTTAATCTTCCATTCCAATCATCTAAATAGGACACCTTACCTGGATTCGCAGTCTTAAACCCAAACCAATAAATAGGCAAAAGAAATAAACTAAGTTATTATAGTATTCACCACAAGTGCATAAAGTAAATTACACCATTTACCATGAGTGCATAAAATAAAATTACAACATTCACACACATAAACAAATCTAATCATCCACCACATTTCCAAGAATTATAGTGGTTCGTTTGTATGTACACCAACTGTTTGAAAAACAACCACACAATTACTCCACTCCTAATATCCACTCCCTCGGGATATTAGCTTTCACTATGAAAAAGGTTTTCCAAAGTTCACCTTAAAACCTTCACAATTGTGTCTTTAGATAGGCTTACACAATTACAAAAACCCCATACTCTGAGATTTTTCTGGATTACCTCTAACAAAACCAAAAATGAGATTTTCCTGGCACAACCTCACAAACCACAAAATATACACAAAAATTAAATGGTACTTATCTAAAAATTCTCCTTCTGAAGAAGCCCAGTAAAACCAATCCAATGTAAATGAAGATGTTCAATGTCCATTCCTACAAATGAAAGGTTCAAGATTTAAATCATTTTTAGATTAATTTAACCTAGGCTAGCTTGATTTGATTTTGATCTCAAAGAGGGTAAAATCATAATTCCCTTCTTTAATGAAATAAGTTGAATGGAGATCACAAAATTAAATAACAAAAGCTATTAAAGAGAATTTAAAATGAGCGCAATATAGCTTAAGAAATGCAGGAACTTATCTCTCTGAGTGATGGCTTCATTTAGCTTGGAATGAATAAAAAACTCTAAGATTCATCCTCTAATTATAGGTTAAAATTTTCTTCTCTCAACTGGTCTAAGGGTCAGTTCGACTGGTCGAAGGACCAACCACATTTCAAAATTTTTGGCGCAATAAGATAAGGTAGGTACTCGACTGGTCAAGTAGGACTAGAATATGTTGCTGGACTTTGATTCGAGCCTGCTCGACTGGTCGAGCACGGTTCACTCGACTGGTCAAGCAGTCTCCAAGACTGGTCGAGGGTCCAATAGAAAATTTCAAAAATTCGTAACAAACCTTAGACTGGTTGAAAAACTCTTGGACTGGTCAAGCCAGGGCTTGGACTTGTCGAATAAAGACTAGGACTAGTCGAGGAAATGACCTATAAACTTATGAAATGACCCACATATCATATGCAATGAATATGACCTAACCTATCGTCAATCTAGGGTCATCCATACATTGTTTGTGAGTTTGAACAATTGAAACATCATTCGCTCTGCTAACTCATACACTTGAAATACTTGAACCTTATCTTCAAATCTTGAACTTAAGCTTGAGTAAAGACTTGAGTTCTTGAGATTGTTTAAGGTACTGATCTTGAAGACTATACTCGAACTTGAGCCTTGAACTTGTACTTATACTTGAGCTTGAAATCTTGAACTTCGACAATGCTTCTTCAACTTGAATACATAGAGAAGTTCGACGAAAACTTAGACAACTTTAAAGTGCACGAAGTTGATCTATTCATCTCATAAACACATGATATAGATTCTAAATGATTTGGCACAACAAAATTTGACAATTCTAGGTGCTAAATTTACTATATAGCATTTACAATCTACCCCTTTGTCAAATTTGTGACAAAACCAAATAAAGAATCATGCACCAGTTACTAAAGAAAGAATCATGCACCAAATGTGCAGAAGATGCTCTCCCCCTCAATCCAGGCGAGGTGATATGTAGAACTTGTATAAATCAAATACATGTCCAATCCAAATATATATATATATATATACACACACACACACAACATATTTTCCACAATCACACAACCCCAACAATCATCAAATAGCATTGAAATCATTCCACATTTTCTCCCCCTTTTTGTCACAATATGACAACGGAAAGAAATACAATTGATATGAGAAGTAAAAGAAATAAGAGAGTAAATAGCTTAAACATGTTCATCAAAATATAATAATGAAACTTAAAGTCATGTCCACATAAAGTAGCAAATAAAAACACATAAGTCCAAGTACTATCCAAGCACAAATAAAGATAAGAGTTAATACATGCCCAAAAAAAAAAAGTCTAGTCAAAATCAGAAGATGGATTAGGGATAAATGGATCAATTTGATGTAATCCCTTGTAAATACGCTTAAAGTATTTGCGCATATACTTAAATTGAGTCTCTTGGGATATATACAAACCTTCCACCTTTTCCTCTAGGGTACTCAACCACTCATCAAAATCAGATGGCAAAAAGTCATGATCAGCCTCAGAATCAAATTCTAATTCATCAAATAAATCATCCATGTTCACATCATCAGGAGGTAAAGCATCTTCCTCTCAACCTTCTTCAGCAGATCCTCGAGCATCCCTATCAACTTGGCCAGGAGCCAATGTAAGACCCGTATCCTAGACTGTACTGTTCCGTAGGCTTTTGCGGTCTTCCCGGTCAAATTTCGGCAACCTTCGACCTGTATCCAACGCTTGCGCGGGATCCTAAGCCGAGTCCTGCAAACCTGAGTCGACTCAAACTGAGACTTGTACCCTAGCGACCGCGTTGTCGCCGTGGTTCCAATGTTGCATCTCGCGGGCTGAGGTGATACCAAGGCCAGGAGATGTGGGCCCACGTTCAGTTCGAGAAAAACACCGGGCGTTGCAAAACCCAAGAGAATCTTTACCGAATGTCACATCCATCAATCAATTAATCTCATCAAGGGTCAAGTACATGTCAAGTACCCCATTAGCTCACACCCATCCCCAAGCAACCCCTAAGGTCAAAAGTTCTTACACAAGCCCATACCCCTTCTTACACAATATATCCCAAAGTCAACAATTCTCTCACCTCACCCATCCCTCGCTCCCATCCATCACTTCATCCCATCTCTCTCTCTCTCTCTCTCTCTCTCTCTCTCTCTCTCTCTCTCTCTCTCTCTCTCTCTCTCTCTCTCTCTCTCTCTCTCTCTCATTTCTCAAAAGTAAGAAAAATCCCATGTCCAAGCACTTTCTAGCCTCTAAGAGAGCCTTGTGTGTGGCTCGTTTCCTACCTTCTCATCTCTCATTTCAACCATCAAAACTCCATCTCTTCCGTTAGGGTCGAAGCTAAGGAGCAAAGGAAGCCTAGGGAGCAAGAAGAAGTGGATGGTGGGTGATCTTGGACCCACATTTTTTCATTCATTTTTGTATCTTTCTTTTTGTGATTTAAGGGCCCACAAATGGTGGGAACCACCTTGATGTATGCTTGTATCCATGAGGGGCCCATAGTGGCGGGGCCCCTCCGTCATCTCCGATCTCCCTTTCCTCTTTTCTCTTTCTCTCTCTTTCTCTCCCTTTCTCTCTCTTTCTATGATCATGGCCACCTATGATGTGTGTATTTTATCCATGCCAACCAACTCATGGGCCACCTTAATCCCGATTCGGGGTCCGCATGACCAGATGGTCACACTGGCCCGGATGAATGGGAAATATAAATATCAGTTTGATCCAAATCTAGTGGCCCACTATGTGGGACCATCATGATGTATGTGCATCATCTAGCCGGACGGTGGCTAGACAGTGGATATAATATATACATATATGTATATAGGTGGCACGTGTATGTAATGATATATATTATATAATATGATGTAATATTATATTATATACTATAGGGATGAATATATGCATACAGTTATATTGTTGTACGTGTGGGCCCCACGTGGGACCCACCTGTTTTGAGAAACAGAATGGATGGTGTAACGCTGGTCAGCAGCCAGCAGCTGTTGTACGCAGCATCTTTGGTGGGCCACACCACGTGGACCTCACCAAGATGTATGTGTTTCACCTCCACCGTCCATCTGGACGGTGCCATGCCTAGCCCCCACCCATGGCATGAGTTTCATCCCAGCCGTCCATCCATTTTGATGGTGAAGCCCACCTGGTGTAGGTGCTTCCTCTCAGTCGTCCATCCATTCTGACAGTGAGGTATAGCTAACAGTGAAGTGTTAACTGACAGTGGAGGTATACTGACGGTGGGTGTGTGCTGACAGTGAAGTGTGGACTGACGGTGGAGTCCATGGGACCTACCCACGATGTCCATCCATTTTGGTGGGCCACACCATAGTGTATATCCAAACCGTCCACCATCCCTGGACGGTGGGACCCACCCCACGTGTGGGCTACCATGATGTATGTATATGTCCAGGCCGTCCAAGGCCTGGACGTTGATTTTGTATTAAATATAATATTAATATATTATATTATATTATACAATATGATATATTATATATTATATTATAATATGTTTTATATATATATATATATATATATATATATATATATATTATTGTATATACATGTTGTGGTGGGCCCTAGATGGGACCCACCTTAGTTGTTGGCTGGCAGCCAGCGCACCTACAGCAGCTATATATCTGCTGTATTACCGTCAGCACGTGAGGTGCAGCCCTCACCGTCCATATGACTGACGGTGTATTCCATCTAAACCGTTCATTTATTGTGGGCCACGTTCCTGGACATCACCAAGATGCGTGAGTTTCACCCCAGCTGTCCATCTGGACGGTCTGGGTGGGGCGCACCCTGATGTATGTATATATAATATGTATATTATATTTATGGTGGGCCCTATGTGGGACCCACCCACTATTGTAGCAGGTTGGCTGGTGTACTTACAGTAGCTAAATAGTTGTTGTATTGAGCCAGCAAGTTCTGTGGGCCCATCGTGGCATGTGTTATATCCACCACGCCCATCTGTCTCTCGAGTGGGACCCACCGCTGATATATGTGATATATCTAAGCCGTCCATTCCATTTGGCTAGCTTGCATCAAGGCTTGGGAAGAAAAATAAGACAGATTTACTTATCAAATGGGCCACTGCTAAATACAGTGGAGCATTGAACATTTACCATTGAAATCCTCTTGGTATCACAGAGAATCTGGATCAACATGGAAATTGTTTTCTTTTATTCAGGTCTATGTGACCTTATGATCAGATTGGATGGAAAATAAATGCTATGGTGGGCCTTAGGGATTTCAATGGTGGAAATCATTATCACCATTGTTATTTGGAGTGTGGTCAGATAATCTTGCGTTATTATTTATTTGAAATGCTCTTAAATGATCCCTGAGGTTAAATGAATGGGGAGATGTTGCGATTCACTTGATGTATGATAGGCCCCTTTTTTGTGAGGTGTATTCGGCCCATTTGATTGGGCCCATTTGATCGGCCCATTTAAATCAGCCCATTCGATTCGAACCATGTGATCGGCCCATTTGAATCGGCCCATTCGATTTGGCCCATTCGATTCGACCCATTTGATGGGCTCATTTAAATTGGCTCATTCGATTCGGCCCATGTGATCGGCCCATTTGAATCGGCCCATTCAATTCGGCCCATTTGATTTGGCCCATTTAATTGACTCATTATGAACTGACCCATTCGATTCGGCCCATTCGATCTGGTCATACCTTGGGAGCAATGATGGTTTGATGTCCACATTGTAGAGGAATGGTGGTTAAATGTCTGCATTGTAACTCTCCCAAAGGACCATTATTAGGCCCATACTTGTAGTGTGTAGGCCGTCTAGGCCTATATTCGCTACGAACAAGAATCCATCGCTATATAGCATGTTTAGTATAGTTCCATGATTCATAATCATACGCATCATATGTATGCTTGATATGAGAAATGATTGATCATAGCATATGTCTTCAGACAGATTGTTTATGGGCTCCCGGATAGGCGGTGTTGCCCTACACGAGCACATGATACGTGCAGGATTGCTGCATGACTGAATAGTGTGATTCATGCATTTCGCATTGTGTGACATGGTTGTTGTACGCCCTAGCGACATCAGAGTCGTAGCCTCCACAGGTGTATCATGGTTGGTAGGATTGGATACCGAAAATCTTATTATACATGGGGTGCTATAGATATCTCTAAGTGAAAGTCCCTAAACCCTTATGGTACCAGGAGGTTGCTCCAACGTCTAGACCAAGTGGATACATGAGCACTGAGTGCCGATTACCAGCAGCCACACTTTCCACTGTGTCGTGGTCGGTTGGAAGGGGGTGCGGCCTTCCTCGCTCGAGTGGAGGTGGCAAAGCTAAGCTGAGTTTGACCAGCTCGAGGAATGGGTCCGCTATCGACGAGCCGAGCCCAATATTGGTAGGCAGATAGTGAGGTCTCTTACACTCACCTTATTACGTGAGATGGGGCGATAATCTGGTTTGGATTGCACTAGCCCCGGTGATATTTCAGAGTTGAACTGTATTGATATATGGACTTAGATGAGGATTCGTATGCTTAAGTTGCATCTTGCATCGCATGGCCTTGGTATGACCCACATCATTCATGCCTTGCATCACATAACCTTGGTACGGCTAATAGTATTCATGGATTCATCAGCATATTTCGTATTACTCTGATATTGCATAATTATATTACTACCTTGCACACACACTTTCACCACCCTCTAAGCTTTCTATAAGCTTATGCATGACCGTTGCGTGCAGGTGACGTTAGGTCGCAGCAGCGCTAAGGCTTGAACACGTGATAGATCATCCTGAAGCTTTTGTCTATCATCATTATATTTCCCTTTATGCACACTGTACTTATAATTTTTTTATCATAGTGTAAATGTGATGAAGTTTTTAGTTGTTGTTTGTGGGTTATATCTTTAGTTATACTTATTATGAATCAAACTGATGTTGAAAATCCTCCTTGTAGTGTCCCAGGATCGGAACCTGACAGATGGATGTCAGGTGCTGAGAATAGGATTCTACGGAGGTTATCAGCACCGGATTCGACGATCGAAAATTTTATGAGCCCGGTTTTCGAGTTTGGGACATGACAGCCAACTTCAGATTCATCTTGTTAATGTTTGAATTGTTGAAGGAAAGATGGGATATAGGAGCTTCTCCAATAGGCATGACTACAAGACTATGAGTGATTAAGAGGGTCATTAGATATGTAAACAGAATCTCACTATGGCCAAGATGGAGACAGAATTGAATTTTGAAATAACAAGAGATGGAAGACACATTTGAACACCAGAAACAACTGAGTGAAGAATGCACACCATGAAAGATGTTAACTCAATTTTGTTATC
Organism: Magnolia sinica; assembly: GCF_029962835.1. Lineage (NCBI taxonomy): Eukaryota > Viridiplantae > Streptophyta > Magnoliopsida > Magnoliales > Magnoliaceae > Magnolia > Magnolia sinica. Next base: position 38,521,540 of record NC_080590.1, on the reverse strand, counting down.
AGAGCGAGGATACACATTTGAAATGAAAATACAAGCAAGAATCTTTTATTTGGGTAACATATATTTGAAACTGGGCACAATACCGGAATTCCATTCTGCTTTCATGTTGCACAAAACTCTAGTTAGCATATGTTTTTTAGATTCAAACGGTCTCGCGACTAACGTAGAGATAGGTATTCCTTCATCATAATTTACAAGAATATCCATTAAACTAGATATCAAGTGATGGTCTATATCAACTGGACCTTCCTTAGTTGTCACAGTAAAGGTTAAGTTTTCAATAAAGAAGTCACTTATACATACATACATAGCCTGTGCAATGGACCGGTATGCAGGACCGCCTCAATTCAATATGTTAGTCCAACCTACAGCTTCAAGAAGGGGAACTATATTGAAAGTACTCAAATGATTGGAGTTAACGGTTCGCTCAACAATAACATTGCGGAGACAAATATCCTGCACATATTTGGGGTCCTCTTCGGGTGATCGAAGAGTACGCACTGTAATCGATACGGAACGAGAAGAAGAGGGACCATGAGAGGATCTATTTTTGTATTTACTCTCCATAACACAATGCAAAAAAGGAATACAATAAAGGAATAGAGGGTTTCTCCCAAATCAGATTTTATGCTAGAAAACCAAAGAAACCACAAGAAAACTTAAAATAAACCTCAAAATCAAGGAAATAGAAGTGCAAAGATCTTAAATCCAAAAGAAAAATGGAAAAGATACACTAACCAAGTTGCAATTGAAGATGGGTTCGACCGGTCATGGAAGGGCTTGTTGGAGAAGAGAGAAATGAAGAAAAAGCGTTTTTTGCACATTTAAAACCCCCTAACCCGAGTTACTCAACCAGTCGAGCTACGACTGGTCGAGTATGCACTCGACCGGTTGTGCAACTCAAAAATTTTATAATTTTTCATTAATTTTTTGAAATTCAAAAATTAGCAAAAATAAAAATATACAATATGGTACAAGCAAACACAGTTAACTCAGATCACATTACACATACCAATATCTAATTTCAATTTAGCAAACTTGTTTCTATCAAGTGGTTTTGTAAAAATGTCTGCAAGTTGATTTTCAATTTGAACATAATCCAATGAAATAATCTTATCTTCCACTAATTCACAAAAATAATGATATCTAATGTCAATATGCTTAGTTCGTGAATGCTGGATTGGATTTTTAGAAATGTTGATTGCACTAGAATTATCACAATACAGAACCATAAAATATTACGCAAATCCGTAATCATTTAACATTCTCTTCATCCACGCAAACTGAGTGCATGCATTACCGGCTACAATATACTCAACCTCAGCTATGGAAAGCGATTTGGAACTTTGTTTCTTACTATGCAACGAAACTAGACAGTTCCCGACATAAAAACATCCACCGTTGGTAGACTTGCGGTCATCAATATTACCAACCCAATCAGCATCCGTATAACCAGCTAATTGAACATTTGTATCATGTGGATAGCAAAGACCAATATTAGCCGAACTTGCGACGTATCTCAAAATATGCTTAACAACAATTAGGTGGGATTCTTTAGGGTTAGATTGATACTTAGTATAGATTCTTACACTGAATGCAATATCAGGTCGGCTCATAGTTAAATATAATAAACTACCTATCATACTACGATACAACTTAGGATCTACATTTTTACTGTTGAATCCTTAGAGAGCTTAAGTGTCATACTCATAGGGGTATCGAAATTTTTACCGCTCTTGAATCCAAAATTTTTCACTAAGTTTAGAGCATACTAGGTTTAAGAAATAAAGATCTCATCTTCTAGCTATTTTACTTGCAGACCTACAAAATAATTCAGTTCTCCAACCATGCTCATTTCAAATTTAGACTTCATTAAATCTGCAAACTCAACAGACATGTTAGAACAGGTTGATCCATAGATAATGCCATCAACATATATCTGTACTATCAGTATGTGATCATTGTGTTTCTTTACAAATAGTGTCTTATCAACACTCCCCATTACAAAGTTATGACTTAGTAAAAACTTAGTCAATTTCTCGTACCATGCCCTGGGATCTTGTTTTAATTCATAGAGTACATTTTTCAGATGATAAACATGATCAATATGTTTAGGGTCTTCAAAACCCTTAGGTTGTTCAACATATACTTCCTCATGCAGATCACTATTCAAAAAAACACTCTTAACATCCATTTGATAGATTTTGAATTTTTTGTAACAAGCAATGGATAAAATAGTCTGATAGATTCTAGATGATCTACTGGGGCAAAGGTTTCATCATAATCGATGCCTTCAGTCTAGCCTTGTTTCTTATAATGCTACCTAATTCATCAGACTTATTTTTAAAGATCCTTTTAGTTCCAATAATAAGTTTATCATTAGGTCTAAGAACTAAGTACCATACATCATTCCTTATGAATTGATTAAGTTCATCTTGCATAGCTACTATTCAGTTTTCATCAGTAAGCGCTTCTTTTACATTGGCCAGCTCAATCTGGGATGTGAAGCACACATAATTACAAATGTTTTCTAATTGTCTATGAGTGCGCACACCAGTGAGGGGTTTTCAAGTATTTGATCAATTGAATGGTCCTTAACTGATCGCAGTTCAGTGTCATTTTGACTAGATGAAGAGTTTGATTTATCAAATAAAGAGACTTCATCATCTTTTAAACTTGAGATAGGTATATTCAGGTGATCATCTATAACCACATTAACGGACTCATGAATTACATCAGTCCTCTTGTTGAGAACACGATACACGTGACTGTTTAGAGCATACCCTAGAAAAATCCCTTCATCACTTTTAATGTCGAATTTTTCTAGATTTTCTCGGTCCCGTAGTATATAGCACTTGCTACCAAAAATTCGAAAGTATTTGACAATAGACTTCTTATTAAACCATAGTTCATATGCAGTCTTATTATTTGACTTTCTAGTATAAACACGATTAATAATATAACAAATCGTGTTTACTGCTTCAGCTTAAAGATTTTTAGGAAGTTTTATGCTATTTAACATCACATTAGCCATTTCTTGAAGCACATAATTTTTTCTTTCAACAACCACATTCTATTGAGGTGTCTTGGGAGTAGAAAATTCATGCGATATACCATGATCGCTATAAAACTTCTCAAAACTGCTATTATCAAATTCAGAACCTTGATCACTACGGATTTTAGAGACATGGGATTCCTTCTCAATTTGGATAGGCTTGAGTATCCTTTTCACTTCATCGAGAGTTTTAGATTTCTCTCTCACAAAAACTACCCATGTATACCTGATAAAGTCATCTACTATTATCAGAATATATTTCTTACCACCTCGACTTTCCGTTCTAGTAGGTCTAATGAGATCCATGTGGAGGAGTTCAAGAGGTTTGAATATGGCACTGGAGTTCACTTTCTTGTGAGCACTCCTAGTTTGTTTCCAATCTGACATTCGCCACAAATTTTATCCATTTTCTTAATCTTGGGTAGACCTCTTATTACTTCACCTTTGCTCAGTCTATAAAGATTATGGTAGTGTACATGTCCTAGGCGTTTATGCCATAAATCGCTCTCATTGGTTTGGACCATATAACACGATAACTTAGACGAGCTTGAATCACTAACTATATAGTAGTTCTTAGATGTTCTGTGACCAGTTAATATCACAGAACCATTCTCATTAGAAATCTCACACCCTTGGTTGGTAAATTTGACGCTATGTTTATTATCACAAATTTGAAAAATGCTTAAGAGATTATACTTAAGGCCCTCTACTACAAAACATTGTCAAATGGAGGAAAATTAAAGAGTCGAACTGTACCTTGGCCAACAATTCTGCAATTGCTACCATCACCGAATGTGACTGAACTATCAATCATATCTTTGAGATTAGTGAACAAATCTTTGTCACCTCTCATGTGTCTAGAACAACCACTTCTAGGTACCACTTTAATTGACTCGAAGCCTTAAAAGCAGTGTGGGCAACCAGATAAGCAACCTTAGGGACCCATTTCAATACTATTTTGGGTTTTAGAGCATAGTTGGTTTTTCTATGTTTATAATTATTATACATTCTACCATTCGAGTTAGATTTTAGAAACTCCTTGAGTAAATCTACAATTTTCTCAGCTAAGGGGTTATGATTCTGATTTTTATAATTGATATGGTTTCTTTTAGGTTTCATAGCCTGAAAAGTTTTAGGATTTTTTAAACTATTTTGATTCATACTTTTCCCTTTTGAGTAAGAGAACTCCCCTTTAACAAACTTAGGAAGAGTAGACTTACTTTTAGGAGGTATATTCTTATCATAGCCTAGACCAGATCTATCGCCACATTTCCTTGATCTAGTTAACAATCTTTCTAGTTTAGGATCACCCTAGGCATACCTCCAAGTATCCTTCAAACTCAATAGAGTAGAGACTTCTAGTTTAAATTTTTCATTTTCTGATTTAAGGTTATTTGGGATGTTTTGAAATCTAAATCACACTTAGTCTTTTCAAAATAATCAGAAAAATGCAATTTTTTTAAAACTAGGTTATCAAAATCTTTTAAAAACTTTTCCTTTTGAAGTTTTAGTTTTACAGTAATCTTGTAACTTTTCCTGTATAGGGCATTATAGGCATCTTGTAAATCATCATCATTTTCAAGGTCGCTTCTCAGATTTTCATCACAAGTTAAATTACAACTGTCTAAGGAAGTGACTCTGGCTAGAGTCATTAAGGCTTTGACCTCATTAGAAGACTCTGGTTCAAAATCATTTGACTCAAAAGAAGCTTCCAGAGCAAGACGATTCATCCCATGTAGCTAACATACCTTTCTTCTTAGGTTTGTCCCTCTTTGGACATTTGTTTGCCAGATGCCCATTTTCATAGCAGATAAAGCATTGGCCGTCTTTAATCGATTTCCAATTTTTAGATCTAGTTTTTTTTCTTTTTAGAAGGTTTTTGAAAATCTACCATCTTTTTGCTTTTGAAAATTTTATAAAACTTCTTAGCTAATAGTGTCATATCATCTTTAGAATTTTCACAATCAGAATTTCCAATATTATCATGAGAAATATTTTTAGAAGACTTAAGGGCTATGGATTTACCTTTAGGAGCTTTAAAGTTTATCAAAAGAAATTTTCACAATCCAATTTTTACCTCCTACTTCACCATTAGAGAGGAGTGGTATCCTAGTTTTAATCCTATTCCCGCCCTTCTGTCCTCTCTCCCCATCGGCTCCAAGATGGCCGCTATCTAAGGGTTGTGATATCTAATTAACCTAATGGTAGTTCTGATGGTAGCCGCATTAGCTATGCCATGGGCATTCCATATTAAGGTACTATCCATCAGTTACAGTTCCCTATTAATAGCCCTTCTCTTTAATCTTTTTAATCATCCATTCCAATCATCCAAATAGGACACCTTACCTAGATTCGCAGTCTTCTTTTTGGTAGGTCTTTTTTTTCCTTTCATTAGTGAACACCAAGAGAGGGATGAAAAGGCCAAGCTTAAAGTCCTAGAAAGGGGGGGGGGGGGGGTTGGGTGAATAGGATTATGCCAAATTAAAAAAATAAATGTGGAATACAAAGCTAGATAGCACAATCAAATAATAAAATAGCACAAGTAAATAGCAACCTTAAATGTACTAGTCTTGAGAGGTTGATACAAATTGAGTTCTAAGGACAACCTAACAATAAAAACCAAAGGCTTATGCTAGGACAACCTTACTAGAACGTTTGTAAGTATAAAAAACTCAAACTAATAAAGAGGCAAAAGAAATAAACTAAGTTATTATAGTATTCACCACAAGTGTATAAAGTAAATTACACCATTCACCACGAGTGCATAAAGTAAATTACAACATTCACACACATAAATAAATCCAATCATCCACCACAACTCCAGGAATTATAGTGGTTCGTTTGTGTGTAAACCAACTGTTTGAAAAATAGCCACATAACTACTCCACTCCTAATATCCACTCCCTCGGGATATTAGCTCTCACTATGAAAAGGTTTTCTAAGGTTCACCTTAAAACCTTCACAATTGTGTCTTTAGATGGGCTTATACAATTACAAAAACTCCACACTTTGATATTTTCTAGATTACCTCAGACAAAATCAAAAATGAGGTTTTCCTAGCACAACCTCACAAACCACAAAATATACACAAAGATTAAATGGTACTTATCTGAAAATTCTCCTTCTAAAGAAGCCCGGTAGAACCAATCCGATGTAGACGAAGATGTCCAATGTCCAGTCTCACAAATGAAAGGTTATAGATATAAACAATTTTTAAATTAATTTAACCTAGGCTAGCTTGATTTGATTTTAATATCAAAGAGGGTAAAATCACAATTCCCTTCTTTAATGAAATAGAGTTGAATGGAGATTACAAAATCAAATAACAAAAGCTATTAAAGAGGATTTAAAATGAGTGTAATATAGCTCAAGAAATGCAGGAACTTATCTCTTTGAGTGTTGGCTTGATTTAGCTTGGAATGAATAAAAAAACTCTGAGATTCGTCCTCTATTTATAGGTTAAAATTCTGTTCTCTCGATTAGTCTAAGGGTCGATTCAACTGGTCGAAGGACCAACCACATTTCAAAATTTTTGGTACGATAAGATAAGGTTGGTACTCGACTGGTCGAGTAACTTGCTCGACTGGTCGAGCAATGCACTCGACTGGTCAAGTGGGACCAAAATATGTTGCTGGACTTTGAGTCGAGCCTGGTCGACTGATCGAGGAGTCTCAAGGACTGGTCGAGGGTCCAATAGAAAATTTTGAAAATTCACAACAAACCTTAGAATGGTCAAAAAACTCTTCAACTGGTCGAGCCAAAGCTTGGACTAGTCGAACAAAGACTAAGACTAGTCAAGGAAATGACCTATAAACTTGTGAAATGACTGATATAGCATATGTAATGAATATGACCTAACCTATGGTCAATCTAGGGTCATCCAAACCTTGTTTGTGAGTTTGAACAATTGAAACATTGTTCGCTCTGCTAACTCATACACTTGAAATACTTGAACCTTATCTTTAAATCTTAAACTTGAGCTTCAGTAAAGACTTAAGTTCTTGAGATTGTTTAAGGTACTAATCTTGAAGATTATACTCGAACTTGAGCCTTGAACTTGTACTTGTACTTGAGCTTGAAATCTTGAACTTCGACAATGCTTCTTCAACTTAAATATATAAAGAAGTTCGACGAAGACTTGGACAACTTTAAAGTACACGAAGTTGATCTATTCATCTCATCAACATATGATACAGATTCTAAATGATTTGGCATAACAAAATTTGACAACTCTGGGTTCTAGATTTACAATATAACATTTACGAGGGAGGCCTCAGTTGCTCTGCTAGCATCTCCTTTTTGTTGCTCTGCTATCTAACCACATTTTGATCTTCTTTGATATTTTGTTCATTTCTTGCGTTTTTAAGGTCCACCCTGCTTGGACCACTATTCCCATGAACAATGCAAGCTTCATCTACATTAGCAGGCTCTCAACCCCTTCCCTTTATTTGTAAAATAAGGTATGGGGACAGGTCGACTAAGAGCTCCAATCTACTAAACATTGCCCCTTCTCCCATTGGGGAGGAAGGAATGGCTTCCTCCTTATCAGATGATGGAGATGCCTCCACCTAGGAAGGGAAAGCCGACTAATTTGGCTCGTCCCTATCTACTCTGCCCCTTTGGGGCCTTATTGGGGAGCCTTCTTCTAATCTAGATCGGAATATCCTAGCCCAATTAGCAGATTCTTTCCTCGTCATAGGATTGAGTTAGCCACCCTGGCAGTTTAAATTTTAAAAATTTTCTCTGGATTCCAATTGTTTCATCCATTAACCAGTCTAGCTATGAACAAACATAACATAACTGAGCAATATTTTATATCTACCTTAGTAGGGAGAATGTTACCTGTTGAGCCTAGAGTTTTCTAACCTTTTGCATTCGACTCGTCATGAGCTTGAGTCTCTGTTTTGTGTGTTGCACTGTTGGGGATATTTAAGGCTTCTAAGTTTTCCACTCCCACAACAATAGGTTCTTCCAAGTTTGTATAGAGTATGACCTCCCCAATGGCTTGGAAAGTTTCCAACCACTGCTCCATGGCCTTATTCCTCTCTTGAGTAAGGGGGGGTTTTCCTCCTGATACAATGCTTTCGGTATCCATGTTCAATCATTCTTTAAGATTGTTGGAAAATTTTAAAAAATAATAATTTTATATACTAAAAAATAAAAATAAAATTGACTAAAATTAAGCTGAGGAGCGTATTAGATACATTGTCCTTAAAGAATGATTTGTCCCCTCTCGTCAGTGATTAAAGATTGCTAGCGAGTTGCCGGTGAATTGCTTCCAAGATACAACAAGCCTTAATTGGTCTTGTGTACATCAATCACAAAAGGATCACCATAGGAACTCCGCTAATACAATTGTTATCTTTGGCAGACTCAATTAGTTCTCGAACTTAGTAACTTAATGAGTTCAAACATTCAATTTTGTTAAACACAATTAACTTAGAAAAAAAAAATTTAAAAGAAAAAAAGAAGAAGAAGAGGAGAATAAAGAATCTGTTTTTATAAAAGAGATTATTCAATTTGATTCTAAATGCTTTGGACCTAGAGGGGTCCAATTTATATAGATTGAGAGAATGGACCGTTTTTGGACCATTGGCAAAATCTAGCATCAATTTTCAGTTGTTCTCTTTAACGAACGGATTAGACCGACTACTCATAACATAATGTGCACATGTGAAGTGCAATGTGTGCCACTAGTGCCTCTACAACCACACTACCCACGCCCTCGCCCGTGTATATAAATGCACTTGTGCCAATGTGCATGTGTGTAAAGTAGTGGAATACGCAACTCAAGCTATCTCTTCCTCTTTTCTTCAAGTAAGCTAAATACAAAAAATTTCTATCTTTAAGTGATATGGGACAAAGAAAATTCATTTTTTCAATTTTTGAAATATTTTAAAAGGAAAATGAACTTTCATTTAAAATTTAAAATTCATGCATTTTATTTAATTTAACCACTATGAGATAAATTCTCAACACATTTCACGACAATTGAAAAAAAACCTCAAAGCAACCAGAATGTTTTTCAAAGTGAAAGACTGTACTCTTTTTATTAGGAGAGCCTTTTATTAACTTAATTGCCATCACAATTTTGCATGTGTTCTCAACAAATCAAAATAAACCATATGGCTAAACAATTAATGAAAAAAGACTAAAAAACTGACAATCAATCTAAATGAATCCTAAATCTAATGATTAATAACAATGCAAGCAACAACTAAGTTGAAACCTAAGAATATCTCTAACTTTGAGAAGGTTTGGATTCCATGTGTGACTAACGTAATCTTTAAAACCAGCTCTTCATGCCAAGTCACAATGTAGCGTGCATAAAAACTTGATAGGATGCCACCATCTTTAAAGAGAAAACACATACGCCTTGAAGTCGCAAGTTTAAAAATTCAAAAACGTATATTGGCAGAGAATTCACTACAAAAAATATAGTTATTAGGGGCATTTTTATCAAAGGCGGCCACAACAAACCGCCACTGTAGATGAAATGAGGGGCGTTTTTACGTGGCCGCCCGTGTACAAAACGGGCCACCGCCGCTGATTTGAAATTAAAAAATAAAAAATAAAAACCCTAAAAGCCCTTATCCCCAAATCCAAAACGCTCGCGCTGTCCCCCAAATATCCAAAACGTGTGCCTATCCCCAAATCCATCGCGCCTCTCCCCTAATCCGCGCCTCTTCTTCTCCCACCTCTTTTTTACCAAATCCCTTCTCCCCTCTTCTCTCCTCCCTGTAATAACCTACCGAAAGTCTCTCTCTCTCTCTCTCTCTCTCTCTCTCTCTCTCTCTCGATCTCTCTCTCACTCTCCCTCCCTCTCTCTCTCTCTCTCTCTCTCTCTCTCTCTCTCTCTCTCTCTCGATCTCCCTCTCTCTCTCTCTCTCACTCTCCCTCCCTCTCTCGATCTCCCTCTCCCTCTAACTTCCACCGGCCGCTGCAACATCCATCTGATATTGTAGAAGCAGCAGCAAAAGCTCTGTATGGGGTGTGTGAATATTAGTTAGCTTATTGCCATGAAGCTTTGAAGGTTAATCTCTTGTTGCCTTGAAGATCCACTACAACATCCAGTTGAATGGGGTTATTTTGTTACAATCGTCCATTTTCCATGAGACATGGATCAAATGATTAGAATCATAAAAGCAAGAACTACATCAGAATCATGATGATATTTCAAGATGATACCCATATATATTCAAATTTAAGTGGATTGTAGGCTTTTATAATTTATTTATTTATTTATCTTTATATAATGTGTACTTCGGGGAATAGCAGGAATTCAAGGGCCCGTGTATGCAGGAGAAAAGTTATATATGGGCAGCTTCCAGATTGTAAAGCATCCAAACGTTCAATTTTCAATTCAATGAATGGTAAGATAATTGAACTGATATTTTTATTTTTATTTTACAATCGATTGGATTTTATCTTAAATCCAGCCATACATGCCAGCTTGGAGCACATGCATCCAAGCCGTCTATTATGTCTGCCCGCAAATGATACTCTAACCCAAAAATCAATATGGTCCTATCATCAATTGGGCCAAAATGTACAAAAAAGAGGGCCATAAAGGAAAAAGGTCGATGGTCCACATCCAATTTGAATGTTTGCTCCTTTGATGAGCAACAACCATCTACATGCTTGGGTTCACTTGATTGAAGGTTTTGATTTGGTAGCATTGTGCTAATGTTTTTTTTTTCTTATAAATTTCCTCTCATTTAGGTAAATTACATGAAAATGCATTGGATAAACAGAAACAGGTTACAAACAAGGTGTTGTACCACATTTACTGCCAAAAGCCACTTGCGTAGGAAATCAGTACTACAAAAAAGATAGGCCCCAACATGAAGATTGCCTACCTGGGAAATCAGGTTGATCCTCTCATTAGGTGGGTCATCCCTGTATGTTGAGTCAGTCCAGTTATTCATTGGTGTCAATCATGCATCTCACTTGATGATTGGTCTGGCCTGATTTTTTTATTTTTTTTGCCAGGCGATCTTTGTCGTGGGACCTACCTTTTTCATGGTACTGTTGTCCTACACAAGTGTCATGGGGGAATGATCATAAGTTACCACAAATTGTGGTACCCTGCATGTAGGTGTCAGTTCTCCAAATTGCTAACTTTATCTTATTTCAAACCCTTAAAATGGTTTTATTGTATAGTCTTTATGACACTTGGGTGGGATTTAAATTGATGAGCTGTAGGATAAAAGTAGAGGGAAAAGAAATTAGTGCAAAAGCTTCTTGAGTAGCATCTTATGCCCTTTTCTTTTTCTCTAAGAAGGGAACAATCATTAATACATTCCCATTCTTTACTAGCAGTGTGTGTTCTGAGATTGAGATCTATGAATTTGATGTAAATGAGTGAAACTTAATCTTGTACACATGAAGGGTCTTAAGAACTGTTCCTGTACAAGTCTTGGTAGAATAAGTTTTATTTCGTGAGTGCTGCATTGGGGCCCACTTGTGTGTGTATGGCATCCAACCTATCTATCAAGGCAGCTTCACCATAGAAGTTGTTACTATCCATCAAAGTTGTTGCTATCTATCAAGGTTACTATCCATCAAGGTTGCCACATCATAAAAGTTATTACAAGTTTTTGTAGAATAAGCTTTATTCCATGAGTGCTACATTGGGGCCCACTTGTGTGTATATGGCTTTATTCCTTGAATGCTACTATGTATAGAAACTATTTGAGTTGTAGATATTTTTCTCTAGATGGCAAATAGAACAGATCTTCCCAATGTTGTTTATCATGATTTAAAGATGGCAGCATCATGCGTCGCACACCACAAATCCTCTCAACTACATATGTGGAGCATATGCTGGCTGATTGATTTGCATGATTACATAGACATGCTCCACATAGTGGGGCTCGTGGTTTGGATAGTTTTGCATTAGTGCCACATGTGAGTAGTCACCACCATTTTAAATGGAGTCTGGCCCATTACATACGATGATGTGCTATATCACAATAGTTTGCTTCTTTACATGTTTTATATGTTCTTTTGAGTTCTAGAATTAAACTCAAGGTTATATTAATGAATCAAATGATGCTGGCTCCACATCAAAATTTTTGTTACTTGCATTCCAGCGGTGTTTAAGCTCTGTCGTCTTACAGGGCATTGGATTGTTTAAATTGTAACTATTTGAAGAGGGCTTAGTTGCACGATTCTTCTGAGTTCTAACCAGGTGCTCTTCCCACTTTGAGTCACGCTTCAAATTCCTGCTCCTGCTCCCACTTCCTAGATGCTGATACTTGATAACATTTTGAAGTAGACACTTCCCGACTCCCACACCTAAGTCTGTTGTTGCTTTGCTTCATGCACTATGCAACTATTCAAGAGAATGTTGGCATTTTTTTTAACCTATAAAAAAGAATTCTAGCATTGTCTTTTTAGTGGTCAAAGGTGGAAATTTGTTGTCTGCTATGCATCATGTTGTGAATTTTGAACAAGTGTTGATGAGAGGCTTCAGCTCAGTTTATAAACTTTTGCATGGTTCTTTTGCAAATAAAATGCTATTTCAAAAGATTGAATTCTCATGAAAGCTTAATGTGTTGTTTGTTGGATTTAATGCTTACTCATGATTTTTTCAGGCTGGATTGGCTAAAATTCTAGATTTATATTATGAAGATTTGTACACCCTCCCTAATAAACAACTCTCATCTGGGTTGGTTTCAGAAATTTCAAAATTATTAAAGAGTAAGGTATTGAAGTTCCCTTCTTCTTCTTCTTCTTCTTAAGGTCTGAGCATTGAGTGATGAGTGGAACCTGTATAATGACATTGAAAAAATATGCATTGTTAACATCAACATCTAATCTTTAGATGGCTATTTTATTTTATGGCAGAGGAGCTCTTTCATCATTGCGAATGCTAGCTATTACATTTGTTGGTGGATGTTTTCTGGTAGCCATTGGTATTCTTGCTCAACTTTGTAAGCCTCACCTCTTCAAGGCTAGAAAATCTCCAGCCTTGAGTTTCTTTTCTCTAAGCCCCCAAGAAGACTACCTGTTTCTAACATTTTGACGCACCTGATGAGTTGACCAGCCTGATTTTAGGCTAGAGCAACTGTGCAATTGGACCCACCTCATGATAGCTTGTTCTTGCACCCAATGTCAACATTACGGAGTTCATAAGCTTGGGGTAATTCATCTATTTTCCTGTTATTTTTGTGGTGGGATGAGACTAGGATGATGATGATGGTGATGTAAATAAATAAAGAAAAAGAAATTCAAACAAAGATTAGTGACTGACCAGGGAGTATTGGTGTGAAAATGGAAAATCTCCAACTGTCCTATTTTGGTAAACAAATGTCTATGAATCAGAGATTAGGATTGTTCAACCAATCTAATCTTGGGATTGTGACTTGGCAGCAGTGAACTACACAATATACTTGTTTTGGTTAAGTTAAGCTTGTTTTGGTTTTTGCAGGGCGTAATTGAAGTGCATAGAAGGATTTTTTATTTTTTATTTTTCATTCATCAATTGCTTGAAGGTGGTGTAAAATATTTGTTTCTTTGGTGAATGGTTTTATGCAGGTCTACCTTTCAGGAACAACACACTCCCAGTTTTTTGTATCTTTGATTTTAACTTGTCAATGTCAATGTCAATTTAATACAAAATCCATGTTCACCTGCATTGTTGATGAGCAGGTAGCCAAGGACATATAACTGCTAGATTCCATTGCTGAGAAGCAACCCCAAATCTTCTCTGAATAATGCAAGTATTATTGAAGTGAAGAGTTTGATTTTTTTGACCAAAGTTTGAAGATGAGATCATAATGCTGGTTGATTTACTTGATACCTCTGCCTTTTAGATGGATTGAAGATTTTTGGGGTCCTAATGCATTTGGTTTATTTTGACTTTTGTTACTGAATATTTATTTGATGTTAAGGTTATTAGCACACGGGATGACTAAAAATGAGTGATGCCCCATTGGTTTGACCTGGAAAATTTATTATAACTAACCTTTTCAAGTAATTGGTTGATTCATATGATCCAGTAACATTTGTTGTTTCATGTCTACTTGTCGAGGCCAAGGCTTTTAAGATTAAATGGTTATAGCTTGATTGGGAAGTAATGGGATTTTGGTTGTTAAGCTATTAACGGCTCTTACTTTTTTGGTTGGAGAGCATTCTAATTACAGTATATCTGCATCCAACATGACTGTTCATTTTCTGAAATCTCAAAAAATGTTTATATTTGATCACTTTGGTCTTTTTTCTTTTTTCTTTGGGTGAAATTGGGCAAGTTTGAGTTGAAGCTTTTTGAGTTTAGAGTGTGTGGGAGAAATGTCGAACAAGGCTACTGTGTTGAAATGCATTGAAGCAATTGAAAATGCTACTTAGTTCTCCTGTTTAATCACCGTCAACTGCAAATTGAATTCATCTCATCCATTCGTCTTGTTTTTTTGCGGGATACATAGTTTTGCTAATTATGTGGACTTAACAATTTTAAGTAAATGGGTTGGGCTTGGATTGAGCCCTAGTCAACTTGTCCTACCCCTATAAGTTATCAATGGGTTGAGTTGGATGATCCAACTGGAATTAGCCCAGCTGATCTGATGGTGGCTTATATCTCTGTAATTTCTTCATTTTACGTGTTCTTGCCTTAAATTGAAATCTCATGTCACTAAAATTTGCTTGATTCAGTGGAAATCTTTAGGAACCCTGAAGAGATCCCATGGGGTAAGACTGGTGCTGAGTATGTTGCAGAAAGGAGGTCTATAGCAAATAACGATGAGGGATTGCTATGTGTGCAGAAGACCATGTTATGAATGAGCCATTCTAAATCATGTTTTCCTAGACAGTTCTTCAAACTTTTTATTCCACTTGCTAATGTTCCTTAATACAAATCATGCAGTCCCTGTATTTCTATATGGAGCAGCAGATGAGCAAGCAAGGACCCTTGATTCAACCAGTAGAATTGCTAGACAGGTGAGTATGTATGCACTCTCCTTGTCGCTGGTGGAGTATCATCCAAATGCTCTTTTTGGTTATGGCTTGTGTTTTTTGAACTTAGCAATTGATGGATTCACGAATGCAACTCAGGATTCCAAAATTGCAAGGTTTGTCAGTTCATGAGTTGACTGTTTCTCCTCTTGTTGGTGAACTTGTGCTTTCTGAAAATATTATCTTTCTAAAACAGAACATTATTTACTTCGATCTTGCTTCTAACTTCAAAATTTTGTTCTCCTTTTCTTGTTACGATCAAAATTTGTTATTCATACTTATCAAAGGAAAATAAAAAATATTTTTTCAGAGATGATGAAGCTCTTTAATGTTGCATACCATTCCAAAATGGCACATAACGCATGCCTGATCCTAAAACCTCCTATAACTGGCACTCAAGAGCCACCATTTCATAATACCACTTTTTATACATACATCATGTTGGAAATGCATGCAATCTTGACTTGGAATGGACATTACTTAGTGTCACCTTGAGTCACTCTATGATCATTCCACCAATCTAAATAGCTATGTAATTCAATCACCACCCTATATGTTCTTATGGAAGCAACAAGCACACGACATCTCTTTGTAAAAGAATTTAGAAACAAACCTGAAAACTAACCTTGGAGGTTGAATCTAAGCAATTGATTATATATATAATTGCAAATGAAAATCTCTACTTTCCCTAACAACTCACTACCTCTACCTTAATAGATTCCTCAATCTGTGGTATCTCATCATCCAACTGCATCTGTGAAAATATCTGCTTTCCCAAACAACTCACTAACTTTGCCTCTTTTTTCTTCTTCTTTTTTTTTTCCTTTTCTAATTGCAAATGTATTCTATGAAGAAGACTTAGATAAGGCTACACTATTGAAGTTGAGATCCATGATGGCCCATACAACGTCATCAAGAACTAGAACTACATTGCATTGATTGACGCCATCCACAATGGCGAAGGCAAATGTTGGACAGCCAAGGTAAGTAGGAACCTTTTATGATGCCATCCATAAAAACTTTTGAGGTTTTTATGCTTCCAATGGCAAGTTATTTCTATTCCCAGTCAGGACGGTTAGTTATGGATGATAGGTTATGCTTTAAACTTCATTGATGTAGTGAAAAATAAGAGTTTCCTTGGTATGTCATTGTAGATTTTAATCAATCTCCACCATTCACATTACACATTTCAGCTCGATTGAACTGTAAAAATTTTTACATAGGTACATGCTCATCATTCGGGCACAACAGATTTTTCGTGTGGGTATTTGAGATCTGATAAATGAATTGGGTAAATTAAAGATAGTAGTTTGGAATCCTCATGATTCATTTGTTGTATATTTCAGGTTATGTGAAGGTGGGAAGCACTTAGAATACTTTTCAGGTGATTCTTTGTTGATTTACGTTTATTAAGTTCTGTCATCATGGTTTCATTGCATTCAAACATGAACTCAAAAGAATCAATCCTGAAGCTTTTGAAATGGACTATTGTGTAGTTTAATGAATTCCAAAATCTGAAAATTTGAGATTGGTGGCTGATCTATTGCCATGGATTCTGTTAACAGTATCAAACCTGTTTGCTACATGCCTAAAAATGATTTCATCTCATTTCATTAATAGTAATTATATTTTAGAGATTAGGAACTCTAATACAAAATTATTGTTAACGTGAACTCACTATGTATCAGAGCACCATAAGTCTAATAAAAAATAAAAAAAATTACAGTTAATTAAAAATGAGATGAACTCATTTC
Source organism: Magnolia sinica (assembly GCF_029962835.1). Lineage (NCBI taxonomy): Eukaryota > Viridiplantae > Streptophyta > Magnoliopsida > Magnoliales > Magnoliaceae > Magnolia > Magnolia sinica. Next base: position 38,504,776 of record NC_080590.1, on the reverse strand, counting down.
AGGCAACAACTAGACGGCTAAAATATTTTATGAATAACCTCTGCATTCTTCGAAAACTACTATAAGATCCTTGCTTTCTGAAAAGTTAAAGCTAAGAAAACCATACTGCTTGGTTAATTCTGAAGCGACCTCCAGTTTTAAGTTTTAAGAAAGAGCTAGAAATGGTTGGGGCTGTCAATGAGCTAGGCTGGAGCCATGTGAAATCAAAATTTTGATCATGTCTGGTCTCTTGACATCCCTAGAAATATTGTAAAATGCAATTATGTTGACCACATATTAGTACACAACGATATTTACCAGAATAACATTAGGCACTATTTCTATTTTCAGAAAGTGTGGCTTTGTCTTCTTTTTTTTTTTTTCATAATACACAACTCATTTTTTTCATAATTGGCATTACTTGGCTGGCTCATGTCAACTGAACTTAGCTGTCATTCGGTTTTCTACTTGAATATCCAGGGCTGAGGCACAACACGTTGTACGACTTGAGGTAGGCTTATTTTCACTCCAAGCTTCTTTTTTGTCATTTCTTCATTTTTCTGTAGCCAATTATCAGAAGGCATTTTCTATATGCAATGGTTTTTCTTTTTTTGAGTTTGGAATTGTGTTCTTGCTTCACTTGTGTAGGAAGAAGAGGCTCTCATTTCAACTCATAAAAAAAATCCAGATAGAAGAGACTTGCCCCAATTACTTTTGTACTTAAGCTAGTTTTGCAATATTGAGTGCTGGATATTAGCAACACCAATCTATATATTCTTTTTGAAATATTGACTTGCAGAATAAAACAATGCGAATGATGTATGACATAATTTATAAGGCCTTGGAAGAGATTGGGCTAGAGAAAACATATGTGCTGCAAGATTATTTGAATTTTTTCTGCCTTGGCAATTGTGAAGCTGCAAATGGAACCGATGCTTCATGAGGAAGTCCTGCAGCAAACACTCTCTAAGTAATTCTTTTGTTCGCGGAGGATTTTTTGTAGTTTTATATTTCATGACTTTTTCTTTTCTCTTTTGTTTTATGGGTAAGCTGGAATCAAACCCATGACTTCATTCTCGTAGTCACTACAAGAAATCTACGTATCAGCGGCGCATGACCACAGGTGGCCACAACAAATCGCCAGTGTAGATATAAAATGAGCGGCGTTTTTACCTAGCCGCCATTTGAGGTGGAGCATTGGTAACAGAGGGGGACTTTCCTGCTTCATATGGGGATGGATATGGACTTCATTCAGTATGGTTGTTTTTGCAGGAAATATTTATGATTGAAAATTTATTTTTAGATAGTGTAACTCAGATTTTGAGTGTACATACTATTTTATTACCTGACCTCTATGCATGGTAGGGTGGTGCTGACAAAGGTCCTCTATATGGCATGAGTTATGGTTCTTGGGGTACATTTGAGAAGTCTCGCCTCAGGTTTCGCTGAAATCCGTTGATTTTTTTTTCCTTTTGCTTTTCCTTGTGTCTCAATCTGTAAATTTTCTGTCCATTATGTAACCTTTCATTTTCAAGCCCCCTGTAAATGAAGTTGTTTGTAAATGATTTACAGGTTGTGTTTGAATGCTAATTTAAGCCTATAAAGGTCTTTTGATTTAGAAGATTCAACCTAGCAGAATTTGTAATTGTTTCTATTATTTTTTCTTTTACACTGTAAACGATTTACCAGCGTTTTAAACAGATTTACCGGCATTTTTAATATCTTATTAGCATTTCTTACAGCCTTTTAGCGGCAGTTGTGGCAAAATTTACCTGCGTTTTTAGAGTTTTTACCGGCGTTTCGCACAGTTTTTGTGCGCTTTATGCGGTTTTTACCGGCGCTTTTGCAGTTTTCATTGGTGCTTTTACAGTTTTTCCCGGCAGCCAGCAGAGTCGCCGGTAAAGCGTAACTTTTAGCGGCGGCCGGGTAAGACGCTGATAAAAATTGACGAACGCCGGTAAATGATACGGAGAGCTACCCGACTGCTGTTGATTCTTATACCGGCGGTGTTTTAACTTTTAGGGGCGGTTTTGGCCGCCGGCAATATACATTTTTCTTGTAGTGATTTGTCCGCTAGATTGGGATATCTCGACAATTTGTCCAATGACTCACATATCTAGTGGAGGATTTTCTCGCCGCAACTAGTGTAGCAAATACATGTAGATGTACACAAAATTGATTGTAACTCATTAAAGAACATTAGAATTATGTCATCTTGGGCTTGTTGGAAAATTTTAATGAATTTTCAAATGAGACTAGCTGCATCTTCTTTTTAAACCTTTTGATATCCTCCAATAGCAAGCTATAGCAGAAAATCTCACCCAAAATAAAGAAGGATATCAAAACAATCAAAATAGACTGGTTCTTAACTGACAAGAATTATATTTCTGCGAGTTGGGGTGCACACCCATTGTAGTTGAAGGGATTTCCGCCACCCAACAAGGGTTTTATGGCCTTTGGAAATTCCATTCTAATGTAATACGAGATTATTCAAATCAATTAAAAGTGGAAGTTGTCATTCTAATGGACAGATGGAAGAAAAGGTGAAGGCAAATGAAAGAATTCCAAGGTGATTTGGATTGCTATTTAAAATTCAAATAACCCCCACCCCACCCCCTTCCAAAAAAAAAAAACAGAGAGAGAGAGAGAGAGAGGTGGTCACTTTGATCTCTCTCAAGCTTTCTCAAATTCTCATTCACATCTTAAAAAATAATAAAAATAAAATAAAATAATACATAGAATATGGTAATTTTACAATCTCACTAACCTGTCCCCGACTTATTGTAGCTAATCAAGGGGATTGATTAAAACCACTTCCAGCAACACTTATAACTGTCTAGCAACTAACAACGAAAAAGGAGAAAAAAAAAAAACTATATATTAAAAAAAAAAATCTCACCCAACACGCAAGGCATAACAAAGCCATTGAAATAAAGTGTAGTCACTAGCTGACAGGAATTGGATTTCTGACAGGTAGTAAGAAATTGGATTCTCTCCTGCTAGCACATGCTCCTGCCATCTGATTATTTAAATCCTTCTTTACTTTCTTTCTTTTTCTAAAACAAAATTTCCGCATGTTCCAAACAAAAAGACCAGGCCCTGCCTATCTTATGCGCTCAAGGCAAGAAATATACTACTGCACACCACTAGCCAAACCGAGCCAAACAAATCCAACCGCCGCTAAACAAAACCTCTACCTAATTCAATACAATCGACCCTTGGGAGCCCATACCATTATGTTTTATTTACATCCAATCGGCCATCATTTACTCCCCTATTTTTCTAGTAGGCGCCCAAAAATAAGGCCGGACCACATTGCATGGAAAATTTGGGATATTCCTGTCCACAATTAAAAATCTTCCCAACTGTTTTCGAGGCCCACTGTGCTTTGTACATTTAATCCAATCAATTGAGAAGATGCCGAAAAACTCAGGCCGTTCCAAACTTAGGTGGGCCAAAACATATGATTTAAGAGGTTTCATGTATGATTTTATATGGTTTGGCCCACCCGAGTTTCTAATCAGTCTGATTTTTTTGAGACAATGAGAAAAGGAGGGAGCTCACATGATGGACGGATTGGGTGTGCCAGAAGCATCACAGTCGTCCCCAAATGTTCATTTGTTCGTTTAGCTCAGAGAAGAAACTTTTGTGTTGGATGCAGGCTAGTGTGTAAATTAAAGTGCGTATCTAACAAAATCTCTTTTCTTCCTTTTTCTTGTTTAAGGCTGATTGTTCTGAAAAAGGAAAAGATAAGAAAAAAAGTTACAAGCTCTTAGATCACAAAAAGTTATACTGCTCCTAGTTCCATTGATACCCTTTGACAGTCAATCCATTGATATGTAGACTGTTCATTAGGTCCAACAGGCATTTAATGGACCAGCGTTCAAATGCCATAACAATTCGACAATTGTAACCATAGGATCAATTGCTTTTAACATGAACCATCTATTTGATAGGGACCGCCGTTGATTGCATCATCTGATCAGTTTGATTTTTCGCAGGGTGTATGAAATGTGTTCTTGACTTGATGGACAGTTCAGATCCATTGAATTGACTGCCCAAATGAATCCATTCAACTAGGAGCATTATAACTTATTGCTCCGATAACAATGAGAAGATTTCTCTAGTTAATTTGTCCGGGGGAGTATGACGATCCACACGCATGGACACTTCAGTTATACACGTGGCATGCATGTGACTACAATACCTAAATTGTATTCCTATTCTCAATCAGGTATGCTACCACAAATTACACTAAACATATAATCCTAATTGCCGAATTATGGACCAACAAATGGACGGTGAAGGTAGGAAAAATTCAACAAACCAATTTGGATGTTGGTATGTGCTGAATCTAATTTTAAGTGAATATGCCCCACTTATTGAGATCGACAATTTTGAACGGATTAGATTGATTTTCAGATATTTCATATGTTCAGAGGCTGTGTGCATAAGTATGATAGTCGTACTCTTCTAAATATCAAAGTTTCTCTAAGGGGGGAATGCAATCACATACCAATTTTCGCTTGAGCGAGAACTGCCAGGTCGCGGATTCCCTGCGAAAGCCTTTCCCATGAAGTTCCTTGGCTGGGATCCTAGGTGGGGCCTACCGTGATGTTTTTGAGAAATCTACTCTGTCCATCTGTTTTCCATATCATTTTATGGAAAGCGACAAAAAATATGGTGGATCCGAAACTTAGTGATTCTACGAGAGAGGAAACAATTGGGATTTAGTGACTACCGTTGAAAGTTTTTTATGCCCATGAAATCTCCATATCAGGCTAAGATTTTTGTGTTTTCACTTCATGCTAGTGGAAATGACTTTATAAACGGTTTGGATGGCATATAAACATCCTGGGCAAGTTTCAACGGTAGGAAACTCTTTCCCTAGTTTTCCCTTTTGCATGGCCGCTTGAGTTTTGGGTCCACCTGAATTTTTGTCTCTTACACTAAAATGATCGGGAAAAACAGATGGACAGAGTGAATTTCTCACAAACATCGCGATGGCCCCACCTAGCATCCCAGCACAGGAACTTCTGCCAAAGGCTTTGGCAGGAAATCCACGTCCGAACGGCCATTTTGCATGCCGAACGCACAGTAACACGTGTGTAAGGCCTAAGCTCTTCATCAGGTAGCCTACATAGTTTTGATCTTCTGGCCTGAGAATCAGGCCATTTGACACTACGGGCCATACCATACAGAATAAACGGACGGTTAACGCACACCTAACCAGGTAATCGCTGCTTAGGCATTCCCTTGTTCTTATTCTTATTTAGAATCTTCAGGCATCTTTTTACCTTTTTTTGGGTAGAAATAATGGGCTACCACTTCACTGAAACTTGGAAAACTGGTCATTCCTAAGGATTATATACTCTTAGAACTACCTTGGGAAATAGACCGTACTCACCTCGAAGTTTGGACAAATTACCTAGAAAGCTACCACATTGTATATCGTAAAAGTGGCCTTCCGACAAGCTTCAAAAAATTACTTAGAACAAAATGTCCTTGTCATTATTTCAGTAGTTATACGGTTTTCTAGGGAATAAGAATTTAGGTCGTATTTAATGCCAATAAAGTGATGTGTACGGAACCTTTCTTTTGCGCATAGGCAAGGACCAAACTCATAGGGCCCACATTGATGTATGTGTATAATCCATCCTGCCCATCCTTTTTGCCATGTCATTTTAGTGCTAGGGCCCAAATATCAGCCTCTCGTGTGGGCCACATAATAGAAAATAATGGTGACAATGGAACCTACTGTTGAAACTTTTCAGGCTCACTGTGATGTTTGTTATAAGTGTACACTGCCCAATTTAGGACTTTTTAGGCCCACGACGAGCAGGCCGATAAGGTGGACGGAATGGATCACCCCATTGTGGGCCTCAGACTATTGTACCAATGGCTATCATTTCATTTGATAGTAAAAGAAGTCAACATGTAACAACCGTGACCCAATCACATGAGAACCACGACCCATATAACATGATAACTATGACACATAACAACTACGACTCATATATTATGACAACCACGACCCATGACAATTACAACCCTTACCACATTACAACCGCGACCCATATAACATGACAACCACAACTCATATCACACGAAAACCACGACCCATTTAACATGAGAACCACGACCTATATCACACGAAAATCACGACCCATAAAACATGAGAACCAGGACCCATATAACACCAGAACCATGATCCATATAACATGAGAACCAGAGATATCCCGTGGTGTGTTCCACCTGAGATTTATATCCATCTCATTTTTAGGATCAAGCCCTAAAATGATCTGTAAAAAATAGATGAACGGTATTCTGACCAGAGAAGTGAGAGTGCAGCTTTAGAAAACGATCGTGGTTGTCATGTTATAGGGGTCGAAGTTTTCTTATAAATGAGTCGTGGTTTGCATGGGTCGTAGTTTCCATGTTGCAAGGGTCGTGGTTGTTATGAGGTATGGGTCGTGGTTGTCATGTTATATGGGCCGTGGTTGTTACATGTTCACCACGACCCATATAACATGACAACTATGACCCATGACAACCATGTCCGATACCTCATTACAACCACGACCCATACCTGTTGTCAGGTTATATAGGTCGTGGTTTCCATGTTACACGGGTTGTGGTTTTCGTGTGATATGGGTTGTGATTTTTATGTTACACGGGTCGTGGTTGCCAATTCAATCCATGATCCAACGCTGGATGACAACCATGATCCAATATGCATGTGAACCACGATCACATGACAAGGTCGTGGTTGTCATACACACTAGGTTGTGGTTGTCATACATACTAGGTCGTGGTTGTCATACATAGAGTTTTTGATCAGGCTAAAAAAAAGACATTCTCAACAGAGTTTTTCAACTTGTTGGGTGCCCATTGAAGAGGGACGCGGTTGTTACTACATATGGGTCGTGGTTTCTCATAGAGTCGTGGTTGTTATGTTATATGGGTCGTAGTTTTCATAGGTCATTGTTTTCATTTTAGGGCCAAGGCCTATAAAATGAAGACCACAACCCATATAGCATGACAACCACAACCCTTACCTCATGACAACCATGACCCATGACAACTACGACCCTTACCGCATTACAACCATGACCCTTACCGTATTACAACCACCTAATGTGACCTATGCTACCATGCAGATATCATTTGCACGACTATGGCATGATTTGCACGAACTTGGTGACTACATGGGATAAACATACATAAGATCCTTACCGCCCATCAGATGAAACGATCTATTTACATCGTAGATACTAAATTTCATTGAAATATAAATCTTAAATGGACCATAACGTAGAGAATGGAGTAGAATTCTAAGTAAAATTTTCAATCATAATTTTTTTTTTTTTGTATTTCTTCATCTTTTTCTCTTCATTCTTCCTTCAATTCTTTTTTCTCCTTCATAATTCTTCATCATTTTTTATGCCTCAACAAATCATGGCATGTTTTCGAGCAATGGCTGGAGCCCAAGCACTATAGAAATCCTGAGGCGATAGAAGACCTATTGTAACATCTCGAAAGAATCCATACAAAGACCCGAGTATCACCTCACGTAAAGATCACCAAGGATCAAATTCTGTGGAAATTAGACGAAAATTAGTTAAGTACTAAACTAAATGACTAGTGGAATTATCTTGGACTACTATCTATATGAACTGCAAGACCCAAAACCATTAAAATCGCTAACTCAACATTACCTAAAAACCTAAGAGAAATCTCAAAACCCAGTTGCTGTCGGAGCACATTGAAACCCCGTATCAGACCTAGACCGTGCATCAAAAGTCCGATTACCGTGAAACTATAACATTATGACTGCCTTATTGGGCTTGACAACCATCGTAAAAATCGAGCCCAAATAGTATCTAAAAACGTACAAGTTGAGCTTGGAGCAAAGTGTGTGAGAAACGCAAATATCTTTGAAAAATGAACTCAAACTTAAGTGAATTGGGTCATTCGCTTACGGGCGAAATTGAAGACTTCGGACCGTCAGATTTTTACCAAACTATACCCTTGGATCAGGAAAATTTTCCTGCATATGACAGTATACTTGTGGCCCTGATCAAGTGACGATGACCGTTAAACTGAAAAAGGTCCTCCACAGTCGATCCACAAATCCGATCGGACCGATACATAACTTGGCTTAGATCCATGGTCAGGGAACTTACTCCATGACGCAGATGAATAATAAGCCTCCAGATGAGTCCTGTTTGCCCGAAACAGACACCCTTTGGCTATACATTAAGTATATCGTGGCCCTGGGGCCATTTGGACCAGTTCTGTGCCTATTTAAAGACCTTAAACCACCCCATTCCCATTCCATACGAATTTTCTCCAAACACTAGGAGAGAGAAGAGAGAAAAGAAGAGAAAAGAGTGAGGAGAAGAGAGAGAGTTTGGGAGATCGAGGTGGTGTTTCTCTCTTACGCCTACACGCACTAGAACACCTCTACATCTAACTACACGGGTCATTTCAACTCCGATTTGGGTAAGAAATCCTAAACGTAATTTCATTTTAGGAATCCAAATAGAGGAATCGACGAAATAGCTAACCTCTTTCGTGATTTAGGTAGTCGTTGTGCTGTAGACGGGGACGTAGTGTACGAACCGAGTTCATAACAAGCGTACCGACGAAAGGTGTGGACTATAAACGTTTAGGTTATGGTTTTCAAGGCCTTCAATGTCAGAAATGGTTTATATCTGACTTGATTGCTGCCATATGATCTTAGTTACGATGTATTTGACAAACTATACATGTGTGTGCACTATGTGAATATAAAATGCATTCTATGTGATTGTTGAAATGTTTGAATGAAAGTGAAACATGATTTATGCTGGCCATGACTATTAATCTAGAATACATGTGTCTCGTGTGTATGAAAACTCCTTTATGAAAGGATTTGTTATAATATATGTTATAACTAATTTAGTTTATGTATATAGTATTATGTAGTCTAAGTGTTTGATAAAATGTCTGAATGAGTAATTGTTTGATGAATTGTAATTATTAAGGGTGTTAAGATGGGATTCTCAACTACCTTATCTATATGTATAATTCCCTCATGTAACCTTAATTTCAAACACGTGATTTATGTATAAAATGCCTATGTATGATAACAGGTTCTATGTGTTTGATAAAATATTCAAATGATTATTATATTTGAATTATTTGTTAAATGTTGTTATGATTATCACATGTGTTTACTTATTGCATTTGAGTATGATTGAGACTACTACGTAGTCTAGGCAATCGGTAACAATTCTTGATGGAGTGGCCGAACTAGTTTCGCCACATTATATACGTTCGATGAATCCGAGTTGTACGGTGATTGTTAACAGTGGTTATGCCACGTGGAGTGCTTATGTGCTCCATGTCGATTAATTCAATGTGTGCTCGTACCAATCGCACATGTCAAATAACTCGATTGGCCCATTGTGTGTTTACCATGTATGGACACTACTTGAATCTAATATACCACTTACCATTGTAAAGCCCATTTCAACCATAGTACCAAGATCCGTTAAGATTCATGAGCAGGATATGGTAGTGTATGGGACACCGTGGTCTAGCTGTCGGCCTACGCTGGAGTGACGAGCCTCCCCATAGTGACCAGTGAGCAACCCAAACTCGTGAGCCGAATATGGTAGTGTATGGGACACCGTATTTGAGTTTTCGGCCTATATTTAGGTGACGAGCCTCCTGTAGTGACCTCGAGTATAAATTAGGTGTACGCCGAGGTGATGAGCCTCTCCATAGTGACCTCGAGTGTGAACTCGTGAACTTACCTATCTACTGTTTTTCATCAGGGGTGATGCCCTACAACTTGCCTATCATATGTGATTAACTAAGATTGACGACCCTAGATGGATCATTGTTTGGGTAAGTGATATAAAGGGAGGTACCTTAGCTTCCCAAATCTGTTGTATGAATAAGCCTTATAAATTACTTAGCTAACACGACCATGCACCGCATTGCATGTTCTTTGGCAAGGAAGCGCACGTTTAAGGATTTTATCATGTGCAATCGTGGGATAATGTCATTGAGGGAGTACAGGTGAGGGCATGCATCATTACACATATCATTCCTGAATTAACAAGAATACTTAGGATATGATTGTTGTATGGCTTTATCGTTACTGCTTGAATGAATTGATAACATGTTAACCTTTGTCTTATAGTACCACTGAGTTGATCACTCACTCCCACTCTAGGATGGTGTTTTAAAACACCAACCAGACTCTGATTTAGATATAGGTTATGACGAGGCTTTCATGACGGAGCCGGACTTCTTCGATAAGGAGGAAGAGTTCTCCTTCATTCAACTCTCAAGTGGGTCTATATAGACCTAGAGCTGCGTCGCGGGAATTACAGGGATATTGGATTAGTTGAACATCTACATTTTGATATTTTATATATTTTGAAACAAAACATGTATGTATTCGGCCTAGAAATACATTCATACTCTGGAGGTTATGGAACATGTATTTACTCTATACATTTATCTCACTCTTCTGCTTGCTCAATTTAAATATCTCTGGAATATGATATGTTGTTTTAGTGTAATCTTATTCATGTTTAATGCACTAATATGAACAACATTTAAACATCATTATCTATGTTGCATAAGTGATGCGTTGGAACTCAGGAGTTTAGCTTTGCTTGACCCTCGATTTTTGGGACGTTACAAGTTGGTATCAGAGCATGATTTAGATATAACTGGACCTAGGTTATGGTAACATGACGCACACTGATGTACTTTGACTTAGGAGGCGCGATAAAATGTAGAAATGAATGTAGGATTCCAAGTTTCATCCACGGGCGAAACTAACAGCTCAAATGTACCCCGTATGTGTCTGAGATCATATGAAATGATCTCAATCCCTTTTTAGACCGTCAATCAATTGGTTTAAGCTATTATTCAGTAGATCCCAAACTTGAAACATGTCAAAGGGCATGAATATGTGTGAGGTAGAACCTGAAACCACCTCACACGAGCGTAGGGGCTCAAAACACATTTTTCGATAGGGCCCAGGGGGTCCCCCACATCATTTCAGTACCCCGGGGGGGAGCCCACTACCCACAGTCCAGCGGACCACGGTGGCACCGTGCCCCTCTCTAGCGGGCTGCGGCGGGCCCGCGGGTCAGGCGGCTTGCTGCCCTTTTCCACACATGTGGGGCCTGCATTTCATGTGGGGCCACTCCATTTACCCCCCTTTACTTCATTTTCCTCCATTTCACCCCCTCCAAGCTTCCAAACCCCTCAAAAATCTCATTTTTCTTCTCAAATCTCCCTTCCATCTTATAGCTTCTTCTTCTTCATCATTACATACCCACCATCCATCATATTCCTCAAAACTCCTCTCACACAACCTCTCATCTCTCTTATTTCCTCTCATTTGAGCACACAAATCCACCTTTGTGTCTCATAAACCCCAAAACCCACCAACCCATCTCCTCCTTCAAACTTTCTTCACTTCCATGGCTCTTTTTGAGCTAGTGGCTACCATCTTTTCCCTTTCCACACTCCTTTCCATCATAGGAAAGAGAAGGGCGTCCACAGATGAAGCTGGGCCTAGCTGCCCAACCCATCCGAGGAAGAAGACGGGCGCTAAAGCAAGCACAAGTGCCGAGAGAAAGAGAAGGTCAAAACGGGATCTTGACCCACGCATCCTCATTGAAAGATTGCTACCGGCGGGCATCGAATTAGGTAGGTACCATAACCGTCGAGTGGTATTTGAGGATCATGTCAATGAAAAGTTGTTTGAACTGTACCTAATGATGGACATGCTCGTAGAAAATGGTTGGGGTCCCATATTTGAGGGAAATACCCATGCGAGTGAAGGAGCAGTGCGTGCCTTCTATGCTCATATACGGGACCCATTACTGGAGCCACTATAGTTTACTATCCCATTGGGAAGAGAGCAAGCCATAGTCAAGGTTTACATGATAGCTTAAATCATGGGTATGGAGCGTGGACTTATACATGCTAGTGAGAAAAACCTGACCAGTGAACAAGAAAGGAATCGCCGCACCCGTTTCCTCTGCGGCTAGCTTGAGCAATGGAGGTGAGGAAATAGCCTTGTATCGACCAAATTTATAAATGATTTTCGCCTGCTCCACCACATATTTACATATAACATATATCCAAGGTGGAGCAACCCCATGAAGTGTACTCACCTCATGGTTGATTTCTTATACAGAGCTGGTCAGGGAGACAAGTTATGTCTGCCTATATTTGTCCTATCTCAGATTATGGATACTGCACGATCCATATGGGGAGATGCCTCACTTCCCTTCGGCCGACTTATTTGTAAAATTGCCTGTCACTTCAGTTTCAGACTCCATATGGGTGACGTTGCCCCAATTCATATCATCAGTGACATTACGCTCAATAATATGGGCATAGGCCCCATGCAATGACAAGCCCATCTTGATGAATATGGAGATGAGATAGAGGAAGAAAGTGAAGAGGAAGATGGAAGTGGTGATGAAGAAGGAAGTGGTGGAGAGGAAGACAGTGAAGGTGAAGAAGGTTGAGAAGAAGAAAGTGGTGAGGAAGAAGGGAGTGGTGAAGAAGAGGAGTCTCAAGATTCAGATGGGGGACCTCCTACTAGTACACATGAGCGACGCTGTGATCAGGCTGCCTTGGGAGCCCGCCTGGCTCAGATTGAAGAGAACCAGGCCACCCTAAGTCAAGAGATCAAGGAGACCCAGGCTGAATTGAAACAAAAGCTTGAGGAGAGTCAGGCTTATATGAAGTAAAAATTTAAAAAGATGTCTCGCACTCTGAAGGCCCTCCTGTGCTATATACAGGACAAGGGTGCTCCTCCACCATCACCAGAGTTGGATAGCTAGTCATATGTTGCAGTCATCTTTTAGTCTGCTTTGTTTTCTTTGTTTTCCTTTATAATAGCCTTTGTAGGCGTAGTCGTGTGTTGGTTTGCTTAGTGGTTAAAGCTTTTGTTAGATTAGCTCACATGAATCTTCTGTCATGATATTTTTTGTAATGCTACATCATATGTATCGTGGCAAATTTTAGTTTAATGAAATGCATGAAGCTTCTTTATATTGGAATATGTATAATGTTTGGATAAGTTTGTGTTATTATGTTAAATGTTACACATGTTGCACCCTATGTTGTGTATAGGGAATGCCTCCGAAAATCACTTGGAATATGACACGTATCGCACTTGGCGGATCGTTTAACGAGGCACCTCCCCTAAGCGATAGCCACACGAACCCCAATTTAGGCCCTAATAGTGACACCATGCCAGATTCACAGCTAGCCACTGGCTCCACAAATGGGCCAACACCTAGTGCACCATCGGTTCCAGAAAAGAACCGCGCGTCTACCTCAACGTCAGGCATGCCTCAGGCGGCTCCTCCTCCTGATAGGTTGGAGCAGATGATGCTCCTAATGCAACAGCAACAGCAAGTTTGGACCACAATTGTGGGGGCCCTTGCCCAAAACATGAATATGGTCCCCCTTGCACCACCGTGCAGCCTACTGGAAACATGAATGCCAGCAGTTTATTTAAGCGCTTTCAGCATTTCCGACCTCTCACCTTCGCGAACACTCATAGGCCCGAGGAAGCCGAATACTAGCTCGACCACATCTCCAAGATGTTGAAGCCGCTACACTGCATTGAGGCAGAAGAGGTAGAGTTGGTTACGTATATGTTCGAGAAGGAGACTAGTCTCTGGTGGGACAGCATCCTATGAACAGTTACCCCTGGATACGTATGGACATGGGATGCGTTTGAGACCCGCTTCCATGGGAAGTACTTCGCCCTCACTTATCGTAATGAAAAGGAGAGTGAGTTTCTTCGCCTCCGACAAGGAGGAATGACTATGTCAGAATATGAGAAGAGGTATACCGAGCTAGCCAAATACACTCCTTTGATACTAGCAGACGAACTGATGAAGATGCAACGATTTTCAAAGGGTCTATGGCCTGAAATCCATATAAAGATGTGTTACGCTAGCATTCTCAATTATGCTGAGCTAGTAAATGTCCCTACAAGCTGAGCAGGATGGGGATAGATTGTCTTATACACGTGTGCCCACGGGCCCGAGGCCTCGACCTGACTTGCCGAACAGACCATTCCTTGGTAAGATGCCACGTGCAAATTCGCCTCCCAGGCCTTTGGCTCCACCGGCCCCTCAGAGGCGATCTGATCTATGGTGCACCTACTTTAAGAGGATGGGCCATACAGACACTTACGGTTTACCAAGATGAGGGATAACGACTTTACGCCGCCTCAGAAGATCAACCGTCAGTTACCACAAGCCATTTCAGCTCCACCTCTATAATCAGCACCGCCAGCATAGCCTTCTTACAGACCAAATGTGCCTCGAAGTAGGCTGCCTCAACGGCCTATGGCAGCGTAGCCGAATCATCCTCAACAAGCTCGTGTACACTCACTTACAGCTGAAGCATCCAAGACAACAACCGCAGCATCATTGGCTATCGAAGTCACAACACATATCCAAGGTACACCAGTCTTCCTACTGGTGGACACTGGGTCCACTATTTTGATAATATCATGCACAATAGTTAAGCGACTAGTGTTGGAAACTACTCCTATGATTGGGGTGAGACTTCATACCACCACAGGAACTTTCTCAGACTTCACCAAGATTTGTAAGGGTTACTCGATAGACTTAGGAAGCAGAACAGTACTCGTTGACTTGATCGTTGCCCCGCTATGTCATTACGATATCATCCTCGGTATGGATTGGCTCATCGAGATGAAGGCAGAGATCGATTACGATACTAGATTGGTGACAACCCATGGACCTAAGGGCACAACCTTTACTTTTCCAGTTCAGGTCAGTTGGTGCTACCGCATTAGTTGTTATGCTACCTTGCTAGAAAATGTTGATGGTCCGACACTTGGGGACACGCCCGTAGTCCAAGATTTCATGGACATGTTTTGAACAATACCTAGACTACCTCCTCAGCGCAAGATCGACTTTACCATCAACCTTGTGCCTGGTGCGACACCCATTTCTCTACCAACATTTCGCATGCCTCCCTATGAAATGAAGGAGCTGAGGAGACAGATCAATGATCTGTTGGAAGCGGGTTTTATACGACCGAGTGTGTCTCCATAGGGAGCACCTATGTTGTTTGTAAAGAAGAAGGACAAATCGCTGTGATTATGTATTAATTACCACAGGTTGAATCAAGTGACAGTGAATAACAAGTATCCCTTGCCCAGGATAAATGATCTGTTCGACCAGTTGAAAGGGGCACGGTATTTCTCAAAAATTGATTTACAGTCTGGATATCATCAGTTGCACGTCAGGGATGAAGACGTGCAGAAAACAGCATTCATGACTAGTTTTGGGCACTATGAGTTCCTTGTGATGTCGTTTGGACTCACAAATACATCAGCCGTATTCATGGACCTCATGAACTGAGTGTTTCAGCCGTATCTATACCGGTTCATCATCGTATTTATAAATGCATTTTGATATACTCTGAGAGTCGAAAGGATCACGAAAAGCACCTGCGAGCAGTCTTCGATACTCTCATGAAGAACCAGTTATTTGCTCAGTACAAGAAATGTGACTTCTGGAAGGAATAAGTCAAGTTCCTGGGACACGTAGTGTCCAAGGAAGGTATCGCTATGGACCTTGCTAAGGTGACCATAGTTTAGAACTGGGAGTAGCCCGGTTCAGTTACAGAAGTGAGGAGCTTTTTAGGACTTACTGGCTACTATCGCTGATTCATTAAAGATTTTTCCAAGATAGCCAGACCGTTGTCTCAGCTTACTCGAAAGGATCTTAAGTTTTCCTAAAATGAGAAGGCAGAAGCAGCCTTATAGGA
Organism: Magnolia sinica; assembly: GCF_029962835.1. NCBI lineage: Eukaryota > Viridiplantae > Streptophyta > Magnoliopsida > Magnoliales > Magnoliaceae > Magnolia > Magnolia sinica. The sequence goes on along the minus strand of NC_080590.1, from coordinate 38,488,945 downwards.
TTTGAAGGACAAGTTGACGTCCGCATCCGTGCTAGTATTGTCAGAGCAAGGGGTCAAATATACGATATATACCGACGCATCCGGTGTTGGTTTAGGTTGTGTTCTTATGCAGAAGGACAGAGTGATTGCCTATACTTCACGATAATTGAGGAAAAACGAAGAAAACTACCCCACACACGACCTGGAATTAGCAGCCGTCATCTTCGCATTAAAGCTCTGAAGACATTACCTCTACGGAGAGGAGTTCGAGCTCTTTTGCGACCACAAGAGCCTCAAGTACATATTCACATAGAGAGACCTGAATATGAGGTAACGAAGATGGATGGAAACCTTAAAAGACTTCAAGTTTGAGGTCTCCTACCATCCTAGCAAGGCCAACCTTGTGGCTGATGCGTTGAGCCACAAGAAGAGAATAGAATTTATAGCTCTTCTAATGATTGAAGAATGGAACATGGTAGAATTTATGCGAGACTTCAAATAGAAGCTTACAGTAGAGGATCCATTTGAGAGCGTCACACACATCCGCGTGGCTGTATCAAATCTGATGACACGAAGCATCCGTCTATGACGAACGGGGCCCACTTATTTGGGTTAACCCACTTAGACAATGGTGCGAATGGGCCTAACAAAGCATACGGGAAGGTCACAATGAGGATATCTAACCATCATTGCACATCAATGTGGACATCTAACCAACATTACTCCCAAGGAGTGGCCTATATAAGGGATTCATACACAACGTAACGGCCACACATACATCACATTGGGCCTCTCATAAATCGCGTTGGGCTTCCTATAAGGGCCTTAAACGTTTCACAATGGGCCACGCCCATGGGCCTCAGATACATCTCGATGGGCTGCGCCCATGGGCCTTGCGTACATCATAATGGGCCATGTCTCATAAGCCTCATACAATCTCAATGAGCCACATATACATCACATCAGGCCTTGCCCCTAGGTCTCGAATACATCATATTGGGCCTCGCCCATGAGCCTCGAATACATCGCAAGTGGGCCTCAAATATACTTCACGGTGGGCCACATACATGGGCCTAATACACATCACTATGGGCTACATCACATGGGCCTAATATACATCACTATGGGCCACTACCCATGGTCTTTAAATACACAATAGGTGGGCCTAACACATGGGCCTCAAACTTATACATGTAATGACCCTGGAAAATTTTGTGCTTATCTTTCCCTAAGTAGTTATTTTTGGGATAATTAGCGCTATACTCGATTGCTTGTGAAATTTGCATTAATCACTTTAAATTCGATCTGCATGACTCTAAACTTGTAGATTAGTTAGCGCTATGTTACTCTGAAATCTGGGATCCATCGCTAAATCCAGTTGTTCTGGAAAATTTTTGGAAGTTCTGGATCGGACCTGGACCTCGCGTCGAAAGTCCGATTGTGATGATCTTAGGCTGTTGCGGTCACTATGTTGGGCTTGACCATCACCTCGAAAATCAAGTCCATGTGATGTTCTGGGTCGATTTGATTGAGTTCGGAGTGAAAAGTGTGAGAACGGTTAGAAATTTATTAAGCTTTTATGAAATCTGAGTCGTGTCGCTTGCGCGATGATTTTAAGAAATTTGACCATTGGATTCTGACCCAATTTCACCCTCTGATCAGGGAAAGTGGCCCAGGCATATCCTTGTGCTTGTGGACCTGATCGAGATTCTGTGACCGTTGAATTGAGTGTGGTCCGCCATGGCTGATCTGAAGAACCGGTCGGTATGAAAACTCAGCCTGACCTAGATCCATGGTCAGTGAGCTTAAGTCCGACCTTTCGTGGTATTTGGCCCACCAGAAGTGCTTCGTTGGATCGAGAGAGGCTTACTTTGGTTATAACCTAAGTATACATTGTCCCTGGGGTTATTTTCATCAATAATAGGCTTATTTATAGTCTTTAAACCCTAGCTCTCTTTTCCATACGAATTTTCTCTAACCCTAGCTTGGAAAGAGAGTGGAAAAGAGAGAAAGTGAGAGAGAAAGTTGGTGAATCATCTTAGATTATTTCCGGTTCTTCTTCATCTTTGAACCTTCACTTTGAATCGCTATTCTGACGATTCTGAGTTCATCTTGGGGTAAGTTAACCTAACCCTAATCTGTGTTAGAGCTTAGATTAGTCTTGGTGTTATTGTATCTCATTTCTATTCTTTCTTTAGGGTATTCAATCGCCGTTGACGAAGACAACTCGTCTAAATCAGTTCGATGTTTCTTTTCTGGCTTAAGGTGCGGACTTTAAGTATATAGGTTATGGTTTTCAAGGCTTTCAATGCCAGTTAATGATTTATTCTTGTTATGGATGAGATTTCACATGCCAAATCTTGTGTTTATGTTGTGTTCCTGATATGCATGTATTATATTGAGATTTGTGTATTCTATGTGTATGTATAAAGTACCGTATACGTATAAAATATGCACTTGTGTTTGCCATGATTATTTGTCATGTATGTATGCTAGATGTATGTGTGACAACTCCTTGGTAAAAGGAATTGTCCAAATGCATGTATTTCAACATACGTCATGTATGTTGTATTATGTATTCTAAGTGTTTGTAGAAATGTCTGAATGATCTAAGGTGTGATATATAAACCTAGTATGGGCATTGAGAAGCGATTCTCAACTCTCCCACTAGTGTGTATGATTTCCTTCTTGCTAGTTACATTCCTTGTTATTTAATTTCAAGGATTACTTATGCTTACATTCATGTTTAGTTGATATTCCTCAAGTGCTTATGTACCATGATTTGAGTTGGTGTTCCTTTACTGTTCTACATTCAATATGAATATCTGTTGTAGTGTAATGTGTTTGGAACTATGAATAGTCCAGGAAATCGGTAATCTGCCTTAAGGTTGTGGCTGAGATTGCTTTTGCCACAAAGGACGTAATTAGATAAATCCGAGCCATATTAGAGTTGGCGGCAGTGGTTTGGCCACGCGGAGTGTTTGCGCACTCTATGTCGTTCAACCCAACGTGCGCTCGTGCTAGTCGAGTTCGTCAAGTAACCCGATTGTCCAATGTATGTTCACCATGTATGGACGCTACTGCTTGAATCTAGGGTACCGAACTTACCAATGAAATCCTATTAACCATAGTACCTTGATCCGCTAAGACTCATGAGCCGAACATGGTGGTATGAGACACCGTGGTCGAGCTATCGGCCTACGCTGGGGTGACGAGCCTCCCCGTAGTGACCAGTGAGCAATTAAACTCGTGAGCCAATTATTGTAGTATGGGACACTATATTCGTGCTGTCGGCCTACATTGATTGGTGACGAGCCCTTTGTAGTGACCTCGAGCATGCCTGGATACCGCATTGAGGTGACAAGCCTTGGTGTAGTAACGAAGGTATGAAAGGCATGCATTGATTGGTGACGAGCCCTTTGCAACGACCTACAACAATATGATCGTATGAGAAGTCTAGGACTGACGACCCTAGAATGGATCACTGTTTGGATGGTGATATGAGGAAGGTATCTTAGCTTCCCAATCCTGTTGTATGAAAAGGACTAATAACAACTTGGTAATCATATCCATGCACCGCATTTGCATGTGCTTTGTAGATGTGGCGCACTTTGAGGTGGTGTCATGCGTAACGTAAGATGAAGACGCTGAGGGTGTACACGTGAGGGCACGCATCATTTTGCATACATCCTTGCATTAACAAGAGTACTTAGGATTTATTTAATTTTCTACTTTATCATTACTGTTTGATTGAACTGATAACATGTTAACTAGTGCCTTATTGTTCCACTGAGTTGATCACTCACTCCCACGTTCTGGGGCGGTGTTAAACACCCACCAGACTCTATCTTAGGTTCTGATGTTGCAGATGTTGATGCGACTTCTGAGGCAGAGCGGGAGATGGATGGTGATTAGGCTGTTTTCTCTTCTATGCAGTTTTCAAACGGGTTCTAGCGAGCCTTGTTCTGATGCGCGGGACTCTGGGATTATTTTTGGGATTCAAATGATGTAACTTGATACTTGTAATTTTGATAGAAACACTTTCATTACGACCTGGTTTGTGTATGTACTTCAGGGATTTGCACTTGTACACATATATTTCTATAAGTCTTCCACTTGCTTTATTCACTTATCTCTGAATTATATCTGTGTTTTGGCTTAATCTATTCCATGTTTTATGCACTAATACAGACAACATACATCCATTATTAAATATGTTGCATAAGTGATGTTTTAGAACTCGGGAGCTGAGTTATGCTCGACCCCCGAATTTCAGGGCGTTACAATACAACAGGTAAGCCTCAATGGACGGGCCACAAATACATCAAGATGGGCCTAATCACACGGGCCTCATATATATATCGAATAGGCCACACCAATTGGGCCTTGTATACATTGCAATGGGCCATAACCCATGGGCCTTGCATACATCACAATGGGCCTCATAACATGGGCCTCATATATATTAAGGTGGACCTCAACAATGGCCTTATACACATCAAGGTGGGCCTCAACAACGGGCCTCATACACATCAAGATGGGCCTCATGGATGGGCCATAAATACATCAAGATGGGCCTAATCATATGACCCTCATATATATACCAAGGTGGGCCTCATACATCCCCAAAAGAATCATATGGAGGGATCATTTGGACCATACAAATAGTAACGGAGATAATAATTGTCATGGTTAAATAATTCATAGGGTCCACTCTGAAGTTTATTTTTTTCCCAATCAATCTAATCATAATGCCATAAAGGCCTGGATTAAGAGGGAGAACAATTCCCCATTGATCCAGAACTTCCATGACCCAAACGGTTTTCAATAATAGACATTCAATCCTCCATTATTTCTGTGGTGTGGTCCACCTGATCAATGGATGGTATGGATGTTGCACACGTACATTACAGTGGGTCCTTCCCACTGGATAGGTCAGGTGCGTGGAAGGCCCGTATAACACGTGGGCCTGGAATTTGAAGTGCAACAGCGTCTCTGTTGTTGCTATGGTGCGGCCCACAGGAGTACTGGATCTGGAAACTCACGGATGGATGGTGCAGATAAGACCGTAAGTCGAGGTGGGGTCCACACGTCCCACGTGTGGACCGTGGACATACAACACTTCATCAAAGTGGCCACCTAAATCCCGTCCAGGGATGAACGGTTTGGATATAAAATAATCCACACGGTGGGGACCGTAGTACTTGCTGACGTCAATAAAGCAGCTTTGTTGCTGGGTAATGTACACCAACCAATCAGATTGGTGGGTCCCACGTATGGCCCACCAGATAGTGTTTATCTGTCGTCCAATCTGTTGATAAGGTCACACGGCCCTGTATTAATAAGAAAAACAAATTTTTATAATGATTCAAAACTTCTGTGAACCCAAACTGGGTTTCAATGGCAGCTGTTCAATCAACATGTTTCCTATAGTGTGGACTATCTGAGTTCCACCTACGGCTGATTTTGGGAGGGGGCCCACTGCCTAAAGGGGGCCCACCAAATGCATGGCGTGGATGTTCAACACACATCACGGTGGGGCCACCACGTGCATCACGGTGGGGCCGGTCCGGCAGCACACAGTGAGCAGTGGCTACTGCTCTGGATGTCAATGGCAGCAGGTGCTGCTGCCTATATTTTTTATTATTTTGAGTTTTTCTGGGATTTTTCCTAGGTGGGGCCCACATCAGGTAGATCCACCCCGTCCACTGGCTCTCATGGCCCTAGACAAGCCAAACAAGCCCAATATTCGAGGTGTTTTGAAGTATAGAAACATTAGGTGGTTTTTCAACGGTAAAAATCCCAGTTTTCTATGTTGTGGCCCACCAGAAGGTCGAATCAACTTCATTTTTCGGCTTAACACCTAAAATGAGTTGGGAAAAAGGATGGACGACTTGGATTGAATCCATAAATCAAGGTGGGGCCTATATGAGTGGCCCACCCAAATAGCTTAAAATTTATTTATTTTTTTATTAGTACACCCACTATCTGTTCACACGTCCAGCGTCCAGGACTCTGGATGGTGTGAAGATGATTCATCCAAGTGGGTCCCATATGGATGTGGCCCACCTGATTTGTATCAATATGATATTTGTGTTTTTCCCAACGTCAATTGGTAGGGCCCATATGGCTTGGACGGCCATGGGGTCCACTCGATGGACGATTTGGACACCACATACACTCATCATGTAGGCCACAAAATAAATAAAGGAGAGAGAGAGGGAGACATGTGATGATGGAGGGACCCCGGCACTATGGGCCCTGCCTTGCATGATTCACAACATACATCAAGTGGGTCCCATTTCGTATGGGCTCACCAATCAAAATCAACTGTGGAGATCCTTTCTCCACCGAAATGGAAGGTCTAGATGACCCTATCCATGCAAGGAAAATAAACATCATGATGAGGTCCATGGAGAATGGCCGCATCATGGAATGATTATGAGAATTAAGGTGGGTCATTGCCACATTTAGGGTCCAAAATGAGATCCATACCATCAATTGGTAGGCCTCACTTGGCCCATCATACAAACATGAAAACTAGCTTATAAAAGCACCCACCTTTCGATTTTCTTGGTCCGATGGAACGCCGATCTCCTTGTGCTTCACTTTGATGGAGGGTGATGAGAAGTGAATGGCTAGGATGAAGGATTTGGGGTAGAAAGTGGGTCACACACATGCACTTTCTCTCCTTAGAAATGCATGGACGTCACCACTTCTCACTTGAGATTTGTTGCTTAGAAAATGTGAAAAGAAAGAGAGAGAGAGAGAGAAGGGATGGTTGTAAGAGAGGTGATGGGTGATGGATGTGAGGTGAGTGATGAATGTGAGGTAATAGTGTACTTGACTTGAGAGTTGACATGGGTGGTTACTTGACTTGTGGAGAAAGAAAGCATGGGTTACTCTTATACTTGACATGAGGTGATTGATTAATGGGACATGTTGTAGAGATTCTCTTGGGATTACAAACGTCCAGTGTTTTCTCGAACGGAACGCGGGTCCACATCTCCCTGCCAGGGTATCAGATTGGTGCGTAATACGCGGCATTAGAACTGCGGCGACGGCGCAGTCGCAATGGTACACGTCTCAGATTAAGCCAACTCAAATCTACCGGATACGACTTAGGGTCGAGTGCAAACGTCTATCATAGGTCGCGGATTGCCGAAATTCGATGGGAAGGATCGCGGGAATTGACAGACAGTACAGATTAGGATATGGGCCTCACAGATGTTCCCACTAAGAGTTGTCATTTTGGCATCAAAAGACACCAAACCACAACGAAAAATTCTATAATACCCTCAATATTAATATCAAATAAGATAAATTATTCCCTAGTGGAGTCGCCATTTTGTTTCAAACAAGAAACAAATGCATTTGATTTGGAAAATTATCTTATTAGAACATAACAAAGAGAGAATTTATACAACAATCATTGTATTAACAATACTGAGTTCATTTATATCCTCTAATATCCCTTGATTTTACGATAGATTATTTGAAATACATAAGTTGACAAAGTTCGAATGTCGAATCTCGAATTCGGCAGCATTTCAACTTATGCTTTGGTCATCTCCTTAAGAGGAATGTTGTGCTGGTTTGATCATTCAATCATTCCCCTTTTTGAGCTTGTCCCTTAAACAAAAGGAGAGCTTGGAGCAACAAAGATCGAACTAGGCGATTTCGATAGCACCTTGGCCCCTTTCATTATTGGCCATACAATCGCCTGGTTCACGGCCCGCGCAACCAATAACTACTCTCCCTCTCACCTTTAGTCTTCCTCCAGAGCTCTACTCTTCTTCCGAAATTCTTTTCTCTCTCAAATAAGAGGGGTAGTGGGGTATTTATAGGCATTTACATGTGCGAACCTTCAATCTTTGAGCCATGGGACCCACCTTGCACCAGATCTGACTATCCATAATAAACTGTTTCTGATCTTGGTTGCGCGACCCGCGCAATGGAGGAAGTAGATTGCGGGGCCCGCGCAACCAACTATTGGTTGCGCGACCCACGCAACCACTGACTATGATATTTGATTTTCTTCTTTCTTTCTCATTTCTCCAATTCTCTTTTGATTTTTTATCCTTTCAATCTTTCTTCTTTATTTTTATGCTCCAACAATTGATGAAATAGAACTTGATTTAATGGTTTATTAGTGATATTAGGTTCTATATTGACGATATTTTATTTATGTATCTTTGAATTTTACTCGTATGTATAGGATTACACAGAATATTGATGTTTTATGAGAAAGGTTTGAAATTTGGATATTGAAGAATAGTTGTTTGCATGTTTTTCTTAAGACTAGCAAAATCCTGGTTGAGGGTGTGTTGAGTGTGAAATATTGTATATTTTTCTCTTGTTATGCATTGATTTTATAAGCGTAAATGTGCTTCATTGATCTAGTTATGTATATTTTATTATGCAAGGTAATTTGGAGAGCTAAGGTGAAAAAGAATGATTAACTAAAATATTAAATGCTCAAAGAATAACCAATTGAAGATTTTAAGATTTGGTGTTTAATGAAGAATTCAAGTGCCAAGGATCCAAGAAAACCAGGTGCAAAGGAGAGAGAAAAGACTGGCAAAATCACAAGATCTTACAAGAGAATAACTATACTATTTGGTCCGACCGAATATGCACAGAACAGTCCAGCAACAAACTATGATTTTTGGAGTTAATTCAGCTGCAACCAAGAGTTTATTCGGTGTGAAAGAAGACATGTTTGGTACAACCAAAGCTCACAATTGACTGTATCCGAAGCGTAACCAAAGTGTGTAAATTGAAGTTGATTTCAAGCCGGTCCAGACTTTTCCTATTTAAATGGGTGTTTTAGGCTTTCTAAAGTATGAATTAAGGTAAAAGGGATAGAGGAAAGAGTTATGGAGCCTTCAAGGAGCCCTCATTCTTCAATCTTTCAGTTCTAGTTAGTTTTTTATGTTTTTCATTTTGAGTTTTAGTTCAATCATGTCTTTGATTGGTTAATCTCTTAGCTAGGGCTACGAGGTAAAACTTGTGGTTATTTTTTATGCTTAGTTTACTTTGATTGAAGTATTTGATCCTATTTTTAAACAATTCACATTGATATTTAGTTCGAATGAATATTTATTTCTAGTTTACTTTAATCAATTATCGATTCTAGGCACATTAGATGCTTAGGAAAGCTAAGAATAGTTTATATTGTCTTTTACAATGGATTGATTTGTAAAATTTACTTATTTATCATAGACTATGAGCACAATAGATGCTTTGAATGCTCTACGATCAATACTTTGGTGCATGATATTGAAACCAATTCAATTGAAGTTCAAATATGTTTTGAGTTTTTGAGTGATGATTCAACCACTCTATTATTTGGTTGGATATGATAAAACTTCGATTTCAATTGAGTAATCCAATTGAATCATGTAAATTAAACATTAATATATAGCTATAAGCGCATCCTTGGCGCTTTAGTATTTTATCCTTAATAGTTTCCCTCACAATTATTCCTTAAAGCAAATACCATTAGTTAGTTTAGTTTTAGTTATAGTTTTAAAGTATTCCAAAAATCGCACAATTGCAAGTCCATATGGGTACGACCTCGATCTCACCGATTTATTATTATATTGCAACCTTGCACTTGAGGTTGTCTTAAATACATTCCTAGATAAGGAAAGTGTCACGTGGTTCGTAGAACCGTAGGTGCCGCTAGAGCCACACGAAGTCCCCTGCTTTGGCAAGTGGGCTCCAATACTTATGTGGAGGCTCTATCTCTATTGATGTTTCGGATTTTGACTGGGCTTTTGGGTACATGTGCTTGGATAAGAGTTAGTTCAAGGCTTCAATTGACTTGGTGAGTTGACTGGGTCGTAGATTGACTAGAGGAACTGGTCTGGTGGGTTGACTCAATGGGTCAACTTGACGAGTCAACTTAGTGAGTTTGACTGTTTTTTAGGTTTAGGGTTCCAAGGCTAGGATTAGGTTTCATTGACCGAATTGAGTCTACGATTGGAGCTAGAATTTTGGATTATGTTTGGTGGAGTTGATTCGTTTTAACTTAATTAGCTTGTCTACTAAGGGTTGGAGTGGGTTGTCCACCGCTATCCAACCTGATCAAATGATCTCGTAGGCTTGGATGAAAGGAAAAGACAAATATCAGCTTATGAATAACTTACCTGCCCCAAATAAATTTTCAACACTAGGCATCCAATCCACACTGTTTCCTATGTTATGGCCCACCTGAGCCTTGGATCTGCCTCCTTGTGGGGCTCATTTCTTAAAATGATCTGTTAAAATGGATGGACGGTGATAAAACACATACATCTCAGTGGGCCCCAATCCACGCCCGTGTCTGTGAGTGGTGTCTTTGGAAGTGTTACCGTTAAAAAACCAACCTTCCTGTGATAGCCTGTCGTAGTTAATCCGCATCCTTCAATACCCAAATCACATTCCTAGCATGCTACCATAAATGGCACTAAACATATAAATCCTAATTACCCAGTTCTGGGCCAACAAATGGACAGTGAAAGTCGGAAAAGGCCAACAAACTAAGATGATGCCATGTGACACGATCTTACTTTAAGGGTCGGTGTGATTGGAATGAAATGCATTAAAAAAAAAGGTCGTAAAGGCATTAATTATGATATTCTTTACTTGTACGTAACGCCGGCTAGGGTAATTAAATGGTCCTTGACTAAGGATCAAAATAGTATTCTCGATTTTCAGTTTGTACATCTGAACCTATGGTTTTTTAATCCGGACCATTGGTGTATTCAGACACATCATTGATGTATCAAATGCTAAAATGAGCTTTAAAAATTGATGGACGGCGTGGATAAAATTAATTGGGCCCATAGAGATCCAGTGTCAGTGTGCAATGCGCGTCCGGAGAAGAACCCACTTTCCTTTGTCCCAGGAATCAAGTTTTCCTAGTTTATTCTTAGATACTCTTAAACCGACCCTTTTACAGGCTGTGGGCCACCTCGAAAATAGGATTGCCTAGGACGCGGATTTCGTGCGAAAGCCTTTGGGAGGAAGTTCCTGCCCATGAAACATAGGTGGAGGCTGTCGTGATGTTTGTGAGAAATCCACACCGCCCATCGGTTTTGTGAGCTCATTTTAGTATTTGGAACCAAAAATGAGCCGGATTCAATATTCAAGTGGGCTGAAAATGTGATGATTGAACTTTCACATTTTAAATATTTGTGGGGCCACAGGAGTTTTGAATCAGGGTTATATTTATGATTTCAGTTCATCCCAGTAGGAATGACGTTATGAACGGTATGGATGGCATTTAAACATCACTGTAAACCCCAGGGAAGTTTCAACGGTAGGAATTTCCCTACCCACATTTTCCTTTAGTGAGGCCCACTTAATTCTTGGATCCTGCTCACTTTTAGTCCCAAAATCTTAAATGAGATCACAAAACCGATGGACGGGGTAGATTTCTCACAAACAACACAGTGGGCCCCACCTATGTTTACAGCTTAGTAACTTCCCGGGAAAGCCTTTGGCAGGAAATCCACGTCCGATTTTATGCTCTTTAACCAACTTGACTAAAGAGGAGCACGTGGGATTGCGAATGAATTTTTAATTAAAAGAACGTTGAGGTAATTCCGTAGGCATCAGCCATGTCCAAGATAAGTAGCACTTCCATACGCATTCCCTGCAGCAAGCTTCTGTCCTCCACCATTCCCAAATGGAGGAGGACACCATCAAATACATGTTTAAAAATGCCATGAATGAAAATTGGGAAGAAGTTGTGAGAGTCTGCAAGGACAATCCAAGGGCCCAAGAGGCCAAGATCACAAGATCAGGAGATACAGCATTGCATGTTGCCATCTATAGTGGAAGAGAAGCGACAGCGATAGAGCTGGTCAATCTCATCGCCCATAAAGACCTCGAGAGAATCCTAGGGATGAAGAACGATCAAGGGAACATTGCACTCCACCTTGCTGCCACCGTTGAGATGGCGGAGATGTGTGTGTGTATGGCCAGAAAAGTCCCCACGCTAGTAAAGTCCCGCAACAACAACGGTGAGACGCCGCTCTTCTTGGCGGTTCTTCATGGAAACAAGAAGACATTCATTTCCCTTCATTCCAAGTGCCCCAATGGTGATGATATTTCACTTTGTAGAAGAACTGATGGGAATACCATTCTACATTGTGCTATCATGGGGGAGTACTTTGGTAACCATCAAACTTCTATCATATACTTATTAAATGCATGCAATACATATATGGACATGCATTCTTCCTTATATATATATATATATGGTCATGCATGCGATACATATACACATGGATGTATGAAATGGTTGTTTTGTGGTTGGCAGATCTGGCCTTGAGCATAATTTACAAGCACCCATCGCTGATTAACTCTCACAATGAGAAAGGACAATCAGCTCTGCATCTAATGGCTAGCCATCCTTCCTTTTTCAGGAGTGGAAGCCCACTTGGGATATTTGATTTTATCATCTACCACTGTAAGTCAAGAACCTCTCTCTCTCTCTCTCTCTCTCTCTCTCTCTCTCTCGGGTTGACGGTAATCTAATTTGGCATTGTTTGATAGGTACACTGATTGATCCATTTGAAGAAGAGACACTTTTCAACGACACCCATTCACTCGATTCTGATAGAGATAGCAAATGCCGATTACCAGAAAATTACATTACTTGCTGGGATTTCATCAATCTTTTGTGGAAGCTGGGTGCCATCTTCGGTAAGAAATCTAACATTATTTTAAAGACATGTCCGAGCGAGTGAACTTGGTGGGACCCGCTCTGGTTTGACACTACGAGTCACCACTGAGTCAATTCCGACTTGGGTGATTTGGGGCGATTCAACCCCAACTCAGTTGAGTTGCAGCTCAACTCAGGGAGGAACGAGTCAGTCGAGTCCCCAAGTCTTTTTAACCATGTAATCTACCTGTTTAAAGCCATGCGGTTAGCTTAGCTCACCCACTCATGTTCATAGCCCCGCCTCATACAATTTCCATGCATGTGCCAATGCGGCGTACAAAACAAATGAATGGCCAGGAAAAGCTGGGTTTAGCCATTCTTCTTTTGCTTACATTAGACGTCCAGACTAAGAAAAGAATTTAAAAAATAAAATAAAAGAAGAGCAGAGCTGTACGACGCTTGATGCGCTGGTGGTAAAAAGTTGTATATATGGTATGCATTAACTCAAGTTAGAACTGGTAAACTTGGGAAAAAGTGAGAATCCTAAAAGCTAGATTGTTGAACAATCCTAGCCTCTGATCCGAGGACACTTGCTTCTTGGAAATAACACCATTGCATATTTTAAATTTTTAACCGTTCAATAGTTGTCCACCAAGCGCAGCATGTTTGACATTATATCCATTATCCGACACTCTTATGTTTGACTGTTTATTCAAAAGATAAGCTCTATATAAAACTTTGATGGGTCAAACCATTGGAAATAATGTAAAATTATTCCTTAAAACTTAACGAGCTGTGTCCAGTCCCAGGTTTAGGTTAAAGCTTTTTTTTTAAATTATTATTCAAGAAGAAGTAATTTGTATTCCATAATAGAGATAGCACAGGCTGTACAGTGCCAGTACTATTTCCAGTGGGGCCAACGACAAAAAAGAGGGACGCTTAAGGAAAGCAAAAAGACCTTGAGAGGATTAGACCTCTCCTAGGTAGCCTAAACCTACTCTGTCCACAAACAGATGGCCCTTGATGGTGGTTGGAAGGGAGTCCTTAGATGGAAAGATTGACCCCATTTGGTCTCGCCACGCAATCGGGCCTATTTCCTTTCGCCCCGGTTAGTCACACTGGGTGAATGGTTTTGATAAAATATAAACACCATTGTGGCCCTGTACATAAACTCATGGTTTGCATCCCATACATATTATTCAGTGGTGTGGCCCACCTGATGGTTTCTAGTTGAATTTTTTGCTGCACGGCCAAGCTTTAAGGGGCTTCAAACAATATGATGGTCCATGAAGCTTCAGTGTCATAGTCGTGTGTAAAGCTAATGCTGTTGCAACCTAACAGACCCAATTCCTACCGATCAATGCCCCTTTTTTAATCTATTTACGTGGAACCCACAACACCTAAGTTCTTTTTGAGGCCGATGATGCTGTATATGAAATTCACTCTGTCCGTTATAGGTGAACTCCTTGTTGATATGACCCAGAGTTAAAAATAAAATAAATAATAAATAAATAATAAAAAAGTCAGATCCATAACTCAGGTGATCCGTACCACAGGCAAGAACCGGATGGGACGCCAACCATGGGTTTGTATTGGGCCACCATGCTGCATATCTTTTATCAAATCCGTTCATCAGGTGTGACTCACCAAGAAATATTAAAAATTAGCCTGGTCCAAAACTCATGCTGACCGCACCACGTGAGCTTGTGTTTAAGTCAAAATTTATATTGTTCTCATGGGTGTCACCTAGCTTAGTTTTTTATGCCCCTCATCTTTCATTTGTCTAGTGAAATAAGGGTCGTCACCTGGTGGACATAGTTTTCACCTATACAAATTGCTGGCCCCAAAGAGCTTGGGTGTTCTACGATGGGGCCTAAAAATCCATTGCTTGCCTTGGTACAGATTGTTATGGGGGCATGCCTACATATAAGCGTGCACTACGTACAGGACAACGTGCACTACGTACAGGACATGCATGAGATCTACGCTGCCCATCATGCTCACTTGTATTCACCACGGAAGCTAAAAATCAGGTTGAACCAAATCCAGGTAGGCAACACTAGAGCTAGAGGACTGACCCAACTCGATCCAGTTTTGAAATAAACTTAACCCAAACTTGACCCAACTCGGTACTGAGTCCATCATGCCTGACCCGATCCAAGTCCGGGTCTGGCTTGGACTAATCCGGACCGAGTCCAACCCCGTCACAAGTACTAAGTTGGCACCAAGTAGGGTCAGGTGCAGCGGTTATGCAAAGGCTGAAATCACAACTCAAAACCTAGGTGCACTTGCCAGAATTGCAGCCTCTCCATTGCCTACATGGCATCTCATATCTGAAATAATGTCAAATCTGGTGTGTGTGTGTGTGTGTGTGTGTGTGTGTGTGTGTGTGTGTGTGTGTGAGATCCGAGTTTTGGATCAAGTCGAGTCAATATTGAGTTGGATTTTGGGTCAAGTTGAGTTACTAGGTGACCCGAACTCAATTCAGTTTGATACCAAATTAGATAAAGTCTACTTGGTTCGGATTGAGTGGGGTCTGAACGAGTCAAACAAGTCGAGTTTGCCTAGTCGAGTCATCCCGTGCCCAGCTCCAAGCAACACCCTAAGAGTTAGGATGAGATGCTTGCCATTAGTTGTGTGTGGCCCACTGTAATTTATATATGCCATCCAATCCATTCATGTGACTCTTCTCACCGCAATGGAGCTACTCTTCCGAAACCATGCTATTTTGAAACTTAGGTAGACCGGGCCATGTGAATTTAAAAAGGTTTCAGGAAGAATTTACACTATTCCCTATGATGATAACCCCTAAGTTTTGGATCATTGTGATATTCGAGATCGAAGGACTAATATAGGGTGGCGACATAATGGAGGGGGTAGATCTCTTCCACACAAAATCATCCATCTATGCAAGTGAATAGTCCTGCCCCTACAGAGTGAGGCAACCATTTTTGTCAACTCAATCTTTTTTTCTTTTTTCTTTTTTTCTTTTTTTTTAAAAAAAAAACGGATATTTTTGTGTTTTAAATGAATTTTCTTTGTTAACCCTTAACCAAGTATATAAAAATTTTGATAAAAAAATTCGTATGGTAATTATAGGTGCATAATTGTAATTATACCATAGATAAGGTGTTTGACTACAATTTTCACACTTAAATACAAACCATACATGATTTGATGGTTAGTATTAAACTTTTTGTACATAATAAAATAAATAGAATTACAATGCCCAACGTAACAAGGCTTTATTGTTTGCTTTTTTTCATTTAGTAAATAAATAAATAAAGGACTTTATTGGGCCAGTAGAGTCTTGTTGAGTCCAGGTCGAGTCATGCTCAAGTAGTTGGGTTCAGGTCAGGTCCTAGAGTTGCTGGACTCAATATAATATAGGATTTGGTCCTTTCAAATAGATCCAATTCAGGTCCTTTCAGAACCCTATCTTGTCTTTCAGGATTTGGGGACAGTGGGGAACCAGGTACAGGGGTGGCAATGGGCCAGGCTCAAGATGGCTCTATGAATAGCTTTGATCATAAAAACATGAGCCGGGATTTAAAAATTCTTTTACTCTACACATGCATGTTGAATGGGAGTGCTCACTATGTCTTTAGTCTATGTCTACAGTGCAATAGTGACCGAACTTGATGATTGGATCAGCCAATGGGCTGGGCGGGGCTGGGCTGGGTCCAAGCCTGGGTCCAGCCCTCCGGATGTTTAAGGCCAAAACCTCAGTCCTATGAGGTAGTGGTATTAAGGCAGAGCCAAGCCACATGACCCATTGCCACCCCTAGGGTATCTTCGGATCCATGGAATTCAAGGAAAAGAAAGAAAATTTAGTAAAATAATGATTTTCGTGAAAATTATTAGAGTGTGGAAGTGAGAAATCTTAATTATATTCCTCTCACAATATCCACCTTGACACAAGGATGAGTGTGACGAGATCAATCACTGCCTTCCTCAAGGATAACTACTTCAAATCCACAAAATTTTTTTGGACTCGTCACAAAGACTTCTCAAATCCACAAGGAAAATGCAAAAAGAATAGAAATAATATTCATGAAAATTCGTCAATTGATGATTGAAACCCTTTAAATAGGGATACCAAGCCTTGGAAGAAATTTCAAAATTAAGCTACAATTAAAACTCCCTAAAATTCATAACTTATAATAAATAGTAAATTTACTATTTAAGTAAGTGTTCTATGTGGCTTAACCACGCTATTCTCCTAATTTTTCTAAGAACTTCTCATGTTGGACACAACCCCTACATCTCAAAGGATGAAGAGTTATAATAAAACTAAAACTTACTAAAAATAGTAAAAATAGAAATAAACATGGAATTCGACTGTCAATATGATGGAATCTCACAAATTCGGCATGGGCAACCTGGCTTTGCCTGGTTGGTTGGCTAAATGTTCACTCCTCAAGTATAGGGTTGTGATGTAGTAATAAACTCGGTAAGACCGAGATCGAATCCCAAAGGACTGATACCTGTACGTTATCTGAAACTAAGTAGAACTAGAATTGGACTAAGACGTAATCTAAATCAAATAGAATTTAATGAATAATTGTGGAATAATTATCGAAAACTTAAGGAATTCAGAGGAAGGAAACTAGGGATTCAGAGGATCCACTTGTAGAGATCAAGGAGATCGTATGCCTGCATCAAGAATCATGGAAATCGGACTGAACTTCCTTTGATATAGTTTTCAAGAGATGAAAGGTATATGAATTAGAATGGATTCCATCACCAAACCATGCCCAGGAGACAAAGTAAACAACATAATTAAACTAATTACCAACCAACCAATAATGTATGAAGATCAGGAAGGGTACTGTCATCCGACCATGCCCATGGAACAATGATGAACAACAGGGCTTCCTGACTTCATAAACATAAAAAGGAGAAAGAAATACTCAAAGCCATTGCAAACCCATTGTAATTTCAGTCACAACAGACCATTAAAGACTAAGAAAAGTATTCCTTTAATAATCAACTAAATTCAAATTCAGTTCATGAATTTAAATTAAAGGCACAAAATAGAATCTCCCATCTTGCTACAGGCTTCACCTCTTAGCCCTAGCTAAGAGGTTTAGCCACACATGAATGGGCTGAACCTTTTGAACAAAGCAAATAGAAAGAAGAAAAACATATAAAAGAAAAGAAGAAAACACCCTATTATCTCTTTCTCTGTTTCACGTTCCAGCAGCCAAAATCTTCTCTTTTCCCCTCCCTTCTTTTTCATTCTCTCTCTCTCTCTCTCTCTCTCTCTCTCCTTTATAATAGTGGTGAGGTCGGCTGCAAGTGCATAAGGGTTACTGGAGTCCTGGTGAAAATCGGACGTCGTGCGAAGCTTTTACGCAGACAGGCCGCGCACACAACACCTTTCGCAGCGAAAGGCAGCTCAGAAGACTCCTTTTCCCTGCTTTCTTTCTAAAAGGAGAACGTCCTCTGGGATCTTTTTGGCAAACCTACATGATGGACGGTTCAGATCATCCGTCCAATCGCCTCCAAGAACACACAACACGCCGCAAAAATCGGACAGCGTCCGGCTGCGAAACAGGGCCTGTTGCATTTGCGCAGCGCTGACGGTGGGGCCCACTACATCGTTTTTCTGTAAAATCCACTCCGTCTATTCGTTGCAGCTCGAAAAACCAGGCGGGAATCACTGTTTTTGGATCAAAATCAGTGTGGTCCATGAATGCTTTCATTCAACCGTCCATTCCTACATTTGAACATCTGGATTTCTCTCCTTGCGATCTTTTGCAATTCCGCCACCTAGGCAGTGATAAGAGGCGTCATGGGGATCTGATGGACCGTCCGGATTGGACCGTTGAAACACGGTGGTGGCCCACAAAACCCAACCGCAGATGACAGTGTATTTCGCTGTAACGGCAGTTGCCGTTTTGGAGAAGGAAGTCGGTCAAAACTGACTTTGACCAGGTTTCTTAATCCGGTGCACGTTGAGTGCACATATACTCTGTACACATGTGATGCTCATGGGCCTTCATCATGATGGTCGTGAGAAATCCGTTCCGTCCATCCATTCTGTCATATCATTTAGACCGTCCAGACCAACTTTGAAGCATATCCAGATATCAGGCGGGCCCCACATAATGATTAAAGGGGCTGATCTGTCCGTTGGGCCACTTTCAGAGGGATCCAATGGCTGAATTTTGACGTGTACTGTTGGTTTTTGGTCCTCGAGCCATGTATAAAGTTTTGAGCCGAACAGATGATGGAAACCCAGTGATCTTGTACTCTGGCTGACTTTCAGGCCGCTTGAGCTTCAGTTTCTCGATTTTCGCGGATCCCTGGCGTATAATTTTGTCGATCTTGGTCCCCTAGAGTTCGTCCCTTGCCTTGGTGATTCTGGAGCGCTAAATCCATGCATTTAACACCCCGATCCAGTCCCAGCTCGCAAATCCACCTTGCAACAGAAACATGATTAAAATGGGCTATTAAACAGTACCATGTTCATAAGTCCAGGCAATAACTGGGTCTGATATGCAATATTTGACCCTCAACACAACCCCCAACCAGCATTTTGCTAGTCCCGAGCAAAATATGCGAAAAGTAAGTTGAGAATTACAGAACAATTTTTATAAACTCGAATGATTTTTACAGAATAATCCAGATGTGAGAATTCTCAGATTCATGAATGCTGGGTACTACTTTCTCCTAGACTCAAGCACACGGTAACTTCATAATTAAGTTCAAAATATTAGTCCGTCAATTAGAACAATTCTAAACATTGAATTCCATGGATGTATCGTGTAATCTCGGTTTATCATTAAGGTTCACTTCTTAATTTCATGATATTATCGGTAAACAAGAAGATAATTCATAATAACCAAAACTTTCCTCACGGATCAATGATATATATATAGTGTATATATATATATATATATATATATATATATATATTTCATTAAAATACCGCCAAGGGGAGGAATCAAATCTTTACCTATAGGGAGCAAACCTATGATGAAGCCCATTGCCCACCCCTTTCTGACGGCTACTTTGGGAAATTGAACCTATAGGGAGCAAATCTATGGTGAAGATTATTCACCCAATCCTTTCAATTTTCTCAGGCTAGTTCCTTTCATGCTTAGTGAGTACCAAGTAAATCCTTTAATATCAAACTGAAACCTTAATGTGAAAGCGAGATGTGACATGTGAGATCATAACTCAATCAATGTTTACAACTTCTAATTCTGGATTAACAATTCAAACTTAATTATGCAATCCAACAGATACTGAATCCAAGCGTCTTAAATTACCAACATCACGTATCTTGAAATTCCAAGTGCCCTAGATGGCCGTCACAATCCCTTCGAATTCACAAGAAAGTCCAGAAAAATTAAAAATTTTCACAATTTTTGCTCAAGACCAAGAAAACGCTGATAAGGAAACATAATCTCCCACTCCCAACCTAAAATCTACATTGTCCTCAATGTAAAAGAAATAAGCATGCAATACACATGGGACAACAAAAATATAAGAGGAGTGATGGAAAGATAGTACCTGGACGAAAGAATCAAAAGGCTTTCCAAAGATATCTACGTAAGACCGGGTCAGCATAAGAGAGAAACCAACAGAAGTAAAATAAAAATAACAAAAATGAAATCCTACCTACACCACTTTCGTAGGTACTCTCAATTGCATTTAGCGTATGCAACAAGCCTTTAAACCCCTATGTTGACCCTAGTAGACGAGTTGTAGTCTCGTGAGGGTTCGCAGTAATGTTACCCACAAACATTGAACTAACTAATGATAAGAACGAAAAGAAATGAAGAGCTAGGTTACCTCCCAAGAGCGCTAAGTTTACCGTCTTCAGCTAGACAAATAAAGCAACTACCCTAGTCCTAAGAAAAAAGGAAACCTACCTATACCTCCATCAGACTAGGAGATCAATCCTAGTAAACAGGAGCAGTCAGGGGCATGGACATGTCCTCTGAATCAAATTTCTCGACAAATGGTTTCAATCGATGTCCATTAACTTTAAACTCCTTGTCATTGTCGGGATCTCTTATCTCAACGACCCCATGAGGAAAAACAGTAACAACAATGTAAAGGCCGGTCCAACGAGATTGAAGCTTACCCGGAAAGAGATGTAATCGAGAATTGTACAAAAGGACCTTCTGACCAGGTGTGAATGATTTTCACAAAATGTGTTGGTCATGAAATACTTTCATCTTGTCCTTGTAAATTCTCGAATTATCGTACGCATCATTCCGAATTTCCTCAAGTTCATTCAATTGAAGTTTGCGTAGCGAGCCAACGTTGTCCAGATTGAAATTAAGATTTTTGATCGCCCAGTACGCTTTATGTTCCAGCTCCACAGGCAAGTGACAAGCTTTCCCATAGACAAGTCTAAAGGGAGACATTCTAATAGGGGTTTTAAAGGCAGTACGGTATGCCCATAAGGCATCGGTCAATCGGATTGACCAATCCTTACGATCAGGGTTAACCGTTTTCTCCAAGATATGTTTAATTTTCCTATTAAAAATCTCGGCTTGCCCACTTGTCTGTGGGTAGTACGGGGTGCTCACCTTATGAGAGATACCATATTTCTTCATTAAGCTCTCAAATGGTTTATTACAAAAGTATGAGCCCCCATCGCTAATGATGGCTCGAGGCGTTCCGAATCGAGAAAGGATGTTTTCTTTTAGGAATTTAATGACCGTGCGATAGTCATTAGTTCGACACGGAATCGCTTCGATCCATTTAGTGACATAATCCACGGTGAGCAAAATATACAAATTTTCAAATGATTGGGGGAATGGTCCCATGAAATCAATGCCCCAGCAGTGAAATGCTTCTATATAAGAATGGGATTCAAAGGCATCATATTTCGACGGGACAATGCTCTCAATTTTTTACAACGCTCACAAGCCTTGCAAAACTCATGAGTGTCCCTAAACATAGTGGGCCAGTAAAAACCACACTGCAGAATCTTAACCATGGTCTTTTTAGCAGAAAAGTGACCACCACAGGCCTGTGAGTGACAGAAGAAGATGACGCTCTGATGCTCATCATCTGGTACACATCTCCTTAGGATTTGGTCTGGGTAATATTTAAATAAATAAGAATCATCCCAAAAAAAGTTGCGCACCTCGGTGAAGAATTTCTTCTTATCTTGCGCAGTCCACTGTGTCGGTATGGCACCTGTAGCAAGATAATTAGCAATATCAGTGAACCAAGGTGAATAGGAGACTCTGAACAGTTGTTCATCAGGGAACATGTCGTTGATATGGGTCGTCTCAAGGGAATCAAAGGTATTAAGGCGAGACAGATGATCGGTCACTACGTTCTCTACTCCCTTTTTATCTTTAATTTCCAAATCAAATTCTTGGAGTAGAAGGATCCATCGTATCAGGCGGGGCTTAGAATCATTCTTAGAAAGAAGATACTTAAGTGCCGCATGATCTGTGTAGATAATGATCTTGGATCCGATCAAATAGGACCTAAATTTATCCAAAGCGACACTACGGGTAGGAGTTTCTTTTCTGTAGTCGAGTAGTTCACTTAGGTAGAATTTAAAGTTCTACTTGCGTAATGAATGACATAGGGCCTCTTATCTTTTCTCTGGCCTAGAACCGCCCCAAGAGCATAATCAGAAGCGTCGCACATAAGCTCAAAAGGAAGGCTCCAATCGGGTGGCTACATGCTGGGTGCAGTGGTTAACATGCCCTTAAGCTTGGTGAAAGCTTCTTGGCATTGCTCAGTCCACTCGTATGGTGCATCCTTTTACAAAAAATTACATAAGGGATGAGAGAGGAGACTAAAGTCCTTTATGAATCGTCTATAAAATCATGCGTGTCCTAAGTAGGATCACACATCTCTGATGTTCTTGGGCGGAGGTAGGTTAGAGATAAGATCGATTTTTGCCTTATCCACCTCGATTCCTTTGGACGAGATAATATATCCAAGGACAATTCCCTTCTGCACCATGAAATGGCACTTCTCCCAATTAAGTACCAAGTTTTTTTCTTCACATCTTTTCAGCACACATTAAAGATTTTTCAAGCACTTGCTGAAAGATGGACCGTAAACAGAGAAATCGTCCATGAAGACCTCTAGATATTGCCCCACCATATCAGAAAAGATACTAAGCATACATCGTTGAAAGGTGGCAGGGGCATTACATAGTCCGAATGGCATCCTTCGATAGGCAAAGGTGTCGTAGGGACATGTAATTGTGGTCTTTTCCTGGTCTTCAAGGGCTATCTCTATTTGGTTGTAGCCCGAATACCCGTCAAGGAAACTTTAATAGGAATGACCATCTAACTTTCCAGGATCTGATCAATGAATGGTAATGGAAAGTGGTCTTTCCTCGTGACAGTATTCAACTTCCTGTAGTCAATGCACATTCTCCAACCAGTAGTGACTCTAGTTGGCACGAGTTCATTATTAGCATTGGCTACGATGGTGATTCCGGACTTCTTAGGGACCACTTGAGTTGGACTCACCCATTAACTATCAGATATAGGGTATATGATACCCACGTCTAATAGTTTAAGAACCTCGGCCTTAAACGTCTAGAAATTTCTGCAAGGAATGAAATTGACACAAAAGAAATGGCCTCACCATATGGTTTGTAGGGCCAAAATAAACGTCTAGACGATTTCTGCAAGGAGGACCATCGGTAGCCACAAGTACCCACTTCCCAAGTGGAACAAATATTGACCACGTGTATCTAGACCTGAAAAATGTGCAAGCAGAGCTAACCATCATGAAAGGAAAATCTCCATTTGCTTGTCAATTACAAGTAGGACATGCAAGTGATTAGTGGCAATGCCTCGAGTTCTAGATAGTTTATAGGTTTTGGGATTTGAGAATAGATTTAGGTTATAAGTATAGGTTTAGGTTAATGTTGTGGGTTATAGGTTTAGGTTATAAGTTTATGTTAATGTTGTAGGTTATAGGTTTAGGTTCTAAGTTTAGGTTTAGGTTTAGGGATTTGAGAATACATTTAGGTTTTAGGTTTAGGTTTAGGTTTTAGGTCTAGGTTATAGGTTTAGGTTTAGGTTTAGGTTTAGGTTTAGGTTATAGGTTATAGCTTTAGGGAATTGAGAATAGGTTAAGGTTTAAGTTTAAGAAATCGGGATCGGGTTCGGGATCGGGTTTAGGTTTGGGTTTTCAAGTTTAGGTTTAGGTTAAAGAGTTGAGATTAGGATTAGGTGTAGGTTTAGGTTTAAGGATTTGAGAATACATTTAGGTTTTAGGTTTATGTTTAGTTTTTAGGTTTAGGTTAAGGTTATAAGTTTAGATTATAGGTTTAGGTTAGGTTTAAGTTTATGTTACAGGTTATAGGTTATAGGCTATAGCTTTAGGGAATTGAGAATAGGTTAAGGTTTAGGTTTAGGAAATCGAGTTCAGGTTCAGGATTGAGTTTAAGTTTAGGTTTTCAAGTTTAGATTTAGGTTTAGGTTAAGGAGTTGAGATTAGGATTAGGTGTAGGTTTAGGTTTAGGGATTTGAGAATACATTTAGGTTTTAGGTTTAGGTTTAGGTTTTAGGTTATAGGTTAAGGTTTAGGTTTAGGAAATCGGGTTCGGGTTCGAGATCGGGTTTAGGTTTGGGTTTTCAAGTTTAGGTTTAGATTAGGGAGTTTAGATTAGGATTAGGTGTAAGTTTAGGTTTCGAGATTTGAGAATATATTTAGGTTTTAGGTTTAGGTTTAGGTCTTAGGTTATAGTTTTAGGTTTAGGTTTAGGAAATTGAGTTCAGGTTCGGGATCGGGTTTAGGTTTGGGTTTTCAAGTTTAGGTTTAGGTTTAGGTTTAGGTTAAGGTTAGGTTATAGGCTATAAGTATAGGTTATAGGTTATAGGTTAAGGTTTAGGTTATAGGTTTTGGTTTAGGTTCAGGAAATTGGGTTCGGGTTTAGGTTTGAGTTTTCAAGTTTAGGTTTAGGTTTAGGTTAGGGAGTTGAGATTAGGATTAGGTGTAAGTTTAGGTTTAGGGATTTGAGAATACATTTAGGTTTTAGGTTTAGGTTTAAGTTTTAGGTTATATACAGGTTTCGGTTAATGTTACGTTATAGGTTATAGGTTAAGGTTTAGGTTATAGGTTAAGGTTTAGCTTTAGGTTATAAGTTTAGGTTTAGGTTATAGGTTTAGGGATTTGAGAATAGGTTTAGGTTATAAGTATAGGTTTAGGTTAATGTTGTGGGTTATAGGTTTAGGTTATAAGTTTACATTAATGTTGTAGGTTATAGGTTTAGGTTTAGGTTTAGGTTTAGGGATTTGAAAATACATTTAGGTTTTAGGTTTAGGTTTAGGTTTTAGGTTTAGGTTAAGGTTATAGGTTTAGGTTATAGGTTTAGGTTTAGGTTTAGGTTATAGGTTATAGCTTTAGGGAATTGAGAATAGGTTAAGATTTAAGTTTAGGAAATCAGGTTCAGGTTCGAGATCGGGTTTAGGTTTGGGTTTTCAAGTTTAGGTTTAGGTTAAGGAGTTGAGATTAGGATTAGGTGTAGGTTTAGGTTTAAGGATTTGAGAATACATTTAAGTTTTAGGTTTAGGTTTAGGTTTTAGGTTTAGGTTAAGGTTATAGGTTTAGGTTAGGTTTAGGTTTAGGTTATAGGTTATAGGTTATAGGTTATAGCTTTAGGGAATTGAGAATAGGTTAAGGTTTAGGTTTAAGAAATCGGGTTCAGGTTCGGGATTGGGTTTAAGTTTGGGTTTTCAAGTTTAGGTTTTGGTTTAGGTTAGGGAGTTAAGATTAGGATTAGGTGTAGGTTTAGGTTTAGAGATTTGAGAATACATTTAGGTTTTAGGTTTAGGTTTAGGTTTTAGGTTTTAGGTTTAGGTTAATGTTAGGTTATAGGTTATAAGTTTAGGTTATAGGTTATAGGTTATGGGTCAAGGTTTAGGTCATAGGTTTTGGTTTAGGTTAAGGTTATAGGTTTAGGTTTAGGTTATAGGTTTAGGTTAAGGTTTAGGTTTAAGTTATAGGTTATATGTTATAGGTATAGCTTTTGGGAATTGAGAATAGGTTAAGGTTTAGGTTTAGAAAATCGGGTTCGAGTTCGGGATTGGGTTTAAGTTTGGGTTTTCAAGTTTAGGTTTAGGTTTAGATTAGGGAGTTGAGATTAGGATTAAGTGTAGGTTTAGGTTTAGGAATTTGAGAATACATTTAGGTTTTAGGTTTAGGTTATAGGTTTGGGTTATAGGTTTAAGTTTAGGTTAAGGTTTGGTTATAGGTTATAAGTTTAGGTTATAGGTTATAGGTTATAAGTTAAGGTTTAGGTTATAGGTTTTGGTTTAGGTTAAGGTTATAGGTTTAGGTTTAGGTTTAGGTTATAGGTTTAAGTTAGGTTTAGGTTTAGGTTATCGGTTATATGTTATAGGTTATAGTTTTTGGGAATTGAGAATTGGTTAAGGTTTAGGTATAGGAAATCGGGTTCGGGTTCGGGATCGAGTTTAGGTTTGGGTTTTCAAGTTTAGGTTTAGGTTTAGGTTAAGGTTTAGGTTATAGGTTTGGGTTTAGGGTTAGGTTTAGGTTATTGGTTATAGGTTATAACTTTAGGGAATTAAGAATAGATTTAGGTTATAAGTTTAGGGTATGGTTTAAGTTAAGGGTGTGGTACCTGCAAATACAGATATAAACACAGCCTATCCAAATGGCCAGGCCCCTCTAATGTTGGCCATAGGAAATGGATAGCTTCATCATGGTCATAACAGCAGTTCCCACCTTCCAAGGACTCCCACTCATCCAGATAGCTCCAACGCACACCCGGGTCTGCTCCATTAATTTTGAGCAAATACATAAACATGGCCTGTCCAAATGGCCAGGCCCCTCCAATGCTGTCCATAAGAAATGGACAACTTCATCATGGTCATAACAGCGGTTCCCACCTTCCAGGGACCCCTGCTCATCCGGATAACTCCAACGCACATCCAGGTCTGCTCCATTAATTTCGAGCAAATATATAAACACGGCCTGTCTAAATGGCCAGGCCACTCCAATGCTGTCTATAGGAAATGGACAGCTTCATCATGGTCATAACAGCGGTTCCCACCTTCCAGGGACCCCCACTCAACATCCGGATAGCTCCGACACATATTTGGGTCTGCTCCATCAATTTTTACGAAATTATGCATGTCCTGCTCATGAGCATGCCTAATATTGCCAATGCATGGGATTCAGCACAAATACCTTTTCAAAATTTAAAAAAGGAACTCGAGGGTTTTCCTTACCTTCCATTGTATGCTTCCAAGGTACAAATGGCCCCTAAAACACACATACATCCTGGGAATCACTTCTCAAAACTGCAGACTGTTTTGTTTTGAAACTCGTTCATCTCACCTGTAAACCTGTCACATAATGAATAACTATAACCACGATGATAACTATTGTGAATGCTACCTTCTAATCCTGCTGTATTAACTAAGTTTCATAAAGCAGTTGAACCATTGGAGGAAGATGGAGACAGGTCTAATCCTAAAGAAATTGATGTTTGTATCAACTAGAATATGAAGCATTTCAACATCCAAATCTAAAGAGTGATCATTTCTTCATTTTCTGCATGTTATAAAGAAAATTCAGCAAGAACAGTTTTGAATGTCGCATTGCTCTTAATTTAAAGTTCTTTGTGTTCATTTCCTTCGACATGTGTGAGATGCCCACTTCTTCCAAAACTATCAAGATGGTTCAAAGTGGGCCGAAGGTGCATATACAGTCAGATTTGCATCTACCATAAGATTTGTTTCCAAGTTACAGCCAAGTCTTGCTATTAATCATCCAGTTGCATGCCAAAAGTCTAATAAAATCCTTACAATGTGGGGACCACCTAAAGTGACGCCTAGCATGGAATGCTGAATGCTTGCCTGAAACAAAAACAAAATCAAAAAACAAAAAAATTGAGAAACCAACCTTAATTGGACGTTGGGATAAATGTTTGCAGCTCTGGCATTGTAGCCTCAGCACAACCATTCCTTATGACCTTGGTAACCTTCCTAGTTGAGCCTCTTCACAACGATAACCATGCTAGTGCCAGATTTTGTTGCTGAAATCTTGCTGCTTGAACCACTTAGATCATTTCCAGCTCTGCTAACGTACTTCGAATTGACCCCTACACAAACCAAGAACAGAAACATAAAGC
Organism: Magnolia sinica; assembly: GCF_029962835.1. Classification (NCBI taxonomy): domain Eukaryota; kingdom Viridiplantae; phylum Streptophyta; class Magnoliopsida; order Magnoliales; family Magnoliaceae; genus Magnolia; species Magnolia sinica. The sequence goes on along the minus strand of NC_080590.1, from coordinate 38,461,199 downwards.
ATGATCAAAATCTCAACTTCAGTAACAATGAGTTAAAAAAGGTCACACTTGCGAGCGACCACAAGTTGCAATGAGCAGACCACATCAATTAGCTGACTCAACTGAGTCTTGTTGACCAGGGAACTAGTCACACACTTTTTTTTTCTTTTTTCTTTTAAGATGACGATCTCATTAATAAACACTAAATACCAGAGCAGAAAGACAACTATGGAAGGAACCTAATCACAAAATACTCATTACACTTTATCCACAAGATTTTTGTGGCACAAGAAACAAAGTACTCCTTACACTTTATCCACAGATGACTTCTTTTTTATGCCAATTCTTTTCTTCTTTTTTTTGGCATATTATGGCCTACCTAAGAGTTAAACAACCTGATTTTTAGGCTAAAATGTTCTAAACAACGTGGCCCACCTACTGAAAATCTCCCAACTATATTGGCACATGTACCTATAAATGCAATCATGTTTTCATTACAAACCTCACTTCTTACCTTACACTTCAATTTCCCTGAGTTCTTCCACTCTTTCCATAACTTAACTCTTTCATTTTTATTTTTTATTTTTTATTATTTTTTGCATAAAGGTGGGAACACACCACCTGTAACTTTGTTGAAAAAAAAAAGGTGTACAAACACTCAAGTAGGCTCCAAAACAAAAAAGGGGTCACTCTTGACCTATGAAACCTACAACTTACAACATTAGCCTATGCAATAAAAAGTAAAACCAGTAAAACAGAAAATACAATAATCTCCAACCACAAAGAGACGCCCCTGTAACTACGAAAAAGAGGAAATCCAACAACATTGGACAACCAACAACACCGAGACTTTCCCTCAGCAAGACCTCCACCATTGCAGCAATCAACAAACCCAAATAAATGACAGCAGGATGACATTGTGAGGTGTGAGTGAGTGTGTTAAAAAGAAAATAAAAGAAAAGAAAAATATGCTTTCTTTTCCTCAAGTATCTTGGAAATGAAGTTTTTCGAGAAAGACTATTTCTTTCCCATGCTTTTCACAAATTAAAACCAGCCCTTAAGTGAAACCTAAAATTCTCATGAGAAATTTGTAAATTTAAGAAATTTTGGAGAATGAGATTTGTCAGTAGCTAGTATGCTTACAACTACATACCTTTCCGGCGTAAATACGAGGTTTCGATAAACAAACCACTGCAAAACATAAAGCAAATGCGTCAATTACCAAGAACTGTTGAAGCAGGTGGGACCCATTTCAAATGCAATCATGGCCATGTAAATTATAAAGGTTCTAGTAGAGGTGGCCATGGTGAATATGGTGGTGGTTGTATACAAATTTGAATAGAGAAAAATCCGGTAGCAGACCCTCCCCACACATAAGAATGGATCAATGCAAATTGAGGAATTGATTTATTTTTAGCAACGAGATGAGCAGAACAAGCGTGTTTAGATAATAGGCAAGGCAAGCTTTGTGAAGGAAACATTGGTGCTAAAATTATTAGGAAAAAAAAAGAAGCAAGAGAACGTACGAACCAAAATGTATCCTAATCGGGCATGCAAATGATGCATATAATTTGGATTGTTCAACCCATACTCAGCCACATGAGTAGAAAATAACCGGTCTACATCCAACAGATATAATCCTCTAGCCTCATGACCATCCCCAATTCTCTTCTTGATCTTCAAATCCTGAACCACAAAATGTAAAAAGAGGTGATAGAACAATTTAATTGTTTTATTAAAGCACTGAGAAAAATAAATAAATTTGATAGGAAGGTTGGGACATGAAGAACAAATGGCAACAAAAAGCTAAGCTGTTAAGATCCTTTACCGCTTTGGAATAGGATCCATTAGCTGCTCTAATTCGGTGTGGAAAGGAAGAACAAATATAGAAGCATTGAGATCTCAGGAACTCTATAACGAAGCTCATTAATGGCACCAGGCCTTACTGTGGCAAGCTCCCCCTCAACTATCTGTGATAGCCCTAATGGATCATCTTAGTTCCGATAGGACTTGCTGCTAGATCAAGCATCACCCACATCCCCAACATATTGCCACCTGAAGCATCTTCCACAGAATAGAGACCTCTTGGAAAGGCCTCTCCCTCAACTAGCAATCACTCCACCAAGGGTCTCAGAAGACCCAATTCATATTAAAAAGCTTTAGGAAGTGACACCAATTTTTAGTAGCTATGGGCAAATGAATAAAGAGGTGATGAACTGATTCTGCTTCCCTTTTACACATACTGCATCTGGTAGGAATACTTAACCTTTGTATGTATAAGATGATCCTGGATTCAAATTTTTATCCACCATTGCAGTCTGCATGAAGATTTCAAACTCTCCCCAACCAGACATTGGGGAGAAGAAAGAGCATGTAGCAAAAAAAGCCAATGGAATCCATGTTCACAAACCTTTGTCCTCTAATCCAATGATGACGAGTTCGTTGAGCATTTCTATAAGATGAATATGATACTCCCTATGATTTAATTGAGATTCTTCTAAACTTGATATTCCAGACTGTGTTTCTCCCCACCATGCGGTTAGCCGGTTAGTAATCTTGGATTAGGTTCTCTTCAGGAAGAGCTACACGATTAAAGCCTAGGGAACACTCCTACAAAAAGCTAATCGTCCAACCAAGCTATCAAAATCTGGCGTCCCCCTTTGATTCCCCCCACAGCCACCCCCCAAAGATGAGGCATGGAAGAAACTTCATCATAGAAAACTTGCCACTGGGTGTAGACTTCCTCCAGAACACACAACTCCTTAAGAGGGTCCATTCCAAAATTCCAAAATTTCTATTTCAAAGGTATCCATAACTGAATTCATGAAGGTAAACAAAATCTAATAGCCTCGAAAAAAAAGGACACATGCCCCCAAGTCACTCATAATGTCAAGTAACACTTATATTGCACCAAACCAATCTGTAATGTTTTAAACCATAATAAATAATAGCATTTAATAATTGAGAGTTATAGCTGGTTAAATATTTAGAACTGATCACCGACAGGCAAGGTACCACAACTTGTGGTTACTATAACACCCTTCCTTTCAACATGCCACTTTTGTAGCACATCAGTATAATGAAAATGGAAGGTCGCGCCGTGGAGATTTACCTGGCACAAAATTCAGGTCGGTCCACTCATCAGGCAATGGAACAACCTACAGTATGAATCAACGTGCACACCAGCCCACCTAGTGAGCTTCTCTTCCTAATTTTGGAGAAAGGTCATCACCATGGTGGTGCCTATCATTTTCTTAGTACTGATTTCCAAAAAAAGTGGTTGTAAGTGATTGGTTCTCAAAGATCTAATGGAAGAATGATAGAATTTGATACAACAAAACTATTTAAACATAAATATGAAATCCTAAAGTTTAACAAACGAGATTATAGCAAAAGTGTCACATATCACAAGCCACCTTTGCTGGTATAAATGTGTAATGGTTTGAAAGGCAATTTTATGCTAAAAGGGGACGGTAGAAGCAACACTCAACACCATTATGTCATATGCAACGCCCCAAACCCAGAAATCGGATTCACAGGAATTCCGATCGCCGAATCCGGTGCCGACAGCCTCCGTAGTACTCCATTCTCGACTCCTAGTGTCCATACGCCAGATTCTGATTCTGGGATCCTACAAGGAGGATTTTTCAACGTACATTTAACTCGTAATAAGCATAACCACAAGATTACCCAATTTACAAAGGCAACATCATCATCACATATCCACTAATATAATCATTTGAGTTTAATGCTGAAAGGAAAATACATCAATCGAAAATCAAGCTCCAGAAGACCGCTGCACGCTCCAAGCTCAACACTGCTACAACCTAACATCACCTGCATACATCTATCGTGCATAATCTTATAGAAAGCTTAGAGGGTGGTGTAAGTGTGTGCACAAGGAAAGTGTCAACTATGCAATACAGTGTCATAAATCATATAATAGAATAAATGGAAATACTGACAAGATAAGATATTAGAGTAAGCGAAATTATACTGGTAAGTCCATGAGTCATACAATATCAGAGTACGGAATACCAATCAGCTATACAAATGATGAGTCAAAGAGAGCCAAATATCAGATGTTAAGAGTGCAAATGCAATATGTAAATCCTGCTAAGTCCATCTAGGCCATATAAGTGCAGAAACATAGTAACCCAAAATGCTAAGTACTGCGGATGCAATGTAATATGCGGTGCGAATGAAATAACCATGCTAGAGCATGAAATCGGGATGATAGTACGTAGTATCACAGGCTACGGGGTCCATCATAAGGGACTTCTATCCAAACCAATCCCATACCTAAATTTGGATAGCCAAACTAAACGTGGTAAACTCCTGATCTCAGGTTAGTCGCGCGCCCAACCGAAATCCTGGCCATGCGAAGGTACACGTAACAAATAGTTACGCACAACCAGCCCAAGTGGATAGTGAATGAATGAATGAATGAGTATGCAATTCCTGCTCAATAAGTCCACATATCAGTACGGTTACTCTTTGAAAAATCACTGGGGTCTATTACACTCCAAACCAGGTTGCCGCCCCATCTCGTGCAACAAGGTGAGTGGAAGAGACCTCGCTATCCGCCTGCCAATATCGGGCCCAGCTCATCGATAGTGAACCCATTCCTCGAGCTGGTCAGACTCAGCCTAGCATTGCCACCTCCTCTCAGACAGGTAAGGTCGTACCCCCTTCCAACCGACCACGACACAGTGAGAGACGCGGACTATCGGTATACAGCCTTCATATGCTCATGCATCCACTCGGTCTAGATGTTGAAGCAACCTCTGGAACCAAGAGGGTTCTAGGACTTTCACCCAAGGATATCTATAGCACCCTATGTAAAACAAATTTTTGGTGTCCATCTGGCCATCCACGATATGCATGTGGAGGTTACAACACTGATGTCATTAGGGCGTATGGTAATCATAATCACACAATGCAAGATGCATGAGTCACATGGTCCAATCTGCATCGATCATGTGCATATTGTGCGCTCATGTAGGTCAACTCCGCCCATCAGGGAGTCCCATGAACAACTTGCCCTATGGCATATGCAATGGTCAACCAAACCTCATATCAAACATGCAGATGATGCGTATGGGCATGTATCATGATGCTATATTGTCACATACTCATAATCGATATCAATAACTAGCATCAACAATCAGCCTCGACAATGTGGACATTTAACTATCATTGCCTCCAAGGAATGATCCACATAAAGCCTAACATATAGTGGATCCATGGCCTCACACAAGGGTCAAATATACAACACCATGAGCCTCAGTCAAGAGCTTAATACACAACATGATGGGCCTAACATACATCACGATGAGCTCCATCGCCTGGCCCTCAAATGCATCACAATGGGCCTCATCACATACGCCTCATATACATCTCATTGGAACTTAAACATGGGCTGAATACACATCACAATGGGCCTCAAATACGGGTTGCGTAAACATCGGCCTCGACAATCAAAATCGACCTCAACAATCGGAATTGACACTGGGAATCAACCTCGACACTCGGCCTTGACAATCGAAATAAGCCCATACAATCGGCCTCGATGTATCAGAATCGACCTCGATACTCAGCCTCGACAATCGAAATTGGCCTATACAATCGGCCTCGACAAATCAGAATCGGCCTTGATTATCGGAATCGGCCTATACAATCGGCCTCGACAAATCAGAATCGACCTCGATTATCGGAATCGATTGAAAATCGGAATCGGCAAATCGGTCACGTCAATCGAAATCGGCAATCGTCGTGACAATCAGAATCGATCAATAATCAGCATCGGTAAATCGGTCACGTCAATTGGAATCGACAATCGGTCATGACAATTGGAATGATCGATAATCAGTATCGACAAATCGGTCACGTCAATCAAAATCGGCAATCAGTCATGACAATCGGAATCGATTAATAATCGGAGTCGGTAAATCGGTCACGTCAATCAGAATCGGCAATCAGTCATGACAGTCAGAATCGATTGATAATCAGCATTGGTAAATCGGTTACGTCAATCGAAATCGGCAATCGGTCATGACAATCGGAATCGATCGATAATCAGCATCGGCAAATCGGTCATGTCAATCGAAATCGGCAATCGGTCATGACAATCGGAATCGATTCATAATCAAAGTCGACAAATCGGTCATGTCAATCAGAATCGGCAATCGGTCATGACAATCAGAATCGACAAATCGGTCACATCAATCGGAATCGGTAAGAATGGGCTTAACAAGCCTAAGGGAAGGTCACAATGAGGACATCTAACCATCATTGCCCATCAATGTGGACATCTAACCAGCATTGCTCCCAAGGACTGGCCCACATAAGGGATTCATACACAATGTAATGGTCACTCATACATCACATTGGGCCTTGCCATCTGGGCCGGAAATACATCACAATGGGCCACAACGCATGGGCCTCAATATACAATGGGTGGACCCTGCAAGATGGGCCTCAAATACATCAGGGTGGGCCTCATGGATGGGGCCCCACGGATGGGCCATAAATACATCAAGGTAGGGCCCACCGTATACTCTCCATCTAATCTATTTATAAGGTCACAAAGCCCTGAATAAGAGGTAAAACAAATTTCATACAGATCCAAAGCTTCTGTGACCTAAAAAGGGTTTCAAGGGTAGCCTTTCAATTCTCTAATGTTTTCTAATGTGTGGTCCACTTGATGGCTGGACGGTATGGGTCACAAATACATCACGGTGCGCCCCACATAGCCTGTTAGATGGACGGCTGATACAAAATACATACAATCAAGTCGGGACCCATGGAACATATTGACGTCTTCATAGTAGCAAAATGTTGCTGATGGATGGTGAGATATAACACATACATCAAATGAGGGCCCCACCGTCCAAGGTCTGGACGGTGTGGAAAAACACATTTCACAGTGGGTCCCACCTTTTGATGGACGGCGTGAATGAAACACATATCATGATGGGCCCCTCCTGCCAAATGGATGGACGTGTGAATGTAACACGTACCTCAAATTAGACCCACTGACTGACGCCAGTACAACAGCCACATTAGTGGGTCCTCGATCACATCCAGGCATCTGGACAGCTTGGATAATGCAGATGGACGGTAGGGATATAACATATACTTCATGTGGGTCCCACAATGTGGCCCACACACGCAACAGCGTGCCTTCTTGGCACCGTCTAGATAGACGGTGCATATGCAAAATACATATATTAAAGGTGGGTCCCACGTGGGGCCCACCAGATATAATATATAATATATATTATATTATATAATATATAATATTATATAATATATAATACATTACATACAGCATTGTACAGGCCCTCAACGGCCTGGATACAAAACACACATCGCATAAGTCTCAACAATCGGCATCAGCAATCAAAATCGGCCACGACAATCGAAATCAGCCTCAACAATTGGCCTCGACACTCGAAATCAGCCTCGACACTTGGCCTTGACAATCGGAATAAGCCTATACAATTGTCCTCGATAATCGAAATTGGCCTATATAATCAGCCTCGACAAATCAGAATCGGCCTCGATTATCGGAATCGGCCTATACAATCGGCCTCGACAAATCAAAATCGGCCTCGATTATTGGAATCGGCCTATACAATCGGCCTCGATAAATCAGAATCAGCCTCGATTATCGGAATCGATCGATAATCGAAATCGGCAAATCGGTCACGTTAATCGGAATCGCCAATCGGTCTTGACAATCGGAATCGATCAATAATTAGCATCGACAAATCAGTCACGTCAATCAGAATTAGCAATTGGTCATGACAATCAGAATGATCGATAATTAGCATCGGCAAATCGGTCACATCAATCGAAATCGGCAATCAGTCTTGACAATTGGAATAGATTAATAATCAAAGTCGACAAATCGGTCACATCAATCAGAATCGGCAATCGGTCATGATAATCAGAATCGATCTAAAATCAGCATCGGTAAATCGATCACGTTAATCGGAATTGGCAATCGGTCATGACAATCGGAATCGATTGATAATCGGAGTCGACAAATCGGTCACGTCAATCAGAATCGGCAATCGGTCACGACATTCGAAATCGATCAATAATCAGAATCGGCAAATCGGTCACGTCAATCAGAATCGGTAAGAATGGGCTTAACAAGGCTTAAGGGAAGGTCACAATGAGGACATCTAACCATCATTTCCCATCAATGTGGACATCTAACCAACATTGCTCCTAAGGAGTAGCCCACATAAGGGATTCATACACAATGTAACGGCCACTCATACATCACATTGGGCCTTGCCATCTAGGTTGAAAATACATCACAATGGGCCATAATGCATGGGCATCAATATACAATGGTGGACCCTGCAAGATGGGCCTCAAATACATCAAGGTGGGCCTCATGGATGGGGCCCCATGGATGGGCCATGAATACATCAAGGTAGGGCTCACCGTATACTTTCCATCCAATCTATTTATAAGGTCACAAAGCCCTGAATAAGAGGTAAAACAAATTTCATACAGATCCAAAGTTTCTGTGACCTAAAAAGGGTTTCAAGGGTAGCCATTCAATTCTCTAATGTTTTCTAATGTGTGGTCCACTTGATGGCTAGACGGTATGGGTCACAAATACATCACGGTGTGCCCCACATAGCCTCTCAGATGGACGGCTGATACAAAATACATACAATCAAGGCGGGACCCATGGAACGTACCGACGTCTTCATAGTAGCAAAATGTTGCTGATGGATGGTGAGATATAACACATACATCAAATGAGGGCTCCACCATCCAGGGTCTAGACGGTGTGAAAAAACACATATTTCAAGGTGGGTCCCACCTTCTGATGGACAGCGTGAATGAAACACGTCATGGTGGGCCCCTCCTGCCAAATGGATGGACGTGTGAATGTAACACGTACCTCAAATCAGACCCACTGACTGATGCCAGTACAGCAGCCACTTTGGTGGGTCCTCAATCACGTCCAGGCATCTGGATAGCTTGGATAAAGCAGATGAACGGTAGGGAAATAACATATACTTCATGTGGGTCCCACACATGTGGCCCACACACGCATTAGCGTGCCTTCTTGGCACCGTCCAGATAGACTGTGCATATGCAAAATACATATATTAAATGTGGGTCCCATGTGGGGCCCACCAGATATAATATATAATATATATTATATTATATAATATATAATATAACACTATATATTGCATGTAATATATTATATAATATATAATACATTACATACAGCATCGTCCAGGCCCTCAACGGCCTGCATACGAAACACACATCAAGGTGGGGTCCGCACGTTCCACCTGATGGACGGCGTGGTAACAAATAGGTCAGGGCAGGGCCTACACAACGGATGAACAGTGTAGATATTGCACAGATACAGTGGGTGGGGGGCCGCAAATGGACAGATGGTTTGGATCATAACACATATCTCATGATGGGACCGCGCGAGCATGCTGACGTGAATGCAGCAGCATACATGTGGGTTCCACCGTCCTATGGCATACGGACAGAGTGGATGTAGAATAGATACATCAAGGTGGGTCCCGACCACACGTACAGCACGTGCGGGGTGGGCTCATACGTCTGTTGCTTTAAAAAAAAGGGATGGACGGTATGGTATATAACACATACCTCATGCATGGTCCAGAGGACCTGTTGGCGTCCACGCTCCAGCTGATTGGCTGGTGGGACCCACAGTGCTTGTTGCTGTGAAATGGATGAGGGGATTAAAAAATCAGACCCACCTGCTAACGTTAGTATAGCAAATATAGAGCTGCGGTACACCAGCCGCTCCTTGCCAAAAAGAGTGGGTCCCACGTAGGTGAACCAGATACGCCACATGGGCTCCCAGCTGCTGGACAACATGGGGCACAACACATACATATAATACAGCTTCAAGGTGGGTATCACGCCACCGTCCAGTGCAGAAGAACACTTGCATCAAGGTGGGTCCACGTGGTGGCCCACCAGCTTGAATGGAAGCTGATATTTGTGATTTCCTCCCGGTCCAGGGCAATCCAAACAGACAGCAACGATGGGCCCTGGACATGGCACCGAGGTGGGCCTCACTTGACAGCGGTGCATCCCACGTAGTGGACGGCATGGATCACATTCATGCATCATCGGATGGGCCACACATCAAGAGAGAGAGAGACGGCGGTGATGGAGGGACCCCGCCACTATGGGCCCCTCAATACATGCATCAAATGGGTCCCACCACATGTGGGCCCTCAAATCATCAAATCAAATAAATAAAATCACCCACCTCGAGATCTCTCCTTCCTTCTTCTGCTAATGCATGATAGAGTCCCAAAGGGACAATTTCAATGGTTGAGATGTGCTTAAGATGGTGGGATCGGGTGGTAGAAAGGTGGGCCACACTACTCTCTACCATGGAAGCCATGGACGTGAGTTGCTCCCATGGAGCTTGGGAGAAATGAGAGAGAGAGATGATGGGAGAGAAGTGATGGGAGAGAGGGATGGTGAGTGATTTAAGTAGGTACTTTGTTGTAAGAAAATACTGACTTTTGGGGAGGGTGGTTTTACTTGGGGATGGGTGTAAGTGATGGTGAGTGATGGGAGTGTACTTAACATTTGATGTGATGGATTCTCTTGGGATTTGTAATGCGCGGCGTTTTCCTTGAACTGAACGCGGGCCCACATCTCCTGTCTTGGGTATCGCCTCGACGCGCAAGACACAGCATCAGAACCGCGGCGACGATGCGGTCGCAAGGATACAAGTCTCGGTTTGAGTCGACTTAGATATAAGGAACACGACTCAGGACCCCACGCAAATGCCTGTAGCAGGTCGAGGGTTGCCAGAATTTGACCGGGAGTACCGCGGACGCATACGGAATGGTATGGTCTAGAATACGGGTCTTACAGCTCTCCCCACCTAATAAAAATTTCGTCCTCGAAATTTACAGAACAGATAAGGGAAGAGAAAACATAATCAAGTATATAAGTCAAGACACAATCAATCTACCAAAGGATGAAGATAGCACTTTCTAATCTTAACCTCGCCCTCCCAAGACGCATCATCAACATTATTGTGACTCTACTGAACCTTGGATCCTGCATCAGAAATGATCGGACTTAATTACTATACAGCTTTACAATCTTGACGGTAGGGAGCTATATTAGAAAATCTCTAAGTTATTTGAACTCGAGGATCTAACTATTCTAAGTTCTCAACAATCATAGGATGAAGGGTAGCTATCAGCAGAGATGTGATGTTATCTTCAGGTATTCCCAAGCTATGCTCTGATACCAACTTCTGTCACGCCCCAAACCCAGAAATTGGATTCACAGGAATCCCGATCGCCGAATTCGGTGCCGATAGCTTCCGTAGTACTCTATTCTCGGTTCCTATCGTCCACACGCCAGATTTCGATCCTGGGATCCTATAAGGAGGATTTTCCAACGTACATTTAACTCGTAATAAGCATAACCACAAGATTACCCAATTCACAAAGGCAACATCATCATCACATATCCATTAATATAATCATTTGAGTACAATACTGAAAGGAAAATACATCAATCAAAAATCAAGCTCCAGAAGACGGCTGCACGCTCCAAGCTCAACACTGCTGTAACCTAATATCACCTGTACGCATCTATCGTGCATAATCTTATAGAAAGCTTAGAGGGTGGTGTAAGTATGTGCACAAGGTAAGTGCCAAGTATGCAATACAATGTCATAAATCATACAATGGAATAAATGGAAATACTGACAAGATAAGATATTAGAGTAAGCGGAATTATACTGATAAGTCCACGAGTCATACAATATCAGAGTACGTAATACAAATCAGTTATACAAATGATGAGTCAAAGAAAGCCAAATATCAAATGCCGAGGGTGCAAATGCAATATGTAAATACTGCTAAGTCCGTCTAAGCCATATAAGTGCAGAAACATAGTAATCCAAAATGCTAAGTACTGCGAATGCAATGTAATATGCGGTGCGAATGAAATAACCATGCTGGAGTGTGAAGTCGGGATGATAATACATAGTATTGCAGGCTACGGGGTCCATCACAAGAGACTTCTATCCAAACCAGTCCCATACCTAAATTTGGATAATCAGACTCAACGTGGTAAACTCCTGATCTCAGGTTAGTCGCGTGTCCAACCGAAATCATGGTCATGCGAAGGTACACGTAACAAATAGTTGCGCACAACCAGCCCAAGTGGATAGTGAATGAATGAGTATGCAATTCCTACTCAATAAGTCCACATATCAGTACGGTTACTCTTTGGGGAATCACCAGGGTCTATTACACTCCAAACCAGGTTACAGCCCCATCGTGCCCAAGAAGGTGAGTGGAAGAGACCTCACTATTCGCCTGCCAATATCAAGCCCGGCTCGTTGATAGTGGACCCATTCCTCGAGTTGGTTAAACTCAGCCTAGCATTGCCCCCTCCTCTCAAACAGGTAAGGCCGTACCTCCTTCTAACCGACCACAACACAGTGGGAGACATGGACTACATGTATACGGCCCTCATGCGCTCATGCATCCACTTGGTCTAGATGTTGGAGCAACCTCTAGAACCAAGAGGGTTTTGGGACTTTCACCCAAGGATATCTATAGCACCCCATGTAAAACAGATTTTCAGTGTCCCATCTGGCCATCCATGATATGCATGTGGAGGCTACAAACCTAATGTCGCTAGGGCGTATGGTAATCATAATCATACAATGCGAGTGCATGAGTCACACGGTCTAATCATGCATGAGCTTGCGCTTACCGTGCGCTCATGTGGGGCAACTCAGCCCATCAGGGAGTCTCATGAACAACCTACCCCATGGCATATGCAACGGTAAACCAAATCTCATATCAAACATGCAGATGATGTGTATGGGCATGTATCATGATGCTATGCTGTCACATACTCATAATCAATATTAATAACCGGCATCAACAATCAGCCTCGACAATGTGGACATTTAACCATCATTGCCTCTAAGGAATCACCCACATAGAGCCTAACATATAATGGATCCATGGCCTCACACAAGGGTCAAATATACAACACCATGAGCCTCAGTCAAGAGCTTATTACACATCATAATGGGCCTAACATACATCACGATGGGCTCCATCGCCTGGCCCTCAAATGCATCACAATAGAACTCATCACATAGGCCTCATATACATATCATTGGAACTTAAACACGGGTTGAATACACATCACAATGGGCCTCAAATATGGGCTGCGTAAACATCGCATAAGTCTCGACAATCGGCATTGGTAATTAAAATCAGCCTCGACAATTGAAATCAGCCTCAACAATCAGAATTGACACTCGGAATCGGCCTCGACACTCGGCCTTGACAATTAGAATAGGCTTATACAATCGGCCTCGACGAATCAGAATTGGCCTCGATACTTAGCCTCGACAAACGGAATTGGCCTATACAATCGGCCTTAACAAATCAGAATCAGCCTCGATTATCGAAATCGACCTATACAATCAGCCTCGACAAATTAGAATCGGCCTTGATTATCGGAATCGGCCTATACAATCGGCCTCGACAAATCAGAATCGGCCTTGATAAATCAGAAACAGCTATGATTGTCGGAATCGGCTTATATAATCTACCTTGACAAATCAGAATCGGCCTCGATTATTGGAATCGATCGATAATCGAAATCGGCAAATCGGTCACGTCAATTGAAATCGGCAATCGGTCGTGACAATCGGAATCGATCAATAATCAGCATCGACAAATCAGTCACATCAATCAGAATTGGCAATCGGTCATGACAATCAGAATGATCGATAATCAGCATCGACAAATCGGTCACGGCAATCAGAATCGTCAATCGGTCATGACAATTGGAATCGATTAATAATCGAAGTCGGCAAATCGGTCACGTCAATCAGAATCGACAATCGATCATGACAATCGGAATCGATCGATAATCATCATTGGTAAATTGGTCACATCAATTAAAAACGGCAATTGGTCTTGACAATTGGAATCGGTTGATAATCGGAGTCGACAAATTGGTCATGTTAATCAGAATCGACAATCGGTCATGACAATCGGAATCAATTGATAATCGAAATTGGTAAATCGGTCACGTCAATCGAAATCGGTAAGAATGAGCTTAACAAGGCCTAAGGGAAGGTCACAATGAGGACATCTAACCATCATTGCCCATCAATGTGGACATCTAACCAACATTGCTCCCAAGGAGTGGCCCACATAAGGGATTCATACATAATGTAACGGCCACTCATACATTACATTGGGCCTTGCCATCTGGGCCGAAAATACATTACAATGGGCCACAACGGATGGGCCTCAATATACAACGGGTGGACCCTGCAAGATGGGTCTCAAATACATCAGGGTGGGCCTCATGGATGGGGCCCCACGGATGGGCCATAAATACATCAAGGTAGAGCCCACCGTATACTCTCCATCCAATCTGTTTATAAGGTCACAAAGCCCTGAATAAGAGGTAAAACAAATTTCATACAGATCTAAAGATTCTGTGACCTAAAAAGGGTTTCAAGGGTAGTCGTTCAATTCTCTAATGTTTTCTAATGTGTGGTCCACTTAATGGCTGGATGGTGTGGATCACAAATACATCATGGTGCGCCCCACATAGCCTGTCAGATGGACAGCTGATACAAAATACATACAATCAAGGTGGGACCCATGGAATGTACTGACGTCTTCACAGTAACAAAATGCTGCTGATGGATAGTGAGATATAACACATACATCAAATGACGGCCCCACCGTCCAAGGTCTGGACGGTGTGGCAAACACATATTTCATGGTGGGTCCCACCTTCTGATGGATGGCGTGAATGAAACACATATCATGGTGGGTCCCTCCTGCCAAATTGATGGATGTGTGAATGTAACACATACTTCAAATCAGACCCACTGACTGACTCCAATACAGCAGCCACATTGGTGGGTCCTCGATCACGTCCAGGCATCTAGACAGCTTGGATAAAGCAGATGGACGGTTGGGATATAACATATACTTCATGTGGGTCCCACACACACAACAGCGTGCCTTCTTGGCACCGTCCAGATAGACGGTGCATATGCAAAATACATATATTAAAGGTGGGTCCCACGTGGGGCCCACCAGATATAATATATAATATATATTATATTATATAATATATAATATAACACTATATATTACATGTAATATATTATATAATATATAATACATTACATACAGCATCGTCCAAGCCCTCGACGGCCTGGATATGAAACACACATCAAGGTGGGGTCCGCACGTTCCACTAGATGGATGACGTGGCTACAAATACATCAAGGCAAGGCCTGCATAGCGGATGAACGGTGCGGATATTGCACACGTACAGTGGGTGGGGGGCCGCAAATGGACAAATGGTTTGGATCATAACACATATCTCATGATGGGACCGCCTGAGCATGCTGACGTGAATGCAGCAGCATACATGTGGGTCCCACCGTCCTGTGGCATATGGACAGAGTGGATGTAGAATAGATACATCAAGGTGGGTCCCACTCACGCGTGCAGCACGTGTGGGGTGGGCTCATACATCTGTTTCTTTAAAAATAAGGGATGGATGGTATGGTATATAACACATACCTCATGCATGGTCCAGAGGACCTGCTGGCATCCACCCTCTAGCTGATTGGCTGGTGGGACCCATAGCGCTTGTTGCTATGAAATGGATGGTGGAGATTAAAAAATTAGAACCACCTGCTAACGTTAGTATAGCAACTATATAGCTGCAGTACACCAACCGCTCCTTGCAAAAAAGAGTGGGTCCCACGTAGGTGAACCAGATACGCCACATGGGCTCCCAGCTGCTGGACAGCATGGGGCACAACACATACATATAATACAGCTTCAAGGTGGGTATCACACCACCGTCCAGTGCAGAAGAACATTTGCATCAAGGTGGGTCCACGTGGTGGCCCACTAGCTTGAATGGAAGCTGATATTTGTGATTTCCTCCCGGTCTGGGGCAGTCCAAACAAACAGCAACGATGGGCCCCAGACATGGCAGTGAGGTGGGCCTCACTTGGACAATGGTGCATCCCACGTAATGGACGGCATGGATCACATTCATACATCATCGGATGGCCCACACATCAAGAGAGAGAGAGACGGCAATGATGGAGGGACCCCGCCACTATGGGCCCCTCAATACATGCATCAAATGGGTCCCACCACATGTGGGCCCTCAATTCATCAAATCTAATAAATAAAATCACCCACCTCGAGATCTCTCCTTCCTTCTTCCGCCAATGCATGATAGAGTCTTAAAGGGACAATTTCAATGGTTGAAATGAGCTTAAGATGGTGGGATCAGGTGGTAGAAAGGTGGGCCATGCTACTCTCTCCCATGGAAGCCATGGACGTGAGTTGCTCCCATGGAGCTTGGGAGAAATGAGAGAGAGAGAGAGAGATGGTGGGAGAGAAGTGATGGGAGAGAGGGATGGTGAGTAATGTAAGTAAGTACTTTGTTGTAAGAAAATGCTGACTTTTGGGGAGGGTGGTTGTACTTGGGGATAGGTGTGAGTGATGGTGAGTGATGGGAGTGTACTTGACATTTGATGTGATGGATTCTCTTGGGATTTGTAATGCGCGGCGTTTTCCTCGAACTGAACGTGGGCCCAGATCTCCTAGCTTGGGTATCACCTTGACGCGCAAGACGCGGCATCGGAACTGCGGCGATGGCGTGGTCACAAGGATAGAAGTCTCGGTTCGAGTCGACTTAGATATAAGGGACACGACTCAGGACCACGCACAAATGTCAGTAACAGGTCGAGGGTTGCCAGAATTTGACCGGGAGTACCACGGAAGCCTACAGAATGGTACGGTCTAGAATACGGGTCTTACAGCTAACTCACATTCATATTTGCCACAACATCATAACAGGATAGGTTATGAAGTCATACCTTTCTGCAAGCATGGCAGAGCCCTCTTCAAATAGTTCCTCAATAGCTCCAATAAAAGAAAGCTTGTTCGCCGGTTTATTCACAGAATTACTTAACTTTTTCCTAAATATAAGCGAACTTAGCACATTTTGCTTCTTTTTTGGTGATGATGGTAAAATGGAATAGTCAGGAGGAATGGCGTCAACAACTATGCAGGTTGTATCATCTTTCAGGCCCCTTAACCTTAGAGCTTCCTTAACAACCATCTTCACAGCAAGCTCTGCAGGTAATCCACGGTAAGATTGTGTAGCCGTCTCAGATGATAAGGTATCCCATATGCTATCAGAAGCAATTATTAGCCTCCCCTCGAAATTTGAAAGCTAAACACCAAAATAAACAGGTCAAAAGGGCAAAAGGGCAAAACCATTATGACTCATGAAGATCAAAATCACTAGCATTAGAAGGCAAATGTGAAACACTCAGTGCGAACTCACCTTCACTTGCTTAACATGTGGTATCGGGATAATGAACTCACCCACAGTAGTATCACCAATCAATCTAGAAAGGCATAAACCACCAAGCCAGCACCTTAAGGGGGCCCACCTGTGTGTCACATAAGAAATTAAAGACTCCTTAAAAGAACAAACTGCAAGATATATGAAGGATCACTTTCCAACTAAGTAACATTTCAGTCAGGAATATTAAATAGTTCAACAGATGCACTACCTCGGTACCCCCACAAACATTGAGCCTACCCACTTCACCCCTACTTGCAGTCACACGTTCTCTCTCTTCAGCATTCTCTTCAAGCCTGTGATCAACCGTCAGAAGAGAAACCACACCACCCTGAGTATCCAAAATGCATGGAGAATCCCCAACTGATGCAACTGTCACAGTCAATCCATCAACCACAACAAAGGTAACTGTAGTCCCAGAAGTCTCCCCTGTTATGAACATTGATACCAATAACACAAAATAGCATAAGATGCAAGGAAGAATAACGAAGCATAAAAGGAGTATGTATTCAACACGTGCCTTTTTGCTAAAAGTCTATGTCAGTTTTCACGAAACCACCAACTAGTGCTCGAGGAAGGGCTTAAAGCCACTCTTCCCTATCAATTCCTTGAGGAATCGCGCTCATAACATGATTCAACAAATTCTCTTTTGAGAATATAGTAGCAGATACGCCATTGTACCCATCAAAGATCTGTCAACCAATTCCAAGTTTAAAGAACTGAAGGGTATATATATGGGGCTAGTACACAGTGGCCGGCCAAAATGCTAGCATTTTCATTCACTCTAGAAATTCGTACAAGTGAGGTTCATCTTCTAGTGATCCATATCATTCACCTGAGGATGGGAAATGGACCAAAAATCTCTTCCATCAAAGAGTCCCAGCCATCCGGTTGGAGTACATCTTGCCATTGCATTATGACATTGGCTATATTTTCTTTGCAACTGCCCATGTCCAGGAAAATTATTGCACAGCTAAGATTGTACATGCATCTGAAGTTGAAATATCACAAGTCCCACCTCATCGAGGACCATCGCAAGGAAAACTACAATTCTTTGCCACATCAACCTTCCACAGTGAGTACCACCAGATGAACCAGCTAGATCACTGAAAGGCATGTCCAATTTTTAACAAACAGAAAAGTCCCTGATCCAACCTAAGCATTGTGTTTTTCCTCATATACAAGAGTACTCTGGAGATATGAGTAACAGAGAGAAGTGAACAAATTACCGTAAACACTGAAAATGATGCCACAGGGTTCCCAGGAATCCTCTGACAATCCAGTTTTATCAGGAAATAGTCTTCCCCTTTCTTCGCAAGAGCGGCATGTCCGTACCTGACCAGTGGCTTCTCAATCTTCTCATTTGGTAAAGACTCTCTCTCTCTCTCTCAAATCGTGTTTCTCCTTGCTTCGATTTTCAATCGAATGCAGAAATCATGAGTTTCTACGATCCCATGTGCAGAATCGCCACAAACACGAACAAGGGCGGTGGCTGCTGACAAAGGCTATGGTCATAGGGGCTGCGGCTGGTGGATGAGCCGGGGCAGTGACGAGGGTTGGATGAAAGGGGTTTCGAAAACCCTAGCACAGAATATGCTCACAGATCAATGGTGAGTTTACGCCGACATGGGGTTTTGAAAACCCTCGCGAGAGAGACAGAGAGGGAAATGGGACTGAGTGACAGAGAGAGGATGAGGGAGTGCGAGAGATGCGAGAGGGTGAGGGAAAGGGAGAGGGTGAGAGAGAGAGAGAGAGAGAGAGAGAGAGAGAGAGAGAGAGCGGGGGAGTTTTGGTTTTGGGAATTTGGGTGCGCACGGGAGAGGAGTGCGGGTAGTATTGAGTTTTAGGGGTGACGCACATCATCATCTTGATTTAGTTTCGAACTTGTGGGGCCCACCATTGTGTATTTTATCTATCCACTCCGTCCATTCATTTTAAAGGCTCCTTTTTAGGGTTTATCCAAAAAATGAGTCAGAACAAAGATGTATATGGACCACACCATATATTAACGATATAAATATAATTTTCATTGTTTCTTATGGTGTGGTCCACTTAAACTTTTGATCTTTCTACTTTTTGGGCTCTTGCACTGAAATAATATTTTAAAATTGATGAACAGATTAGATAAAACAAATATATTGCAATGGGCCCCATGGAGCTCCTTAAGCATCATCAGTCTCTAATAAAGTCCAATGGGGGAGGTATGTTTTAGCTACAGATTAAGTAGGTTTTAGCTACGGATTAAATCCGTAGTAATGTAGCTATGGATTAAATCCGTAGCTAAAAACCTACATAGTCCGCAGCCTTTGCTCATTTTTTTAGTAGTGAATGCACACTCTGACTTGTCCATTTTTCTTCTTTACCGGGACAATGTTTGATATCCACTTGGGATACTTGACATCCCTGATAAACCCAACTTTTATCAGCTTATTCACTTTTTCTTCTATCAAGGGAACCAAGTCCAGGTGAAATCACCTTTGTGCCTGTTTAACCGGCCTTTTCTCCTTAGAAATGTTCAACCGGTGCATTGCCACTGACGGCTCCAGACCCGGCATCTCTAGATATGTCCAAGCGAAGACGTCTCTATTTTTTTTGAGAAGTTCAACGTATTTCTCAGCCTCCTGCTCAGAAAGACCGGTGTTGATGAATGTGTACCTTGGCTCTTCTTCTGTACCCAGGTTCACTTCTAGTAAACTATCTATCGTTGGCTGCCCCCCGTCTTCCATTTGCTTTGGGGCCATCTCGAGATGCTCGACTATTTTGGGATCTTCTCCATGACCATGTTCACTGATGATTTTGCCCTCAATCCTTAAAATTTTTCTCGTTTTTCCTGACCAACCCCAATAGGAATCTAAATTCCTTTCCCATGATTTAGGCCGGTGGGTTCTTCATAATCGAAACCCATGTTTTTCATGATTTTCTTGCTTGTCGGGCTATATTTTTTAAGATCTTGCAGTGTCAGCTTACCGCGATACACATTATTCTTAGCCTCTTCCCCTATCTTTGCTTCTATTGGGGCGTAGAATTTTATTGGTTCCGAGTATTTTGCGCTAGCCCTGACCTAAAACCTTCCCGGAATAGCCGAAAATGGCTTATCTCTTTTAGCATATGGCAATGGCACTGTATAATTGGACTGTAAAATTTTTAACTATTCAGGCAATAACAGAGTTAACAGCGGCTGCACTGGTTGTCTCAGATGTTTCGGTACAAAATAGAATTTTGTTCTTTATTTCTGCAGCTCTGGATGATTCTGCCTTTTCTGTTTCTTCTTTTATCATCTTTACTTGAATGCCCTTGAGGACTTTATTTTCATCATTCTTTCTTTCTTCTTTAGCAAACCCCTTATAATAACTAGAGTCTACAAAGAAGGCTTTGCATCGGCCATTACTTTATATTGTATCCCATTTTTATAGTATTCGAAGTATTGATGCAGAGTAGAGGGTACGAAGTCGTCCTAATGTATCCAAGGCCTTCCTAGGAGAAGATTGTATGTCGTCACTACATTTATAATGTAGCACACGACATCAGTAGTTAGCTCTCCTGTCTCTAACGTCACTGTAATTTTACCAAGTGCACGTTGCCCATCTTAATTGAAGCCCTGTATCATCATTCCGCTAGGACTTAGATTGGAACGACGATAACCCAGTTTACTCAACATTGAGGGTAGTAAGAGATTCACTGCAGACCCATTATCAAGCATAATCCGTTTAACCTTTTTGCCACGGATATGGCCCTCTATCATTAGTGGCCTATTATGCCATGTGTCATAAACTAAATCATCATCAGAGAAGGAAACGACTGGCAGGCAGTCTTCTTGCTCTTTATATTCTTCGCCTTCTATCTCTGCCAGTAGGGTTTCTCTGACATCATGATTGGACATCGCTTGAACCAAGTTCTGCCGAAATTCTTCTGACAACTTAAGCGCATCATAGACACTTAATCGAACCGGTATGCCCTTCAAATGACTTACCACATCGTATGTCACTTTTGCCATCTCGTTCTTTTCCTCTCTTATCACTATTGTTCTGTCCTTCAACAATTTCCCTTCTTATAATTCCTATTTTCTGCTTTGTAGGGCTTCTTATCTTTTTTCCTGATCGTAGCATAATTACCACTACCTTTCTTGTCATCTTACAATCTTCTTTCTCTTTCTTTTCTTGGGCCTTCTCCCGGATTGTCAGCATATTCACTATTATCGTTGCATCCCTTTCTTTTTCTTCTCCGATCACTATTTCACCTTTGTCTATCATCCGTTGTATTATACATTTCAATGTATAACAATTTTTCATCGGATGTCCCACCAAGCAATGGTAGCGGCAAAAATCTCTCTCTCTCATTCTTGTCACGTCTTCAGGGCGCTTAGGTGCTGGTAATTTTATCGTACTAGCTTTTAGCAATTAGTTCATCATAGGGACAACATCTTCCCTATCGAACGTAAACCCTTCGTGAGAATTGAGCACTCTGGGCCTTTTTTCACTGTATCTGTTTCTCGACCGGTCCAATTCTTCTTTCCGTTCAGAATTTTTTCCTCCTGAATCTCTTGAATCATGACTTCTCTTTTCATAATTTACGGTATTTACAGCCATCCTGCTGGATCCCCTCCTCGTTGTCTCATAGTGAAATACTGGCATCTTCCGAGTCATCGGCTCTAAAGCATCGGCCTTAGTGGCTAGGTCACGGAAAGTCCTGATATCTACACTAGTGAGTCTGAACACGATTCTCGTTTTCATGGAGTTCAGGCACATCTTGACCTATTCATTTTCTTTCGGCAGCTGTCTACATGAGGCTCTTAATGTCTTCCATCTGTCTATAAACTTCTCTACCGGTTCCCCCTCTCTGTCGTACAGAAGCCAATTCTATAATACTGAAATCACGTTCTGAAGAGAAGAAGTTTGACATGAAGGCATCCTGCATTTGCTCCCAAGTGTGTATTGATCCTGGGGCCAGACTAGAATACCATTGAAATTCTTTGCTTGTTAGAGATGATCCAAACAATCGCAAGCAATACTGAGGTATCGTAGAAAAATTCTCCATACTAGTAATAAAGTGCATTAAATGTTCCTCTGGTGACCCTTCTCCATTAAACTTCTGAAAATCTGGATGCTTGAAGTTGGATGGGAACAGGATGTCTTCTACCTCTATTGAGTACGACGTTCGATATCTGAAACGGCCAATATTCTCACGCTCCCTTTCTACTCTGACAGCTTCCTCAATAACTTGTCTCACCTCCTCTTGTATCACAGTTCTCGCTGCTAAGACAGATCCAAGTGATCCTTCCCCAGGTGGTTGAAAGCCTTCGGGTTGGTTCTTTTGCCCATTCGTTGTGCCCATCATTGGGGGAGCAGCTATCTAGGCTACATTGAGTGTGAGAGTTGCTAAAGCTTCTCTGAGATTTCTGCACTCTTTCATTAGTGTTCTCTGTACTTCCGCCATTTCATTCATATGGTCCTCCGTAGTTGGCATATTCTTCTAGTTCATTCCGGCCATATGTACTGTGGCTTCTCCGCTCTTCGACGAAGCTGTAGTTGGAGTGGGGCGGGAATATATCGACGTAATAGGACTTACGAAGAGAGGGGAAGATGGAGTATCATTCAACTTCTCTGCACTCCTATTGCCATTGATTGATTGGGGCGATACAGACATCGGTGAGCCTACTAGTAATGCCTTACCTTTTTGCTCTTTTGTCCACCTGACTCTTGGGGCAACCAAAACTGGGAAGTCGCGCAGCGTTAACTGTGGAGTTATTCACTCGGAATATATCGTAGGAGGGGTAAGTTTGGGGTTCCTCTTGGCAGCATTACGTGTTATTGGTCCTCTAACTCTTGGTGAAGGTGGATTCATTCTGGGGCTTCTTGTATTCCGAGCTCTCGTCCTGCCAGACATCACAACAGTCCAGTCCTTATCACCTTTCGGTGCTTAAAGCGAAGCAGATACAACTCTAAATATTTCTCGAGTTGAGTTTTTTTTTGCTTGCAGGAGGCTGAGCCCTATGCTTTGGAGGCTGGTTCAGCACATATTCCACCTTGAATCCTATCGTAGTGAAATAGAAGTTCACCTTCCTTGCAGAAATTGTCATTGGTCGTAATTTGCAGTTTGATCTCTTCATATATAAAACATATAATTAAATTATAGTTAGTATTTGAAGAATTACATAATATATCTTAGAGATAAAGGGGAGGATGTTGTCACGCCCCAAACTCAGAAATCGGGCTCACAAAATTTTCGATTACCGAATCCAGTGCCGACAGCCTCCATAGTACCCCATTCTTGGCTCCCAGCGTCTATACGCCAGGTTCCAATCTTCAGATCCTACAAGGAGGATTTTTCAATGTACATTTGTCTCATAAGAAGCATAACCACAAGTATACTCAAATCATAAAGGCAACATCATCATCACATATCCACTAATATAAACATTTGAATACAATGCTGAAAGAGAAATATATATGTCAAAAATTAAAGCTCCAGAAAACTACTGCACGCTCCAAGCTCAACGCTGCTGCAACCTAACACCACTTGCACGCATCTATCGTGCATAAGCTTATAGAAAGCTTAGAGGGTGGTGAAAGTGTGTATAAGGTAAGTGCCAAGTATATAGTAAAGCTCATAAATCATACATCATCGGGATAAGCGGAAATACTAATAAGATCATGAATCATACGATATCAGAGTAAGCGGAAATATGCTGGTAAGTCCATGAGTCATATAATATCAAAGTATGTAATGCGGATCGGCTATACAAATGAAGAGTCATAGAGAGCCAAATATCAGATGCCGAGCATACAATGCAATATGTAAATCCTGATAAGTCTGTCTAGGCCATATAAGTATAGAAAACATAACGACCCAAAATGCCATATGCAAACGGATGCAATATACGATGTGAATGAAATGACCAAGCTGGAGTGTGAGGTCGGGATGATAGTACGTAGTATCGCAGGCTACGGGATCCATCACAGGGGACTTCTATCTAAACCAATCCCATACCTAAATTTAGATAGTTAGTCTTAATGTGGTAAACTCCTGGTCTCAGGTTGGTCGTGCGCCCAACCGAAATCCTGGCCATGCGAAGATACACGTAACAAATAGTTGTGCACCACCAGCCCGAGTGGATAGTGAATGAATGAATGAACGAATATGCAATTCCTGCTCAATAAGTCCACATATCAGTATGGTTCCTCTCTGGGATCATCACCAGGGTCTAGTACACTTAACACTACCTGACGCCCCATCAAGCGCACAACTGGGTAAGTGGAAGAGACCTTACTATTCAGCTGGCCAGTAGTCTGTCAATACCTACCTGGCTAATCGATAGCGAACCCATTCCTTGAGCCGGTTAAACTCAGCCTAGCTATGCTTACTCCCTCGGGCGAGTAAGGCCACACCCCCTCCCAACCTACCACAACACAGTGGGAGACGCGGCCTCCTGGTATTCGGCACTTGGGCGCTTATATATATCCACTCGGTCTCGACTTTAGGGCATCCTTTAGTACCAAGAGGGTTTAGGAATTTTTACCCAGGGCCATCTATGGCAGCCCGATGCTCGAACTAAACATTTTCGGTGTCCCATTTGACCATCCACGATATGCCTATGGAGGCTATGGCCCTGATGTCACAAGGGCGTACAGTAATCACACTACACAATACAAGATGCATGAGTCAAACAATCCAATCATGAATCAATCCTATGCATACCGTGCGCTCATGTGAGATAATCTCCGCCTATCAAGAAGTCTCATAATAACCTGCCCAATGACATATGCAATGGTCAACCACATCTCATAACAAACATGCAGATGATGCGTATGGGCATGTATTATGATGTTATGTGGTCACATACTCATAATCAGTATCAATAACTAGCATCGACAATCAACCTCAACAATGTGGACATTTAACCAACATTGCCCCCAAGAAATGGCCCATATAGAGCCTAACATACAGTAGACTCATGGCCTCATACAAGGACCAAATATACAACACCATGGGCCTCACTCAAGAGCTTAATACACATCACGATGAGCCTCACTCATGGGCCACATATACATCAAGTGGGTCGCATCTCATGGGTTTAATATGCATCACAATGGGTCACTCACACGAGCCTAATATACATCAAGTCGGGCCTCATCATATGGCCAGAAATATATCACAATGGGCCACGTCCCATGGGCCTCGAATACATCACAATGGGCCTCGGCAATCAGAATCGGCCTCAACAATCGGCCTCGACAATCGGTACCGATAATTAGTATCGATAATCAGCACTGATAATCAGCATATAAACAAGGCAGGGTCCATAAATGGACTGCTCAACAACCACAATATAAAGATCGGCCCACGACCATGGTTATATTAAATCTGATGGCACGGAGCATCCGTCTATGGCGAATGGGGCCCACTTATTTGGGTTAACCCACTTAGAGAATAGTGTGAATGGGCCTAATAAAGCATACGGGAAGGTCACAATGAGGACATCTAACCATCATTGCACATCAATGTGGACATCTAACCAACATTACTCCCAAGGGGTGGCCTATATAAGGGATTCATACACAACTTAATGGCCACACATACTTCACATTGGGCCTCTCATCAATCACATTGGGCTTCCTACAAGGGCCTCAAACGTATCACAATGGGCCACGCCCATGGGCCTCAGATACATCTCGATGGGCTGCGCCCATGGGCCTTGTGTACATCATAATGGGCCATGTCCCATGGGCCTCATACAATCTCAATGAGCCACATATACATCACATCAGGCCTTGTCCCTAGGCCTCGAATATATCACATTGGACCTCGCCCATGGGCCTCAAATACATTGCAAGTGGGCCTCAAATATACTTCATAGGTGGGCCACATACATGGGCCTAATACACATCACTATGGGCTACATCACATGGGCCTAATATACATCACTATGGGCCACTACCCATGGTCTTTAAATACACAATAGGTGGGCTCTACACATGGGCCTCAAACATATACAACAGGTAGGCCTCAATGGACGGGCCACAAATACCTCAAGATGGGCCTAATCACACGAGCCTCATATATATATCGAATAGGCCACACTAATTGGGCCTTACATACATTGCAATGGGCCATAACCCATGGGCCTTGCATACATCACAATGGGCCTCATATATATTAAGGTGGACCTCAACAACGGCCTTATACACATCAAGGTGGGCCTCAACAACGGGCCTCATGGATGGGCCATAAATACATTAAGATGGGCCTAATCATATGACCCTCATATATATACCAAGGTGGGCCTCATACATCCCCAAAAAAATCATATGGAGGGATCATTTGGACCATACTACAAATAGTAATGGAGATAATAATTATCATGGTTAAATAATTCACAGGGTCCACTCTGAAGTTTATTTTTTTTCCAATCAATCTAATCATAATGCCATAAAGGCCTAGATTAAGAGGGAGAACAATTCCCAATTGATCCAGAACTTCCGTGACCCAAACGGTTTTCAATAATAGACGTTCAATCCTCCACTATTTCTGTGGTGTGGTCCACCTGATCAATGGACGGGATGGATGTTGCACATGTACATTACAGTGGGTCCCGCCCACTGGATGGGTCAGGTGCGTGAAAGGCCCGTATAACACGCGGGCCTAGAATTTGAAGTGCAACAGCATCTCTGTTGTTGCTATGGTGTGGCTCACAGGAGCATTGGATCTGGCAACTCGCAGATGGATGGTGCAGATAAGATCGTAAGTCGACGTGGGGTCCACACGTCCCACGTGTGGATCGTGGACATACAACACTTCATCAAAGTGGCCACCTAAATCCCGTCCAGGGATGAACGGTTTGGATATAAAACAATCCACAGGGTGGGGACCGTAGTACTTGCTGACGTCAATAAAGCAGCTTTGCTGCTGGGTAATGTACACCAACCAATCAGATTGGTGGGTCCCACGTATGGCCCACCAGATAGTGTTTATCTGCCATCCAATCTATTGATAAGGTCACACGGCCTTGTATGAATAGGAAAAATAAATTTTTATAATGATTCAAAACTTCTGTGAACCCAAATTGGGTTTCAATGGCAGCCATTCAATCAACATTGTTTCCTATAGTGTGGACTATCTGAGTTCCACCTACGGCTGATTTTGGGAGGGGGCCCACAGCCTAAAGGGGGCCCACCAAATGCATGGCGTGGATGTTCAACACACATCACGGTGGGGCCACCACGTGCATCATGGTGGGGCCGGTCCGGCAGCACACAGCGCTTTAGTGCCTACTGCTCTGGATGTCAACGGTAGCAGGTGCTGCTGCCTATATTTTTTTTTTTTTTTATTTTGAGTTTTTCTGGGGTTTTTCCTAGGTGGGGCCCGCATCAGGTAGATCCACCCCGTCCACTGGCTCTCATGGCCCTAGACAAGCTAAACAAGCCCAATATTCGAAGTGTTTTGAAGTATATAAACATCAGGTGATTTTTCAACGGTAAAAATCCCAGTTTTCTATGTTGTGGCTCGCCGGAAGGTCGAATCAGCTTCATTTTTTGGCTCAACACCTAAAATGAGTTGGGAAAAAGGATGGATGGCTTGGATTGAATCCATACATCAAGGTGGGGCCTATATGAGTGGCCCACCCAAATAGCTTAAAATTTATTTATTTTTTTGTTAGTAACCCACTGTCTGTTCACACGTCCAGCGTCCAAGACTCTAGATGGTGTGAAGATGATTCATCCAGGTGGGTCCCATATGGACGTGGCCCACCGGATTTGTATTAATATGATATTTGTTTTTTTCCCAACATCAATTGGTAGGGCCCACATGGCTTGGACGGCCATAGGGTCCACTTAATGGACGATTTGGACACCACATACACTCATCATGTAGGCCACAAAATAAATAAAGGAGAGAGAGAGAGAGAGAGGGAGACATGTGATGATGGAGCGACCCCGGCACTATGGGCCCTGCCTTGCATGATTCACAACATACATCAAGTGGGTTCCATTTCGTATGAGCCCACCAATCAAAATCAACGGTGGAGATCCTTTCTCCACCGAAATGGAAGGTCTAGATGACCCTATCCATGCAAGGAAAATAAACATCATGATGGGGTCCATGGAGAATGGCCCCATCATGGAATGATCATGAGAATTAAGGTAGGCCGTTGCCACATTTAGGGTCCAAAATGAAATCCATACCATCAATCGATAGGCCTCACTTAGCCCACCATACAAACATGAAAACTAGCCTATAAAAGCACCCACCGTTCGATCTTCTTGGTCCGATGGAACGTCGATCTCCTTGTGCTCCACTTTGATGGAGGGTGATGAGAAGTGAATGGCTAGGATAAAGGATTTGGGGTGGAAAGTGGGCCACATATATGCACTTTCTCTCCTTAGAAATGCATGGACATCACCACTTCTTGCTTGAGATTTGTTGCTTGGAAAATGTGAAAAGAAAGAGAGAGAGAGAGAGAGAGAGAGAGAGAGAGAGAGAGAGAAGTGATGGTTGTAAGAGAGGTGATGGGTGATGGATGTGAGGTGAGTAATGAATGTGAGGTGATAGTGTACTTGACTTGAGAGTTGACTTGGGTGGTTACTTGACTTATGGAGAAAGAAAGCATGGGTTACTCTTGTACTTGACATGAGGTGATTGATTAATTGATTTGAGTGATTGATTGATGGGGCATGTTATAAAGATTCTTTTGGGATTATAAATGCCCGATGTTTTCTCGAACGGAACGCGGGTCCACATTTCCCTGCCAGGGTATCAGATTGGTGCGTAATACGCGGCATTGGAACTGCAGCGACGGCACAGTCGCAATGGTACACGTCTCAGATTAAGCCAACTCAAATCTATGGGATACGATTTAGGGTCGAGCACAAACGTCGATCATAGGTCGCGGATTGTCGAAATTCAACAGGAAGGATTGCGGGAATCGACGGAACAGTACGGATTAGGATATGGGCCTCACAGATGTTCCCACTGAGAGTCATCATTTTGGCATCAAAAGATGCCAAATCACAATAAAAAGTTCTATAATACCCTCAATATTAATATCAAATAAGATAAATTATTCCCTAGTGGAGTCGCCATTTTGTTTCAAACAAGAAATAAATGCATTTGATTTGGGGAATTATCTTATTAGAACATAACAAAGAGAGAATGTATAGAACAATCATTGTATTAACAATACTGAGTTCATTTACATCATCTAATATCCCTTAATTCTAAGATAGATTATTTAAAATACATAAGTTGACAAAGTTCGAATGTCAAATCTTGAATTCGGCAGCATTTCAACTTGTGCTTTGGTCATCTCCTTAGGAGGAATGTTGTGTTGGTTTGATCATTCAATCCCCTTTTTGAGCTTGTCCCTTATACAAAAGGAGAGCTTGGAGCGACAAAGAGCGAACTGGGCGATTTCGATAGCACCTTGGCCCCTTTCATTACTGGCCATACAATCGCCTGGTTCCCAGCCCACGCAACCAGTTATTAGTTACGCGGCCCGCGTAACCAATAACTGCTCTCCCTCTCACCTTCAGTCTTCCTCCAGAGCTCTACTCTTCTTTCGAAATTCTTCTCACTCTCAAATAAGAGGGGTAGTGGGGTATTTATAGGCATTTACATGTGCGAACCTTCAATCTTTGAGCCATGGGACCCACCTTGCACCAGATTTGACTGTCCATAACAATCTGTTTTTGATCTTGGTTACGCGACCCGCGCAATGGAAGAAGTAGATTGCGCGGCCCGCGCAACCAACTATTGGTTGCGAGACCTACACAACCACTGACTATGATATTTGATTTTCTTCTTTCTTTCTCATTTCTCCAATTCTCTTTTGATCTTCTATCCTTTCAATCTTTCTTCATTATTTTTATGCTCAAACAATTGATGAAATAGAACTTGATTTAATGGTTTATTAGTGATATTAGGTTCTATATTGACGATATTTTATTTTTGTATCTTTGAATTTTACTCGTATGTATAGAATTACACAGAATATTGATGTTTTATGAGAAAGGTTTGAAATTTGGATATTGAAGAATAGTTGTTTGCATGTTTTTCTTAAGACTAGCAAAATCCTGGTTGAGGGTGTGTTGAGTGTGAAATATTGTATATTTCTTTCTTGTTATGCATTGGTTTTATAAGCATAAATGTGCTTCATTGATCTAGTTATGTATATTTTCTTATGCAAGGTAATTTGGAGAGCTAAGGTGAAAAGAACGATTAACTAGAATATTAAATGCTCAAAGAATAACCAATTGAAGATTTTAAGATTTGGTGTTTAATGAAGAATTCAAGTGCCAAAAATCCAAGAAAATCAGGTGCAAAGGAGAGAGAAAAGACTGGCAAAATCACAAGATCTTACAAGAGAATAACTATACTGTGTGGTCCGACCGAATGTGCACAGAACAGTCCAGCAACAAACTATGATTTTTGGAGTTAATTCAGCTACAACCAAGAGTTTATTCGGTGTGAAAGAAGACATGTTTAGTGCAGCCGAAGCTCACAATTGACTGTATCCGAAGCGTAACCAAAGTGTGTAAATTGAAGTTGATTTCAAGCCGGTCCAGACTTTTCCTATTTAAAGGGGTGTTTTAGGCTTTCTAAAATACAAAGTAAGGTAAAAGGGATAGAGGAAAGAGTTATGGAGCCTTCAAGGAGTCTTCATTCTTCAATCTTTCGGTTCTAGTTAGTTTTTTATGTTTTTCATTTTGAGTTTTAGTTCAATCATGTCTTTGATTGGTTAATCTCTTAGTTACGGCTACAAGGTAAAACTTGTGATTATTTTTAATGCTTAGTTTACTTTGATTGAAGTATTTGATCCTATTTTTAAACAATTCACATTGATATTTAGTTCGAATGAATATTTATTTCTGGTTTACTTTAATCAATTATCGACTTTGGGCACATTAGATGGCTAGGAAAGTTAAGAATAGTTTATATTGTCTTTTACAATGGATTGATTTGTAAAATTTACTTATTTATCATAGACTATGAGCATAATAGATGCTTTAAATTCCCTACGATCAATACTTTGGTGCATGATATTGGAACCAATTCAATTGAAGTTCAAATATGTTTTGAGTTTTTGAGTGATGATTCAACCACTCTATTATCTGGTTGGATATGATAAACACTACCAAAAAAAGGGGCAAAGGCCACGGATAAAATGCGTAGCCATAGACCTATGGTTACGGACTAAAACCGTAGCTAGTCCGTGACACAACCATCGTCGTAGGTGCCATAACAATAGGTCTGGAACCTATGGCTACGGATTTAATCCGTAGCTATAGGTTACATAGCTACAGATATAATCCGTAGCAATTATATCTGTAGTAAAAACTTCAAACAGCTACGGAACTTATTTGTAGCTGAAGGTCCATAGCAATATGCCAAAATTGAAAAGGCTACATCTGTCTGATTAGTGGCTACGGTCAATATCCGTAGCTATTTTGTACATTGAAAAATTAAATCATTTGTTCATTCAATTACCACATGTACAATCATTCATTCATTCAATTACAATCCTTCATTCATTCAATTACATCATTCATTCGTTCAATTACAATCCTTCATTCAATCAATTACAATTACAATCAATTACAGTTACAATTGCAATAATGCTGAAAATACAAATCTTTGACTTCATTAGAGAAATGTGCTCGACTTCACCCTGAAATTTCAACAGCTACTAAAATTACATCATCCTCCTACAAACAGTCATCTCATTCATAAATTAGAATCCCCATTGGGAAAAAGAAAGACAGTGAAAGAAGTGCATCACATATAACCACTTTTTTTTCTTCTTAATGAATTAAAAAAAAAATCAACGAGGAATGAAATTGACACAAAAGAAATGGTCTCACCATATGATTATAGGTTTTGGTTTAGGTTTAAGTTATAGGTTTAGGTTAAGGTTAGGCTATAGGTTATAATTAAGTTTAGGTTATAGGTTAAGGTTTAGGTTATAGGTTTTGGTTTAGGTTTAGGTTTAGGTTATAGGTTATAGCTTTTGGGAACTTGATTATAGGTTAAGGTTAAGGTTTAGGTTTAGGAAATCGGGTTCGGGTTCGGGATCGGGTTTAGGTTTGGATTTTCAAGTTTAGGTTTAGGTTAAGTAGTTGAGATTAGGATTAGGTGTAGGTTTGGGTTTAAGGATTTGAGAATACATTTAGGTTTTAAGTTTAGGTTTAAGTTAAAGGTTTAGGGAAAGGTTATAAGTTTAGGTTAGGTTTAGGTTTAGGTTTAGGTTTAGGTTATAGGTTATAGCTTTAAGGAATTGAGAATGGGTTATGGTTTAGGTTTAGGAAATCGCGTTCAGGTTCGGGATTGGGTTTAAGTTTAGGTTTTCAAGTTTAAGTTTAGGTTTAGGTTAGGGAGTTGAGATTAGGATTAGGTATAGGTTAAGCTTTAGGGAATTGAGTTTAGGTTATAGGTTTAGGGAGAGGTTAGGTTTAGGTTATAGGTTTTGGGATTTGGGAATAGTTTTAAGTTATAAGTATAGGTTTAAGTTAGGTTATAGGTTAAGGCACTACAAGAAAGAGGGTTTTTAGCGACGAAACCTTTAGCGACGAAATAAATTTTCGTCGCCAAAAGTCACTTTTAGCGACGAAAAAAATTTTCGTCGCTAAAAGTTTACTTTTAGCAACGATACTTTTAGCGACGAAATTTTTCGCGGCAATAAATTGTGATTGTCACTTTTAGCGACGAAACCTTTCGTCGCTAAAGGGCATAAACAATTTTTTCAAAATTTTGAATGAATTACTTTTAGCTATGATAATTTCCGTAGCTAAAAACACTGGATGAGACTTTTAGCGACGAATATGTTCGTTGCCAAAGAATTCTTTTAGCTACGAAAAGTTTCGTAGCTAAAAATCTAGGATACTACTTTTGGCGAGGAAAAGTTTCGTCGCCAAAGACTGCATATGGATTACTTTTAGCTACGAACATTTTCGTAGCTAAAACTCCTGGATGAGACTTGTAACGACGATTATTTTAGTCGCTAAAGGCTGCAAACTTATTTTTTATAAATGGGAATGGATTAGTTTTAGTTACGAACATTTTCGTAGCTAAAAACCCTGGATGAGACTTTTAGCGACGAATATTTTCGTCACCAAAGGTAACAGGGGGAATTTTGCAGGAATGCTTTTAGCTACGAAAAGTGTCGTAGCTAAAAATCAGGGATACAACTTTTGGCGAGGAAAAGTTTCGTCGCCAAAGACTGCATATGGATTACTTTCGGCTACGAAACTTTTCGTAGCTAAAAGTCCTGGATGAAACCTATAGCGACGATTATTTTCGTCGCCAAAGACTGCATACAACACCGGTTTGGATTACTTTTAGCTACGAACATTTTCGTAGCTAAAACTCCTGGTTGAGACGGTTAGTTTTTGTCGTAAAGGTTGCAAACATGAAGGTGAACTTATTATCAATAATTTGGAATGGATTACTTTTAGCTACGAACATTTTCGTAGCTAAAACTACATGATACTTTTCACGACGATTATTTTCGTCGCTAAAGGCTGCAAATTTATTTTCGAAATACTTTTAGCTACGAACATTTTCGTAGCTAAAAAACTTAGATCATACTTTTTGCGTCGAATATTTTCGTCGCTAATGGCTTTGGAAATCTAATTTAGATTACTTTTAGCTACGAAAATGTTGGTAGCTAAAAACCTGGATATGACTTTTCGCGATGAAAATATGCGTCGCTAAAAACACTTTTACCTACGAAAAATTTCGGAGGTAAAAGTCTCTTTTTTAAAAAAAAATATTCCATCTCAAATTTCCAAATTTCCTGAACCTGTTAGATTATAATTCATCATATTCTTCCTGATATACACCTGTTATATAATATATTTCATCATATTCTTCCTGATATACACCTGTTATATAATATATTTTATCATATTCACATTCACATCCATCTAAACCCAAACGTATATACTATAAAAAATTTCTAAACAAATTTCTCAACAACTTATCGTCATGCTTGAGCAATCAATACAAGAATATACAAGTAAAATCATAAAACCTAAGATACTCAACAACTTATAACTTCTATTCAGAAAATAAAGTTCACTAACTTGGAAAACAAAACAAATTGAATCAAGCAACAAGCACAGACACAAGTAAATATGACTAACCATCCAAGTCCAACTAATCCAAGTCATCCAGCATGCACCTATACTGCCCATGAGTATGTGTATCAAAGCCAAGACAGGTCACTACAAGAAAACTGGCCTTTACTTACGGTCAAAACCGCCGGCAAAGACCAAGAAAACCGCTGGCAAATACTTTGCTTGCGGTTAGCTAACAACCGGTAAAGCCTCAGTCGGTAAAGGCTTTACCGACGGCCAGGACCTTTACTGACAGTTGTGCTGGACGCCGCTAAATCGTTAGCTTTTGCTACATGACTAGAAAAGTGGTCAAAAGCTACTGATAGCTTGCACTTCTCTGTCCATTTTCCTTCTCCTCAGGTTATCTTCTATGGGCAAAAACCTGCAGTTTGATATTGCACACAAGATGGGGTCAGATAGAATGTTATGAATTTCTGGATCCTGCAGTAAACTGAAATGAACATAACAAGGAACTAGATTCAGTAAGCCTTCTTTATGGATGAGTCCTAGAAAGAAGGATATCCAATTGGATATGGGAAAAATGAACTACTGCTAAATTACTGGTGCAATCAAATGAGTTGAGAAATGTTTACCCTATATCCACAAAGTGCTAAATTACTGGTGCAATCAATACCATCTTAAGTTAACCTGAAACAGATGATTACTAAGCCTGCACGTGTGTGGAGCTGTGCCCATCCACATGTAGCCACACATGCCAATATGGAAGATGTGTATGAGATCCCAGCTTTTCATAATTTCATTAGATGAACCAGATTGATTGGATGTTCTTGTGCAAAAATCAGGCAGTGTTACTTCTCAGGTCAGGGACAAAATACAAAAGAAATCTTTAGGCAACTTACTGCAAGGCCAACAGTCCCAAGGCCGAAAACAGCAACAATAGATCCTGGTTCTACCTTTGCTGTGTTCCAAACTGCTCCAAATCTGAAAAAAGGTGGGCCCCACATGTACAGTTTATTAGGCCAAGCAAATGCTTATCCTCCTTATATATAACAGCCACGAGCCCGCTAATTCCATCTCATATATAACACAGCAGTAGTAATATCATAATACTCATAACCAGCTGCCTACCAGACATCAATCCTCCATTACCTGGTCTGTCTACTGGCTGGTGCATTTCCTCAAGTTCATTACACGTAGAAGAATCTCTCTTCTAATTTTCCAGTTTATGAGATAAACATATGAAACTAAAGGCAACACATTTATGTCTGCAATTCAGTTAAAAAATTTGATGAACATATTGAGCCAATGTGGCAAAGATTAGAGATGAACAAAAAATTTGATGGACTAGAGATTACCTTGTTGAGCTGGTCCAATTCAGTTTTCCCATTGAATAATGGTTCCTTTGCAGTTGTTGAATTTTCTTTACTCCTAATATAAGTTCAAGTGCCCTGTGAAGAAAGAAGTAATGCAGAACTGCAGTGAGTTGCTAAGAAAGTGCAATATTTTATAGAAATGACAATTAAAAAGTAAACAAACACCGATACCATTAAATTCTATGGAATTTCATACTTACACTAAGTAGGGTCGAATTCAGAAGACATTACCACATCCGCAAGTAGAAGAAAACATGTAAGAAAGGCATTTTATGAACCTATAGCAAGCATGGGACAAACACCAAGAGCTACTCCTTGACTAGCAACAGAAAAGCCCCCCTCAAAGCCTGCACACGTGGTGACAACACATCATCAGAGAGAGAGAGAGTACATCTAAGACACTAAACACAACAATTATCAAACTTATGATCAAAGATTTGTTTAGTTTAAAAATAGGAGGGGGGACAATCAAGATATGCACTCTTCTCCCAAAAAAAAAAAAACATAAAAATAAAATATTGAATTTGAAGCCACTACCCTCCAATTGGTAGAAGCTCAATGTGTATAGTTGCTTGTTAGGTAATCAGGGAGATTTGAGCATGAGTCGTTAACCTGAGTGCCTTCTAATAAAGTTCATCCTTCAACTAATAATAATAGGACAGCTGTCAGATCAGCCATGCTTTTATAGAACAGAATGTTAGACAACAAAATGTGTATATAATGAGTGTAGCTAAACAAGGATGTTGAGATAGATGAATGGCAAGGCGATGAAGGATGGAATTAGAAGTGAATGCTATGACCAAAGAATGCAATTATTGCAAATTAGAGTCGTAGACTCACTGTAATTTTCGATTACATGGATGACCCAACAGATCGAATTATTGCAATTATGTTCAACTGAACACCCATATATCAAATGCTTTCCACACACACAAGAAATGAATGTAAATATTCAGCTCAATCAAGAGACGAGATTTTTTTAATAACATCATATTCTTGCAATCAACTATGTGCATCCAAACAAATCATCCATGACGAGAATAAAAGCAGCTTGCTTTACAAGTACAAACCAAAATGGTTTAATAAAGTTCCTTTGCCTCTGCTGGACAGGACGGGAGAGCCTCATTCTTAAACAATAATACTCTGTTGGAATAACCTCCTCCTTGAACAAAATAAATTGTTGGCATACCAATTAAACCACATTCTGTTGGTAAGTTTTTTCTTTCTAAAACTGCAATGTAAGCAAATCTGAACATTCTCATGCCATCAAAATGATCCATAAGCCTGTATTTAAATTGAGAGCTTTTTTTTTGTCCATAAGCCTGTATTTAAATCCGAACAAAATAAATTATTCTTCTAATGGGCTGAGCCAAACACAGTTCAATTGAATTGTGCATTCAAATGATCTCCATGTTGAAACCACCTTACACTCAGTTGGAGTCAAAAGAAACATAACTACATTTTGTGGGCTCTGTCCTCATTATAATAGTAGGACACGTTTTCATCATTTAAAATTGAGTGAAAAGCTGCACTTGTGGCCATACTAATTTATGATTTTGGAATTTCTACTCTTAGTAGATTTCCAAAAATCACAAAATGGGGATGTTTTGTGTTGTATTAGGAAAAAACAAAAGAGTTCTTTCAAATCCACATGAATATCATTTAACTATTTTTGAATTTTCTACTAATAGTGTAAGAGTAGAAATCCAAAATCACATATTAATGTTCTCAGAGGCTGAGCCAAACACAAGCTAAACTGATTAATGGTTCCTTTTTTCTTTTCTTTTTTGAAATGTGAGAACACAAGCACTCTTACACCCCCATGCACACTTTCAAGAGTACCCCATGGAAAAGTTTCGAAATGAAACACCCAGATCAGAAATTATCCATATCCGATTTTTCTGGCCATCAACATGAGAATCCAAACAAGGGTTTCTCATGAAACAACTGCTGGAGAAAGATAAAACCTAGAACACAATAAGAAGTTTACTAGTTACCTTTCTTTTCTTTTCTTCTCTTTTCTTTCTTTCTTTTTTTTTTTTTCTTTTTTTGTATCAAAGTCACCATTTCTAAATGTGGTAAATGTGTATGAAATCCGAAACAATCATCCAGTGGCGTTGCTTAAATGGACCATATGTACCCATAAAAAACAACAAAAGACCCATAAAAACAACAGAAAATGAAAAATACCCAGATTATAATTAATCCAGTAACATTATCTCAGCACATTCCAAATACAAAACCCATAAAATGAAGCGGAACAAATTCATAGCAGTTATACATTAAGTTTCAATAGATAAAGAGATGTTTGCTCTCTACTTCGAGGTTCTAGCCCCACAGGCACCTCCACATGTGGCTATGCATGCTAACTGGGCACGTGCATATGACAACCAGGCCATGTATCATGTGGAAAATGGTGTAGATTATCCAGCCAAAAGCCAGTCCAGAAAACCACTCAGGCCAGCCACAAATGAACAAAAACATTGGACAGTCGTTTTCAAGGCCACCAAATCTGCCTATTCCTGTGCAGCTGACCTGACAGTTGAATAGCTTGAGTTTCTGGCTAGATGATCTACACTGGTTCACACGTGATACATAGATAACATTTGCCAGGTTGGCATGTGGAGCCCCAAATAGAGGTGCATGTGGACCAGTGGAGGATACATGAGGGGTTAGCAAACCTCGAGTCTCAGGTATGCTGATGGAAATTGATTTCATCATGCATTGAGGACATAATGTTCTTGCATGATTACTTGCTGATGACAGGAGATTCAACTTGGCATATAAAGATAATAGATACAAACATTGTCCGAGTCCTTGAAAAGCCCTCATGATGACAGTTATAAACAACAATAGGTTATAATTAGGTTAGGGAATTGAGAATAGGTTAAGGTTTAGATTTAGGTTTTGGAATTAGGTTTAGGTTTTAGGTTTTAAGTTAAGGTTTAGGTTTAGGTTTAGGTTAAGGTTGAGGTTTAGGTTATAACTTAAGGTTTTAGGTCATAGGTTTTGGTTTAGGTTAAGGGTATGGTCCCTGCAAAGCAAATACAGATATAAACAAGGCCATCCGACGCAAATGGCCAGGCCCTTCCAATGATGTCCATAAAAATGGACAGCTTCATCATGGTCATAATAGCGGTTCCCTCTTTCCAGGGAACCCCGCTCTTCCGAATAGCTCCGACGCACATCCGGGTCTGCTCCATTAATTTTGAGCAAATACATAAACATGGCCTGTCCAAATGGCCAGGCCACTCCAATGGTTTAGGCTTTCTTTACCTTCCATTGAATGCTTTCAAGGTGCAGATGGCCATTAAAACACACATACATCTTAGGAATCGCTTCTCAAAACTGCAGACTGGTTTTGTTTTGAAACTCGCTCATCTCACCTAAAAACCTGTCACATAATGAATCACTGTAACCACAATGATAACTATTGTCTATGCACTATAATGAACAAATTATTATTATTATTATAGATATCTATAATTACAACATGGATGTTGGAGTCACTTATGAATGGGTAGAATGGCATATAAAGATTATAATCGACCTTAGAAATATAAATGCCATTATAGATAACTGTAATTACAACATGGATGTTGTGTGTGTCTATTTCATATGCACCTCAACATATATGTTTGTGTGCATGTGCAGGTGTGTGTGTCCATATATATATATATATATATATATATATATATATATATATATATATTGTATTAGAGAAGAGAAGGGATTATTTAAATCATTAACAAAAGAAATATATGAATATTAAAAGATGTTGACTTCTTCATAAAATGCTCTGGCCATAGAAGTTTTGGATCAAGCTTATTTTAATGTTTCCCCTTTGCCCATGCCCGTATGATCTTATGAATAGGTTGCATGACAACTAACCATTCAAAGGCGTGTTACATGACTCATTTTCTAGAAATGATGATACAAAGTCATGGGACCTTTCTTACAGTTCCCTACAAATTTAAATCAGCTAAAATAACCTGCAGTTAGATGCCCTACATTGTTACTCCAATCATCATCATGTCCTTGTCCCAACTATTTGGAGTCACCTTTACAAATCATGTATTGCCAATCATTCCTATCTAAGGCCCTCTCCTTGAAAAGTGAATCCACCCACAAAGATATATTTTAATGAAGAGAAGATAATATGGAATACGAATATAAGTACTTAGAAACATGGGCTACACCCCCAAGTTAGTTTCTGCACCATTTAAAAATGGGAGT
The DNA here is from genome assembly GCF_029962835.1 of Magnolia sinica. Taxonomy (NCBI): domain Eukaryota; kingdom Viridiplantae; phylum Streptophyta; class Magnoliopsida; order Magnoliales; family Magnoliaceae; genus Magnolia; species Magnolia sinica. The sequence goes on along the minus strand of NC_080590.1, from coordinate 38,421,076 downwards.
GGCTCTTCTTCAACTGCATGCATGGCATAGTTGTATGGCAATCCGAACTATCCAAATTGCTGACCCAAGTACCAAAGGAGCATAACCAACAGATTGCACTGAGAAGATACTATTAACTAACAGATTGTATGGTGTGCGCTTTTCCAACCCACAGATGGGATGGTTAGGATTGCCTAACAAGTATGACACATGTCAACATGCAATTGTGTAAGATTTGCTTGTGGTATTGTTGATTCTCTGTGGAATCTATATAGTTAACACAAGGCTCAACAACCTTGAATGTCATATATGTGGAACCTTGGGTATATAACAACGTGGCAGGATGACTAGACCATTTTGTTGGCCATAGGGCTTGTGGGCCGCCACTAATGGGTGGATCCCACAGCTCTCTGTGTGTGTGTGGCATCAATTGAGTTTGAATGGGAAAGAAGAGAGGTTGGGTGAAGAGAGCAAGAGAAAGGGCTATCCTAGACCATCCATTCACTTAGATATTATGATCTAAGCCATTGATCATATATGGTGGGTGATCCTCCTTGTGAATCAGAGGGGTGGTTTTAATAAATTTCCACTCTACTAGTTGATTAGATGGGCAAATAGAAGTAGACTACGCATCTTGAATTTTTCTACAGAGGTCCACAGATCTTGACCATGTAGATCCATGGGATTCTGTTCACATTGTTGAGTAGGCCTATTAATGACATGCACGTTTGAACAGCAGTGAAAATTTGAGAAAAATGTAAAGGGTGCGTTGACAGCCACATGGCTGTCCTAGATACTAAAGAGCCCTTAATTAAGTTAATATAACGAGAAGGAAAGGTAAAGCTTCAGAAAGATTTACCTTTTGCATTAGTGGAATATCCTTTGAGATGTCACCAGAAAGGCTAGCATAACCAGCAGCTCTCAGATCGTTAATATCGTGTTTCTTTCTCAGCATGTTGCATATCTACATAGACAACATTAGCATCCTCCACAGATCTTTAACTGCATCTTAGCAACAGTACCCACAGATTTTGTAGTTTCAGTCCTAAAGAATTCAGTTTAGCCAAGAGGAAGTGACAAAAAATAATAATGAAACCTTAGCATTCACAGCGAGAAGAAGCTGGCAAATATCACCATGAGGGATATTTGCATTAACTCAATAGATATGTAGGCGAAAATGAAAATAGGCTAAAGATCAAACAGCTAGGACCTTCCAATTTGAAGATCTTAGGCAAGGCCCATTTGATCAACACACTAGATCACCAAACCCTGGATACCACATTTTCAAACTGAAGACCTGAAGATGCTATGGATACCCTCAGTTTAGGATCATGTCATTTGTCTTGAATGAAGTTCTACCTGGAACTATTACACCCCTTTGGCAAGGATATCAAGAAAACCAAACAAAAGGCGAACACGATGGACAACAACATTAGATTGCAATCTAATTTGAAACCTAACAATAAGTCATTTTGGGAATGAGGGTAAAAGCTTACAATCTAGTATTAATGGCACTTTGGCAAAATTTGTATTGATAGGGACTGCATGGCTGTAAACTTTCAAGCTAACGGATGAAGGTAATTTGAGAATGATTGGTAGAAATTCAGTCTAATGAGAGGGTTAGTTTGGGAATGAACACTAGAAAACCATATGTATGGGAACGAACACATTTCATTTCCATGCCCAAATACCCACATTTCCCCACATTTACATAATCTTGTTATTAAAAAAATCAAATATATGTATTTTTCCTGAAAAACCATCAAAATCCCACACTCCAATATGAGGTAATTTGGCACCTTGAATTTTTTAAGCTTTTAAGATTTGGAATCCAAATCTAAGGCCAAAATCTTGTGTTTGGCACCACTGAAATCTGGTAGATTTGAAATCCTCAAAGCAGGGTGGCAAAATCGAAGCATTTTCAAAACACTTTCCAACAGTCATATTTCAAATGACTCCATTGCTTTTTTTATAAGCAAGGGCTGAAAACCCAAACTGCCTATCACAATTTCCGATTCCACAGTTTGAAAATCCAATTTGCCAAACAACTTACATAATGAGACATAATGAAAATCTCTAGGATTCCAAATCCTAGATTCGTACACTTGAGAAAAAATAAATAAATAAAATCCAATCGAAGTTGCCAAACAACCCACTGCGTAAATACCCATTTTGGGTTCATACACAGACATCTACATCCACATAATCTATCTCCTCTACCTCCTTTATCTTTTTTATTTCTTCAGTTTTCCTGCTCCACATACTATTCTACTCTCAATCTCAAACCCATGTGCAAAAACTGAAGAAGAAGAAGAAGAAGAAGAAGAACTCACCTTGTCGAGCGAGATCGGGCGAGATCGGGTGGGCGTTCGGGCAGCGTACGGGACCTCGGGCAGACCGGCAGTAGGGCGGGCGCGCGGCGAGCAGGGGCAGCAGGCTGGGTGGCGACCATGGGGTAGGTATAGAGAAAGAGAAGAAAAGGGAGAAAGGGAAAGGGAGCTAGGCAGCCGTGCGTATGGGGTGGGGGTGGGGTAGGGTTTGAAAAAAGGGAATAGGTTTTATACGGTGGAGCGCATGGGAACTCCCCATGAGGTCGAGTTGTGTGGGCCCCACCATGATGCGTGTTAATCATCTACCCCATCAATCAAATGCACCATTCTATGGTGGGCCTAGGGATTAAAAATCAAGTCAATCTTTGACTTGTGTGGGCCACACCACATACAAACGTTAAGAGGGGTTACCCTCCATTAAAACATTCATAATTATTTTTTGGGCCCACCGAGATGTGGTTCACAAATGGAAGTAAGGTGTGGATAGAAAACATACATCATGGTGGGGCCCAAGAATGAGAGGTATATAAATCTCAGGTGGACCACACCACATGAAAACAATGGTGATTGAATATCCATCATTAAAATCCTCCTAAGGCCCATTGTACTGTTTATTTGGCATCTAATCTGTTTTAGTAGGTCATACAGGCCTAGATGAAGGGGAAAAACAAAAATCATCTCAATCCAAAACTTTTATGGCCCCCAAAATATTTTTAATGGTCGACGCTCATTCAACACCGTTTCCTGTAATGTGGTCCACTTAAGATTTGGATATATCTTATTTTTGGTCTCATACCGTAAAATGATCTGTTAAAATAGATGGACAACATGGATGAAATGAATACATCATGGTGGGGCCTACAAAGCACCAACCACTAACCATTGGATGGTGTCTGGGGGAGTAGCCAATTCGTTCCCCTTATTTGTTGGTCTATTTAATCTTTGGATATGATCAAAAGCCTATTGAGTTAACTCTGGGGGCATCGAAATTTATTTAGCTTATCAACACCATCTATCCATTTTACCAAGAACTTTTAGGGCATGAGCACAAGATCAAAAGCATAAATAAAGAGTAGACTACACCCTAGTATGCAATGTCAATTGAACACCTATCGTTGAAATATTCTTAAGGGCCACGAAAGTTTTAAATCAAGTAGAACACCATCATCCATGTCTTTGTGAACTTATGAATAGGTTGGATAACAAATAAACATCAATGTGGGCTACAAAAGTCTTTGATCAAACTGATATTTGATTTTTCTCTTCATCCATGTCTTTTTTTAACTTATTAACAGATTAGATCTCAAATAAACATCATAGTGGCCCTGGGAAAGTCTCAACAGTGGGTGTCACTGTCTCCATTGTTTTCGATGGTGGGGCCACTTGAGATTTGGATCTGACTTGTTCTTTTGATCATCCCATAAAATGATCTCTCCAAATGAATGGATGGTGTTGATATAATACATACATCATGGTGGGACACACAGATCTGACTCCTTTTTTGGATCAACTGTTAAAATAATTCGTTAAAATGAATGGACGGAGTGGATAAATAACATACATCACGGTGGGCCCCACAAGACTTAAAAACTAGGAGACGGATTGGCCACTCCCCTAACACCATCCCGTGGTTGGTGGTCGGTGCTTCGTGGGGCCCACCATGATGTTTGTGTTTCATCCATTCCGTTCATCCATTTTTACAGATCATTTTAGTAATTTACAAAAAAAAAAAGTAAAATTATACGGATATAAATCATAGGTGGACCACACCACAAGAAAAATATTGAGATTTTGAATGGCAAGCTTATGTTCCATCAGCAATCCAGCTCATGAAACTATTGACTGTTTTAAGATCAAGCTTAGAAATGACAAGCTCATGAAAGGGTCTGGACAATGCCTATGATGAGAACATCTAAATTTGAAATTTTATTCATGTGCAGCAATTCATTAATGAATGTATTTCAAAGAACATTGGGTGCTTCTGCTTGCAAGCAAATCACCTTGTCTATCAAACTGGAGAAAGTATGGCCTGAAAGCTGTACTAACCATTCATCTCAACCATTTGTGTTGGTCTTGATTATTTTGCCTGATTCATGAATGTTGCATGGCTTGAAAGCTTCAGATTTGGTGTTGGTGTTCCATCCATTAGTAGGGAATGTTCTTTTGGGACATTATAATGATATGCCAATGCCTTAAATACCACTGTGGCAATGTACGTAAGGGCCTACCTATGTGAAACCAAAACTGCTGATGTCATGCCTGCATGACTGCTGGAATACTTCAGTCTTGGGAGTTGGCGCACTTCTTTCTCCCATAGATTTCAAAATTTTAATGTTTCTTTCTTTAACAGGTTCCCTTGAGCTTCAGCTTCAAGAATGATTGCCTCGGAGAATCAGATACTGGAAACTAATTCAAATGGTACAGCAATCAATTCACTAGTGGTCTATGATTTTTTTTTTCTTTTTTCTTTTATCTAATTTAACTTGTTTTCTGTGTAACTCATGAACTAAGATGCTTTATTAACCTTCTCACACACACATTCATTCACCTACAAATTGAAACAAACGACTCTAGATGTGAAGGCAAGAAAAAGCGGTGCCTTAGTCACCTGCAACAAGCAGAAAATTATTTTTCACTTTCCCAGTTACAGCAAGGGTATGTCACAAGTACAACATTTACACTTACAATTGAAGCTAAGAATCCAGGTGTGGTACCAATGACGAGATTCTATATTTTTTAATTTTATTCTATTTTTCCTATTTGAACTGAGCTTGAAGATTTTCCTTCATCTATCTTTCTAAAATAAATGAGGTATAACTCAATCTCAAGTGGACCACATTAGAAGAAACAGTGTAGAATGAACATTGACTATTAAAAACGTTTTGGGGACTATAAAAGTTTTGGATCATTAATACTTAGACTAAAGGCACAGGCCTGGCGCAAGTCCGACATAGGCCAAGAACAGTAGACCCAAACTCAGGCACAGTAAAAATTGGTTTAGTCCAAGACTGATCCAGCCCGAAAATTGTTGAAAATCTCTATTTTCTCACTTGAATGTTCATAATCCATCCATTGATCAAGTGGGCCATACATTTGACTGGCAGTGGAATATCCATTTACCTGACGTATCTGACCCAAAATGAGTAGGATTTGGATATTCTGCTTACACAATTATCCGAGGTCATTTCCATAATTTATCAATATAATAATATTACTAACTTGATTGTTAAATACTAATATATGTTTGGTGGACATCTATTGGACACCCCACTGCTAAAAACTTCTTGGGCCACTGTTTACTTTGGTGTGGGCCACTTCAACGTTCAATCTGCTTCATTTTTTGGTTCATGCTTCAAAATTCCATGGTAAAGTAGATGGCCGACACGGATATGTCATATACATCATGGTGGGCCCACGAATAATTATAAATGTTTTAATGGAGGGTAACCCCTCTCAACTTTTGTATGTGGTGTGGCCCACACAAGTGATAGATTGATTTAATTTTTAATCCCTGGGCCTACCATGGTATGGTGCATCTGACTGATGGGGTAGATGTTTGACACGCATCATGGTGGGGCCCACAGAGCCGTACCACACCCACACTAAAATTCGGGCGCGCCCGCTTAAAATTGGGCGCCAAGAAAAATCCCCAAAAATTCTCACGGGCGCTGTCTCACCCAAAACCCTCTTCCATCTCTGTCGCCCTAATCCCCTCCCTCTCCCCTCTCTCTTTATCTCTCTCTCTCTCTCTCTCTCTCTCTCTCTCTCTCTCTCACGCGGCTGCCTTCGGCTCTCTCCAGCCGCAGCAACGAGATTACCCATCCTCTCTCTCACGCGGCTGCCTTCGGCTCTCTCCAGCCGAAGCAACGAGATAACCCATCAGGTATCTCGATCTCTGTCCCCCTCTCTCTCTCACGCTTTGCCAGTTATTATCATTATTTCTTTTACTGGTTATGGTGGGGATTTAGTAGATTTATAGCATAGCTTTTTACGCATTTTTTTTTTGTTGGGTTGTGTACATGCTTCTGCTTTTGAATTTCTCACGGTTTCACCCCCAAAATCTGATACAACAGCCCAAATTTTCTGATTTTTGAGCAAATATCCTCCTTGGATTTCATTTCTCCACTCCTCCAGATTTCATTTCCGAGCAGAAAAGATAGGTTCCACCGTAGTTGGGCATAACCCACAGTACTATCTGTTCTGGGTGTTATTGGGGCCATCTGCAATCCAATGGTCCACGTGTCTATGTGACCCGAGGTGGCCCACCTATAGTATTAATTTCTAGAGTTAAGTGTATCATCGTGGAAAGACTGATATCCCTAATTGCAAACCGGAACACAACAGCAATCTGATCAGTGGATATATTCCAAGAATCATCCCTATTGAAAATCAGATGATATAGAAAAAAGGAAGTGATGTACAATGAAGCTTAAAACTTGTATATATTCACTTGTTGTGGCCTACTTAAATCATCTGAAATGACTCGAACTCAGGTGTGTCCCTTCATCCTGGTGGGATACATCTAATGTATGGCTTTGATGACATAAGAACAACACAGTGGACCTCACATTTCATCTAGAAATTTCAACGGTGGGTGTTAGGATCAAGGCCTAACCTTGGGGATGCATCTAATGGACGGTTTGATGGCATGTCCACATCACAGTGGGCTCCACACAGCTCTAATGTATGAGCAAACTGTTGACTGTTTTTTGTTTTTTGGGTGGTTGTGGTTGATTTTTTATTTTTTTTTGTTGGGTTGCGTTGGACTTTTTGGGGATTGGTTTCTTTGTTTTGTTTGCAACAAGATAAGGATTTTGGTTTTGAATGTGGGGGCTTGCATGGCCTTCTTTTTTGCTATGGTTTTGTAGTAATTTGGGGAGGGGGTTTGTGAATTCTGTTGTTTGATTTTGGTGGGTGTGGTGGATTTTTGTATGGGATTTAAGTTTTTTTTAGCACTTATGTTGGATTTTTAAGTTTTTTTGGTTGGGTTGTTTTGGATTTTCAGTTGGGTGTTTGGTAGCTAATGCCATTATAGAATTGGGTTTTGGTTTTCTTAGTGAGCTTAGTTGAAACTGGATTTTCACTTAGTTGGGATTGTGGTTGCTTTGAATTGGAATTGGGATTGGACTTTCATGCCTCCTAGAACATTTGCTTATGATGCTTAAATCAATCTAATTGATCATTTTATGAATGATGCTTGACTTAGTTCACTTGAACATGTGTGAATGATGCTCAACTTGGTTCACTTGAAAATGTGCGAATGATGCTTGACTTGCTTTACTTGAACATGTGTGAATAATGCTCGACTTGCTTCACTTGAGCATGGGTGTATGGTGCCTATATTGTAATTTTTAGATTTGTAAGTTAGATAATTAGTTACTCGTTTGAGGATTTCTATGGGGCCATACATAGATATGGTGTGTTTTTGGTGGCATAGAAATCGCTCAAATTGTCCCATTTTGGACAGTTCAATGTTAGATGGATAGTATGCTTTCATATAATCTACTTAAATGTTCATGCCTGTTCCGCGGTTCATCTCCTTACTTCTCTCTGGATATGTTTCTTCCGTTCTGTATCCAATGCCAAATATCTTTACGTTGTTTTAGATATTTGGCATCGGAATGTAACGTAAGATCAACTTATCTGGAGAGGCATGGGGAGATGCTGCCGGATTTTCGGCGTGGACGTTTAAGTGGGAATATGAAAGTATTACAATCTATCCAAACTTGGATGAGTAACTAATTTAGGATTTAATTGTATCATCTTGAAATTGATGGAGTATACCTGGATGTGCGTCGGAGATATCCGGATGTTGAGCGGGGGTCCCTGAAAGATGTGAACCGCTGTTATGACCATGATGAAGCTGTCCATTTCATATGGACAGCAAAGGGGCCTGGCAAATTGGAGACGGCCGTGTTTATATCTGTATTTGCTTGAAATAAATGGAGTAGACCCGGATGTGCGTCGGAGCTATTCGGAAGAGCGGGGTTTCCTGGAAAGAGGGAACCGCTATTATGACCATGATGAAGCTGTCCATTTTTTATGGACAGCATTGGAAGGGGCCTGGCATTTTCGTCGGATGGCCTTGTTTATATCTGTATTTGCTTTGGGACCATACCCTTAACCTAAACCAAAACCTATGACCTAAAACCTTAAGTTATAACCTAAACCTCAACCTTAACCTAAACCTAAACCTAAACCTTAACTTAAAACCTAAAACCTAAACCTAAATCCAAAACCTAAATCTAAACCTTGACCTATGCTCAATTCCCTAAAGTTATAACCTATAACCTAACCTAAACCTATCCTCAAATCTCAAAACCTATAACTATAACCTAAACCTATTCTCAAATCCCTAAACCTAAACCTAAACCTTAAAAGATTCTCAAATGCCTAAACCTAAACCTACACCTAATCCTAATCACAACTCCCTAGCCTAAACCTAAACCTAAACTTGAAAACCCAAACCTAAACCCGGTCCCGAACCCGAACCCGATTTCCTAAACCTAAACCTTGACCTATGCTCAATTCACTAAAGCTATAACCTATAACCTAACCTAAACTTATCCTCAAATCCCAAAACCTATAAGTATAACCTAAACCTTAACCAAAAACCTATAACCTAACCTAGCCTAAACCAATAACCTTCACCTAAACCTAAACCTAAACCTACAACCTAAAACTATTCTCAAATCCCTAAACTTAAACCTAAACTTATAACCCAAACCTATTCTCAAATCCCTAAACCTAAACCTAGACCTTAAAAGCTTCTCAAATGCCTAAACCTAAACCTACACCTAATCCTAATCTCAACTCCCTAGCCTAAACCTAAACCTAAACCTAAACTTGATAACCCAAACCTAAACCCGGTCCCGAACCCGAACCCGATTTCCTAAACCTAAACTTTGACCTATGCTCAATTCCCTAAGGCTATAACCTATAACCTATGACCTAAAACCTTAACCTATAACCTAAACCTCAACCTTATCCTAAACCTAAACCTTAACTTAAAACCTAAAACCTAAACCTAAATCCAAAACCTAAATCTAAACCTTAACCTATTCTCAATTCCCTAAACCTATATCTTATAACCTAAACCTAAACCTATACCTAAACCTTAACCTATACCTATAACCTTAACCTAAACCAAAACCTATGACTTAAAACCTTAACCTATAACCTATAACCTAATCCTATTCTCAAATCCGATTTCCTAAACCTAAACCTTGACCTATTCTCAATTCCCTAAAGCTATAACCTATAACCTAACCTAAACCTATCCTCAAATCCCAAAACCTATAAGTATAACCTAAACCTTAACCAAAAACCTATAACCTAACCTAGCCTAAACCAATAACCTTCACCTAAACCTAAACCTAAACCTACAACCTAAAACTATTCTCAAATCCCTAAACTTAAACCTAAACTTATAACCCAAACCTATTCTCAAATCCCTAAACCTAAACCTAAACCTTAAAAGCTTCTCAAATGCCTAAACCTAAACCTACACCTAATCCTAATCACAACTCCCTAGCCTAAACCTAAACCTAAACTTGAAAACCCAAACCTAAACCCGGTCCCGAACCCGAACCCGATTTCCTAAACCTAAACCTTGACCTATGCTCAATTCCCTAAAGCTATAACCTATAACCTAACCTAAACCTATCCTCAAATCCCAAAACCTATAACTATAACCTAAACCTTAACCAAAAACCTATAACCTAACCTAGCCTAAACCAATAACCTTCACCTAAACCTAAACCTAAACCTACAACCTAAAACTATTCTCAAATCCCTAAACTTAAACCTAAACTTATAACCCAAATTTATTCTCAAATCCCTAAACCTAAACCTAAACCTAAACCTAAAAAGCTTCTCAAATCCCTAAACCTAAACCTACACTTAATCCTAATCTCAACTCCCTAGCCTAAACCTAAACCTAAACTTGAAAACCCGAACCTAAACCCGGTCCCGAACCCGAACCCGATTTCCTAACCTAAACTTATACTTATAACCTAAACCTATTCTCAAATCCTAAAACTTATAACTATAACCTAAACCTTAACCAAAAACCTATAACATAGCCTAAATCTAAACCTATAAACTTAACCTAACATAGACCTATAACCTTAACCTTAACATATAACCTAACCTAAACCCATACTTATAACCTAAACCTATTCTCAAATCCCAAAACCTATAACTACAACCTAAACCTATACCTATAACCTTAACCTAAACCTAAACCTATAACCTAAACCTATTCTCAAATCCCCAAACCTAAACCTAAACCTATAACATAAACCTATTCTCAAATCCGTAAACCTAAACCTAAACCTAAACCTTAATGTATTCTCAAATACTAAACCTAAACCTATAACCTATAACTTATAACCTTTAACCTGAACTCAAATCCCTATACCTAAACCTACACCTAATCCTAATCTCAACTCCAATTCCCTAAACTTAAACCTAAACTTATACCTAGTCTCTATTCCCTAAACCTAAACACAAAACCTAGCCTAATCTTAAAGCTATTTTCGTAAACTGACTTTAGTCATTTCATTGTAGACATGGATAAGAGTTGGATGCGAGCTAAGAACAGGTTTGGCCCAGAGTATAAGCAAGGGGTTCAAGAGTTCATGGAATTTGTGCGAAATCGGGCAGATTCAAGGAATAGGATTAGGTGTCCATGTCGAAAATGCAAGAACATGATATATAAGACTTTAGACAAAGTAGAGGATGATTTGTTCATAGTTGGGATCGATCAGGGTTACACTTGGTGGATTTATCATGGTGAAGATATGACCCATAGAGTTGAGCCCTCCAAAGTCCTTGTTGACCCAATTGTGTCGGATGACGAGGATGAAGACGTTGACGAAATGCAAGATATTATAAGGGATGTGTTCAGGGGAACAACTGCGGATACTGATTTTGCAGCGACAAGCAGTAGCCATGATATTCCTCCAATGGGTGATGTCGAATCAGAAAAGTTTAGTAGGTTGTTGAGGGAGGCAGAACGTCCACTTTATCCGGGGTGTCAAAACTTCTCCAAGTTGAATTTTCTTACAAAGTTACTTCATTTGAAGACAATAAATCGTTGGAGTAACAAATCGTTTGACATGTTGCTTGAGTTGTTGAAAGAAGTGTTACCGGACGGTGAGACATTGCCAAAGTCTCATTACGAGGCAAAAACATTGATGCGAGACTTGGGCCTTGGTTATAAACTCATACATGCATGTATAAATGATTGTTTATTATATTGGAAAAAGCACGATAAGGCTGAAGAGTGTCAAGAATGTGGAGAGTCTAGGTGGAAGAATGACAGAGCCGGGGGTAAGAAAATCCCGCGAAAGGTGTTAAGGTACTTCCCATTGAAACCCAGATTGCAAAGACTGTTTATGTCTCGTAAGACGGCTGAAGATATGAGGTGGCATAAGGAGAAACGTGTTCATGATGATAGTACACTGAGGCACCCTGCGGACGCTGAAGCCTGGTAAAATTTTGACAAGCAACATGGCTGGTTTGCAGAAGATTCTCGCAATGTTCGACTAGGCCTTGCAAGTGATGGTTTTAATCCATTTGGTAATATGAGTAGCTCGTACAGTATGTGGCCAGTGGTACTTATGCCCTACAATTTACCTCCTTGGTTGTGTATGAAGGAGTCGTTCTTCATGATGTCATTGCTTATTCCTGGACCCAGGTCACCTGGGAATGACATTGATGTGTATTTACGACCGTTAGTAGACGAGTTAAACGAGTTGTGGAGTCAAGGTGTACAAACGTATGATACATTTGCAGGACAGACATTTCGATTGCATGCAGCGGTCTTGTGGACAATAAATGACTTTCCCGCATATGGAAATTTGTCTGGGTGGTGCACGAAGGGCAAGTTGGCTTGTCCTACATGTGGTATTGAGACTTGTTCTTTGTCATTGAAGCATGGTAGGAAAACATGTTATATGGGCCATCGTCGCTTCCTTCCGAGCGATCATAGTTGGCGTAGGAAGACGATGATCTTTGATGGTAAACAAGATCATAGGCCACCTCCGAAAGAGCTATCTGGAGAAGACGTGATGCAACAACTGAGTAACATTTCACCGGTTAGATTTGGTAAGACATCGCACTTGAAGAAGAGGAAACGTACAGTATTGGACTATAATTGGAGAAAGAAGAGCATCTTTTTTGAGTTGCCCTATTGGAGTGATCTGAAATTGCGACACAACTTGGATGTCATGCATATTGAGAAAAATATATGTGACAATGTCTTTGGAACATTGATGAACATAGAGAAGAAAACAAAAGACAGTTATAAGACTCGATTGGATCTACAAGAAATGGGTTTAAGGAAAGAGTTGCACTTGCAACCACATGGAAATTCATATACTATACCAGCAGCCTGTTACATGTTGACAAAACTAGAGAGAAAGCGTTTATGTGAATGGTTGAGATCGGTGAAGTTTCCTGATGGGTATGCGTCAAACATATCTCGGCGCGTAAACGTTACAGACTGTAAGGTAACAGGAATGAAAAGTCATGATTGTCACGTCCTTCTGCAACGCCTACTGCCGGTTGCGATTCGTGGATTCTTGAGCAAGGATATCAGTGCGGTACTGATTGAGTTGGGAATATTCTTTAAGGATTTGTGTTCGAGATCGTTGAATGTAGATGTTATTAAACGACTGGAGAGGGACATTGCTGTAATCCTTTGCAAACTTGAAAGAATATTTCCACCTGCATTTTTCGATGTCATGGTACACCTAGCGATTCACTTACCGCACGAGGCGAAGCTTGCAGGCCCAGTGCAATATCGTTGGATGTATTCAATTGAAAGGTGGTACTAATATGTTAAAATTTTTATTCATTCAATAAATTACATATCCATGTTTTCATACATATAACATAGTGGTTTTGTGTATAGATACCTTCACACACTGAAACAATTTGTGAGGAATAAGGCACGACCGGAGGGGTCGATAGCTGAAGCGTACATTGATAATGAGTGCCTTACATTTTGCTCCATGTATCTTCGTGGCATAGAGACTAGATTCAACCGAGAAGATCGGAATGCCGATGAAGGGCAGGAGCATGAACAAGGACCCATATCTGTATTTGCACATAACGTTCGTCCTTTAGGATCCCCGACGTTTCAGGATATGGACCTTGGGGATCTAACAAAGGCGCGGTGGTATGTGTTGCATAATTGTGAAGAAATAGAGTCGTACTTGGAGTAAGTCTTCCCTCGATTATTATTTTCTCTACATACGATGATCTTAATATTTTTTGTTGATGACGTGCCATTTATGTGTAGCGAACACATAGACGAGATGAAGTCTAAATTTCCCACAAATTATGATCGAATGCATCAAGATCATTTTCCAGAATGGTTCGCCAACCGTGTAAGATTTCACATTATATTTCACCACACTTAGCATTTTCGTTGTATTGCACATTATTTCAACCTATGAAAATCCCTAAACAATTATATTCTGTACATGATAATAGATGAAGATGTTGCGCACAAGCAACTCTGCAGATGCGTCTGATGCGTTATACTTACTGGCATATGGCCCTGATAGACGTGTATCTAGATATACAGGTTGTATTGTAAATGGGATTCGATTCCACACCGAAGAACGTGAGAGTACAGGACCACACAAAATAGTGGGGTGGTTGTGAAGGGAACAAATGAGGAGGATGAAATTGAGTTTTATGGCATTTTGACAGATATTATCGAGCTGAGTTATTGTATGAGAAAGCGAGTGTACTTATTTAGATGTGATTGGTGGGACATTGGAAATAAGAAGTTTGGAATACAGACTGACAACTACTTTACAAGCGTAAATTTATCTCGGAAGTGGTTTAAGGACGACCCATTTGTCCTTGCCAGCCAAGCCGAATAAGTATTTTATCTCACTGATACCAAGTTAGGCGGCTCTTGGCACATGGTGCAGAAAATAAAGCCCAGGAACGTATTTGACGTTTCCATACCAGAAGTTGAAGATAGCGAGGACAGGAGAAATGACGCGTTTATGGTTGAAGAAGCATATCAAGAAGACATGACATCTAGGGATACAGGGGCTGATTCAAGTGTTGATATTGATGTGGTGCAATTAGATAGAGATGATGTGCCACCTGATCATGTTGATGCCTCAATAATACGTGATATTGTTACAGATGATAGCGGTTTCATTGATGACACCGTTATGGACAATGAGGATGAAATACTGATCAGTGATAGTGATGGTGAAGAAATAGCTCTAAGCGATAGTGATACAGACGACGATTATTAAATGTACACATGATTTCATGTAATTTTTCAATTCGAATAATTTATGTATTCCATGTATACATGAAAATTACAAGTCATGAGTAATTCTTTTTATTGACTTGTTTATAGTCTACATTTGCAGTTGAGTTAATTTCTGATCATGCGGAGCGTAGCAGAATCACGCAACATACTTCATCAGCTGTTGCAGATGGATGTTTCGGTCCTATCTTCTTCTGGTAGGGCCATAGAGATACTCGGTCTGGTCGATGAGTGTAGAGTGGAATATATCGACGATGACTCAGAGGAAAGATTATGCTATCTCAAAGAAATTCCAGAGCTGATGGAGATATATAACCGCGGGAAACGAGATATGGAAGATGCGACTCTGTCACTTGCACATCTGAATGGAGTCCCAAGAGACCAGATATCTCCTATTGTGACTGGCATGTTGGTTATAAATATGTCGAGTGCTTCACACTACTTGACATATGCTTCTGAAGTATACGATAGCTTGCGCAGGGAGTACTTCAGATAGTTTACCTCAAAGTTGTTTCGTATTACAACGAAATATGTGTATTTAATATAGAATGACAATGTATAATGGAATTTCCAATGATTTTAAATTAAAGTTTACAGTTTTATTATATTCTGCTTGCATTATAGTGTAATGGTCTAATCATATTTTAATCATCTCTCTAAGCATAAACACATGCATTGTACCATCAACACTACTTGTATAATGTTTTAGTATATTCCACTTGTATTGACATTGTTTAAATTTATAAGTTCGTAGCTCGTACATATTCAGTGATGGCACCAGGTGGGAGAGTACGTCGTTCGCGCACAGGATCTACCCCTTCTACTCGTGAAGTGACGGAGCCAGTATCGCCGTCACATATTGCATCGCAGGCGTCTGATCCCTCAGTCGCGCATACACCGGGCACTGCATGTAAGTCTAGGCGTATATTTTTTTTAATGATTTCTATTTATGTTTAAACTTACATATTTCTTTTGCAACAGCATCATCGACTAGCCGACGAGGACGTGGACCCACGCGTGGGTTGCTTTTAGAGCGACTTACGCGTGAGGGTAGGGTGACGGTAGAGTTCCCACAGGACTGCATTAGACCTGTTGGGAACAATGCCATGTTGTTTACGTCGGAGGTCGGTGTTTTATGCCGATCTCTGATCCCCCCCACCACTCCCCGTTGGGGGGACGTGACAGATGATGTGCGGCAGCTCATCCGTCAGCGCCTTCAGGTAAATTTTATTAAATTAAAATTTATTTTATAAAAGTTTATTTACAGTTAAGTTATTTTTTAAATAAGTTTATTATCTTAATCTATTATTTACAAAACTGCAGGATAAATTTGACTTGGATTTGAGTGTTCCGCACATCTCTCATGCCGTCGACGACATGATGAAGGAGCGGTTCAAGGATTACCGCAGTAAGTTACACCGGCAATACAAGCGGTGCATGAGCCACGAGGAGGCCGTACAGTCCGCACCGCTGCACGTGACTGATGAGGACTAGCGGATACTCTGCGATAGGTTTTCGTCTGATTCTTTTCAAGTAATATTTACATATTTATGATATCTTAACGTAATAATTAAATTCGCAATTAATAACAATGTATTATGAATAACGTGTTCAGAAGAGGAGCAAAATAAATTCTGACAATAGAGGAAAGTTAGAAGTGAACCACGTAGCTGGTTCAAAGTCATTTGTACGACTTCGTCACGACATGGTAAGAAAGTACTGATAATTATTATGTTTATATATTCTTTCCATGCATTTATATTAAGTCTATTGTCTTTTCGATTGTGCAGCGAGATTCCGTCACTGGCCAGGAGCCCGGACCAGTAGACTTCTACAAAGGGACTCACTGTCGGCAGTCGACAGGATCTTGGGTACATCCTAGAGCCAGCGAGATTTGGATAAAGATCCTTACATTGTAAAATTTATTTGCATTAAATTATAATAATGTCATTTATTATGAAAGTTCATATGTTTTCATTACAGGAGGAGATGAACACCTTACGCAGTCAGCCCACTCCCGATGGTACTCAGCGGAGTGAGCCAGAGATCTTGAGTCAGGTGCTTGGCATCCGTTCTGGATATGTGCGTGGGTTTGGCCATGGTGCTAAGCTCATGGCACCCGCTAGAGCTGCCTCCAGTCGATCCATCATCGTTGGCGATAGCGCCATACGCCGAGCTGATACTGCAGAGAGAGAGGTTCAGCAGTTACGGGTCGTTGTCGATGACATCAAAGATCAGCTGGACAGACAGAGGGAGGAGCAGGAGAGGAGGATGGAGGAGCAGCTGGCAAGGCAGAGGGAGGAGCAAGAGAGGAGGATGAACGATCAGCTAGCGAGGCAGAGGGAGGAGCAAGAGAAGAGGATGGAGGAGATGCGGGTGGAGCATGAGCGACGGATGATGGAGATGTTTCAGGTTATCGCTGCACGCTTACCCACTGATGCCCCAGTGCCTCCGCCTTCATCTGCGTGATTTTTTTTTATATTTGTTTATTATGTTAAGTTTTGAATGAATGTGGTGCGGATTAGATTATTTGTGTTTGGATGAATGTAGTTTATGTTTGGGTTTGAATTAATTTAATTAGATGGATGTGAATGTGAATATGATGAAATATCTGTATAATAGGTGTATATCAGGATGAATATGATGAAATATATTGTTAACAGGTGTATATCAGGAATTTTAAGCGCAATTTTAAAAAGTATATTTAAAAAAAAAAAGACTTTTAGCAACGAAAAATTTCGTAGCTAAAAGTGTTGTAATTTTTAGCAGCGAATATACTCGCTGCTAAAAAGGCTTGTAAAGTTTTTTTAGCGACGAAAACATTCGTCGTAAAAAACGGAAGTACTTTTATCAGCGAAAATTTTCACTGCTAAAAAGTCTTGTACAGTTTTTTTGCAACAAAAATTATCGTCGCTAGAGAGGAACAAATTTTTAGCAGCGAAAATTTTCGCTGCTAAAAAGGCTTGTAAAGTTTTTAGCAACGAAAATATTCGTCGTCAAATAACGGAAATATTTTTAGCAACGAAAATTTTCGCTGCTAAAAGTATTGTACAGTTTTTTCTGCAACGAAAATTATCGTCGTTAAAAAGGAACGAATTTTAAGCAGCGAAAATTGTCGCTGCTAAAAGTCTTGTACAGTTTATTTTGCAATGAAAATTATCGTTGCTATAAAGTAACGAATTTTTAGCAGCGAAAATTTTCGCTGCTAAAAGTCTTGTACAGTATTTTAGCAGCGAAAATGTTCGCTGTTAAAAAGGCTTGGATAGTTTTTTTGCGACGAAAATGTTCGCCGCTAAAACAAATACTTTTGGCAGCGAAAAATTTCGCCGCTAAAAAGTCTTGCACAGTTCTTTTAGCAGCGAAAATATTCGCTGCGAAAAGTTTTTGGTAGTTTTTTGGCGACGAAAAGTTTTGCTGCTAAAAGTAACAAATTTTTAGCAGCGAAAAGTTTCGCTGCTAAAAAGTCTTGCGCAGTTCTTTTAGCAGCGAAAATATTCGCTGCGAAAAGTTTTTCGTAGTTTTTTGGCGACGAAAAGTTTTGCGCTAAAAGTAGCAAATTTTTAGCAGCGAAAATTTTCGCTGCTAAAAGTGTCGAACATTGATTTTCAGCGACGAAAATTTTCGTCGCTACAAGTCTTTATTTAGCGACGATTTAATTTTTTCGCCGTTAAATGGCATGTACGTCGGTCTTTTAGCGACGAAGTTGGCGACGAAAAATTTCGTCGCTAAATTGTTTTAGCTACGAAAATCTGGATTTTAGCGACGAAAATTTTCGTTGCTAAAAGTGGTTTTTCTTGTAGTGAGGTTTAAGGATTTGAGTTTAGGTTATAGGATTAGGTTATGGTTTAGGTTTAGGTTATAGGTTTTGGGATTTGAGAATGGGTTCGGGTTTAGGTAGGTTTTGGTTTTGGTTTAGGTTATAGGTTTTTGGATTTGAGAATAGGTTCGGGTTTAGGTTATAGGTTTTGGTTTTGGTTTAGGTTATAGGTTTTGATTTAGGTTATAGGTTATAGGTTTATGTTAAGGTTTAGGTTTAGGTTAAAGGTTTTGGGATTTGAGAATGAGTTCAAGTTTAGGTTATAGGTTTTGGTTTTGGTTTAGGTTATAGGTTTTGGTTTAGGTTATAGGTTTTGGGATTTGAGAATGGGTTCGGGCTTAGATTATAGGTTTTGGTTTTGGTTTAGGTTTAGGTTATAGGTTTTGGTTTAGGTTATAGTTTATAGGTTTAGGTTAAGGTTTAGGTTTAGGTTATAGGTTTTGGGATTTGAGAATGGGTTCAGGTTTAGGTTATAGGTTTTGGTTTTGGTTATAGGTTTTGAGATTTGAGAATGGGTTCGGATTTAGGTTATATGTTTTGGTTTTGGTTTAGGTTTATGTTATAGGTTTTTGGATTTGAGAATGGGTTATGGTTTAGGTTTAGGAAATCGGGTTCAGGTTCGAGATTGGGTTTAAGTTTGGGTTTTCAAGTTTAGGTTTAGGTTTAGGTTAGGGAGTTAAGATTAGGATTAGGTGTAGGTTTAGCTTTAGGGAATTGAGTTTAGGTTATAGTTTTAGGGAGAAGTTAGGTTTAGGTTATAGGTTTTAGGATTTGGGAATAGTTTTAGGTTATAAGTATAGGTTTAGGTTAGGTTATAGGTTAAGGTTTAGGGATTTGAGTTTAGGCTATAGGTTTAGGTTTGGGTCTAGGTTTAGGTTTAGGGAATTGAGTTTAGGTTATAGGTTTAGGGAAAGGTTAGGTTTAGGTTATAGGTTTTGGGATTTGGGAATAGTTTTAGGTTATAAGTATAGGTTTAGGTTAGGTTATAAGTTATGGTTTAGGGATTTGAGTTTAGGTTATATGATTAGGTTTAAGTTTAGGTTTAGGGATTTGAGTTTAGGTTATAGGTTTAGGTTTAGGTTTTAGGTTTAGGTTTAGATTTAGGTTTGAGTTTTGGGATTTGAGAATGGGTTCGGGTTTAGGTTATAGGTTTTGGTTTCGGTTTAGGTTATAGGTTTTGGGATTTGATAATGGGTTCAGGTTTAGGTTATAGGTTATAGGTTTTGGTTTTGGTTTAGGTTATAGGTTTTGATTTAGGTTATAGTTTAACGGTTTAGGTTAAGGTTTAGGTTGAGGTTATAGGTTTTTTGGATTTGAGAATGGGTTCGGGTTTAGGCTATAGGTTTTGGTTTTGGTTTAGGTTATAAGTTTTGGTTTAGGTTATAGGTTTTAAGTTTAGGTTATAGGTTATAGGATTTGAGAATGGTTCGGGTTTAGGATATAGGTTTTGGTTTTGGTTTTGATTATATGTTTTGATTTAGGTTATAGGTTATAAGTTTAGGTTTTAGGTTTTGGTTTTAGTTTTGATTTAGGTAGGTTATAGGTTTAGGTTAAGGTTTAGGGAAAGGTAATAGGTTTTGATTTAGGTTATAGGTTATAGGTTTAGGTTTTAGGTTTAGGTTTAGGTTTAGGTTTTGATTTATGTTATATGTTATAGGTTTAGGTTAAGGTTTAGGTTTAGGTTATAGGTTTTGGGGTTTGAGAATGAGTTCGGGTTTAGGTTATAGGTTTTGGTTTTGGTTTAGGTTTAGGTTATAGGTTTTAGTTTAGGTTATAAGTTTTTGGATTTGAGAATGAGTTCGGGTTTAGGTTATAGGTTTTGGTTTTGGTTTAGGTTATAGGTTTTGATTTACGTTATAGGTTAACGGTTTAGGTTAAGGTTTAGGTTTAGGTTATAGGTTTTTGGATTTGAGAATGGGTTCGGGTTTATGTTATAAGTTTTGGTTTTAGTTTAGGTTTAGGTTTAGGTTATAGGCTTTTGGATTTGAGAATGGGTTATGGTTTAGGTTTAGGAAATCGGGTTCAGGTTCGGGATTGGGTTTAAGTTTGGGTTTTCAAGTTTAGGTTTAGGTTTAGGTTAGGGAGTTGAGATTAGGATTAGGTGTAGGTTTAGCTTTAGGGAATTGAGTTTAGGTTATAGGTTTAGGGAGAGGTTAGGTTTAGGTTATAGGTTTTGGGATTTAGGAATAGTTTTAGGTTATAAGTATAGGTTTATGTTAGGTTATAGGTTAAGGTTTAGGGATTTGAGTTTAGGCTATATGTTTAGGTTTAGGTCTAGGTTTAGGTTTAGAGAATTGAGTTTAAGTTATAGGTTTAGGGAAAAGTTAGGTTTAGGTTATAAGTTTTGGGATTTGGGAATAGTTTTAGGTTATAAGTATAGGTTTAGGTTAGTGTAACACCCTAAAATTCGGGTGTCGAGCATAACTCAGCTCCCGAGTTCCAAAACATCTCTTATGTAACATATTTAATGATGGATGTATGTTGTCTGTATGAGTACATAAAACATGGAATAGATTAAGCCAAACTGCAAATATAATTCAGGGATAAGTGAAGAATGCAAGCAGAAGACTTAAAGAAATATAGGTGTACATGTGTAAATCCTTGAAATACATAGACATACCAGGTCATACTTACAAGTGTTTCTATCAAAAATTACAAGTATCAATTACATCATTTATACCTAAAAGAAATCTCAGAATCCCGCGCATCAGAACAAGGCTCACTAGAACTCGTCTGAAAACTTCATGAAGGAAAATGCAGCCTCATCATCATCAAACTCCTGCTCTGCCTCAGGAGCCGCATCCACATCTGCAACTAAGACAGAGTCTGGTGGGTGTTTAAACACCGTCCCAAAACGTGGGAGTGAGTGATCAACTCAGTGAAATAATAAAGCAAAGGTTAACATGTTATCAATTCAATCAAGCAGTAATGATAAAGCAGAATAATCAAACATGTCCTAAGTACTCTTGTTAGTGCAAGAATGTATGTAGAATGGTGCGTGCCCTCACACGTACACTCTCAGCGTCTTCATCTTACGTTACGCATGACATCGCCTCAAAGTGCGCCAAGTCTACAAAGCACATGCAATTGCAGTGCATGAACATGATTACCAAGTTGTTATTAGTCCTTTTCATACAGCAAGATTGGGAAGCTAAGATACCTTCCTCATATCAATGTCCAAACAGTAATCCATTCTAGGGTCGTCAGTCCTAGATCCTTTCATACGATCATATGGTTTCAAGTCGTTGCAAAGGGCTCGTCACCAATCAATGCACGCCTATCATACCTTCGTTACTACACTAAGGCTCGTCACCTCAATGCGATATCCAGGTATGCTCGAGGTCACTACAAAGGGCTCGTCACCAATCAATGTAGGCCGACAGCGCGAATATAGTGTCCCATACCACCACCATCGGTTCACGAGTTTGGTTGCTCACTGGCACTACGGGGAGGCTCATCACCCAAGCGTACGCCGACAGCTTGACCACGGTGTCCCATACCACGATGTCCGGCTCATGAGTCTTAGCGGATCAAGGTACAACGATTAACAGGATTTGCACTGATAAGTTTGGTACCTTAGATTCAAGCAATAGCATCCATACATGGTGAACATACATTGGAGAATCGGGTTACTTGACAAACTCGACTAGCACAAGCGCATGTTGGGTTGAATGACATAGAGTGTGCAAACACTCCGTGTGGCCAAACCACTGTCGACAACTCTAATACGACTCGGGTTTGTCAAATCACGTCCTTTGTGGCGAAAGCAACCTCAGCCACAATCTCAAGGCCGATTACCGATTTCCTGGACTATTCATAGTCCCAAACATATTCCACTAGAACAGATATTCATATCTAGAATTTAGAATAGTAATGGAATAACAACTCAAATCATGTTGTATGTAAGCACTTGAAGAATATTAACTTAACATGGATTTTCACATAAGTAATACTTGAAATTAAACAACAAGGAATGTAACTTGCATGAAGGAAATCATACACACTAATAGGAGAGTTGAGAATCACTTCTCAACGCCCATACTAGGTTGATACATCACATATCAGAACATTCAGACATTTCTACAAACACTTAGAATACATAGGTCAACATACATGACGTATGTTGGAATACACACATCTAGACAATTCCTTTTGCCAAGGAGTTGTCACACATACATCTAGCATAAATACACGACAAATAATCATGGCAATCACATGTTCATAATTTATACGTATACGGTACTTTATACATCTATAAAGAATACACAAATCTCAATATAACATATGCATATCAGGAACGCATAATAAACAAAGCATTTGGCATGTGAAATCTCATCCATAACAAGAATAAACCATTAGCTGGCATTGAAAGCCTTGAAAACCATAACCTATACAGTTAAAGTCCGCACCTTAAGCCAGAAATAGAACACCGAACTGATTCAGACGATATGTCTTCGTCAACGGCGACAGAACAACCTAAGGCAAGAATAGAAATGAGCTACAACAACACATAGATTCATCTAAGCTCTAACACAGATTAGGGTTAGGTTAACTTACCCAAGGATGAACTTAGAATCGCCGGAATAACGATTCAAACTGATGGTTTAAGGATGAAGAAGAACAGGAAAGAATCTAAGATGATTCACCAACTTTCTCTCTCACTTTCTCTCTCTTTTCCTCTCTCTTTCTTAGCTAGGGTTAGGAAATTCGTATGGAAAAGAGAGCTAGGGTTTGAAGGTCTTTTTTATAGGCCTAACATTGATGAAAATAACCCCAGGGCCAAGGTATACTTAGGTTATAACCAAAACAAACCTCTCTCGATCCAACGAAACACTTTCGGTGGGCCTTTTTCCACGAAAGGTCGGACTTAAGCTCACTGACCATGGATCTAGGTCAGACTGAGTTTTCGTACCTATCAGCTTTACAGATCAGTCGTGGCGGACCACACTCAATTCAACGGTCACCGAAACTCGATCAGGTCCACAAGCATTATGACATGCCTGGGCCACCTTCCCTGATCAGAGGGTGAAATTGGGTTAGAATCCAACGGTCAGATTGCTTAAAATCATCACGCAAGCGACACGACTCAGATTTCATAAAAGTATATTTAATTTCCACCGTTCTCACACTCTTTACTCCGGACTCAATCAAATCGACCCAGAACATCATCTGGACTTGATTTTTGAGGTGATGACCAAGTCCAACATGGTGACCAATGCAGCCTAAGATCATCGCTATTGGACTTTCGACGCGCGGTCCAAGTCCGATCCAAAGTTTCCAAAAATTCCTAAGAGCAACTGGATTTAGCGATGAATCCCAGATTTCAGAGTAACCTAGCACTAATGATTCTACAAGTTTTGAGTCATGCAGATCAAATTTAAAGTGATTGATGCTAATTTCACAAGCAATCGAGTTTAGCGCTAATTACCCCACAAATAGCTTCTAAGGAAAATAGAGGTAGTACTCGGGTCAAGGCACAAAATTTCCCGGGTCATTACGATCTAACCCTCTTAAAGAAAAATTCGTTCTCGAAATTCATACCTTCTCATATTCCTAAAAAATCTGAGGGTAGCACTTTCTAACCTCAGCTTCAGATTCCCAAGTAGCCTCTTCCTCACTATGATGCGTCCAAAGAACTTTCACAAGAGGGATGACCTTGCTACGCAATACCTGCTCCTTCCTGTCAAGGATACACGTCGGTCGCAGTACATATGTGGCATCCTCGCTCAACTGCACCTGCTCCCAACTAATGATATGTAAAGGATCAGGAACGTACTTCTTTAGCATAGAAACATGAAATACGTTATGCACGCCCGCAAGTGGTGTGGGCAAAGCAAGGCGGTATGCTACCGCTCCCACTCGATCCAGAATTTGAAATGGACCAATAAATTGCGGCGTGAGCTTTCCTTTCTTACCGAACCGCAGAACTCCCTTCATAGGAGAGACCTTAAGAAATACATGGTCTCCAACCTCAAACTCAAGCGGTCACCGCCTCATATCAGCGTAACTCTTCTGCCTACTCTGCGCTGTCAGAAGTCGATGTCGAATGATGTCAACTTTCTCTGAAGTCGCCTGCACCAACTCTGGGCCAATCAAACTACGCTCGCCAACTTTTGCCCAGCAATGCGGTGCCTGCACGAGCGACCATACAATGCCTCATAGGGAGCCATGCTGATACTCGCCTGGAAACTGTTATTATACGCGAACTCTGTATACTGGAGACAATCATCCCAACTGTCCTTGAAATCTAAGACACAAGCTCGTAACATGTCTTCCAGGATCTGATTCACATGTTCCGTCTACCCATCTGTCTGCGGATGAAACGCGGTGCTGAACTTCAATTTCACACCCATCGCTTCTTGTATACGAGTCCAGAAGATAGATGTGAAACGCGTGTCTTTATCAGATACAATCTCCAAGGAAACTCCATGCAGACGCACAATCTCTTTGATATACAATCTAGCCAGCTCGTCTGTAGAGTTTGTGACTCTGATCGGTAAGAAATGAGCCGACTTCGTCAATCGGTCGATGATCACCCAAATAGAGTCATGTCCCTTCCTCGTTCTCGACAACCTTGAAATAAAATCCATAGAGATGAAGTCCCACTTTCATTCTGCTATGGGCATGGGCTGCAGCAACCCAGGAGGTCGGCGATGCTCTGCCTTGACCTGCTGGCACATGAGACAATGAGATACAAACTTAGCAATGTGAACCTTCATGTTGTCCCACCAATATGATCTTCTTATATCTTGATACATCTTCGTGCTACCTGGATGCATCGCAAGCTTAGAACTATGGGCTAACTCGAGAACCTCCCATCTCAAGTCAGGAATGTCTGGGACACATAACTGGCCCTGAAGTCGTAGGCCCCCATCAGAACTAATACTCCACTCGGAGTTCTCATCTGTACCAACCCGCTTTCTCATCTTCGCCAAAAACTCATCATCTGCTTGAGCTGTAACGATCTTCTCATCGATGAGAGGCTGTACACAAATGTGTGCGATAACTTCATACGGCTCTTCCACCGTAAGTTTCTGCTCAAAGTCTTGCACAAACTCCAACATGTCCCATTCTGCTATCATCAGTGGAGCCGCAAACTCTATAGCCTTCTTGCGACTCAACACATCTACTACAAGCTTCGCCTTGCCCGGATGGTAAGAAACATCGAATTTAAAGTCTTTCAATGTTTCCATCCATCGGCGCTGCCTCATATTCAAATCACGTTGCGTGAAGATATACTTAAGGCTCTTGTGGTCGCAAAAGAGCTCGAACTCCTCTCTATAGAGGTAATGTCTCCAGAGCTTTAATGCGAAAATGACAGCTGCTAACTCCAGGTCGTGTGTAGGGTAATTCTCTTCGTGTTTCCTCAACTGTCTCGAAGCATAAGCAATCACCCAGTCCTCCTGTATAAGGACATAACCCAGGCCAACGCGAGAGGCGGCAGTATATATCATATACTTAACCCCTTACTTTGGCAATACTAGCACAAGGGCGGACGTCAACTTGTCCTTCAGCTCTTGAAAAGCTAACTCGACCATCTCATTCCAAGCAAACTTCAAATTTTTACGTGTCAACTGAGACAATGGTCTCGCTATCTTTGAGAAGTCTCGAATGAAGCGTCGATAATAGCCTGCTAGACCTAGAAAACTCCTCACCTTGGTAACTGAACCAGGCTGCTTCCAATCTTGAACTGCAGCTACCTTGGCAAGATCGACAGCTATTCCTTCCTTGGACACCACATGTCCCAGGAACTTGACTTCTTCTTTCCAGAAATCGCATTTCTTGAACTGAGCAAAAAGCTGATTCTTCCTAAGAGAATCCAAGACCACTCTTAAGTGCTCCTCGTGCTCTTCCCGACTCACAGAATAAATCAAGATGTCATCGATAAAGACAATGACGAATCGGAACAAGAATGGCCGAAACACCCGGTTCATCAGATCCATGAACACGGCCGGTGCGTTCGTAAGACCGAACGACATCACAAGGAACTCATAGTGACCGAAGCTAGGCCTGAAAGCGGTCTTCTGCACGTCCTCATTCTTGACGCAAAACTGATGATACCCTGACTACAAATCAACCTTCGAAAAGTACCGTGCCCCTTTCAACTGATCAAACAGATCATCAATCCTAGGCAAAGGGTACTTATTCTTCACAGTCATTTGATTCAACCTGCGATAATCAATACATAATCGCAAGGAACAATCTTTCTTCTTCACAAACAAGACAGGTGCTCCCCAAGGAGACACACTAGGCCGAATAAAGCCCAAATCCAATAAACCATCTATCTGCTTCCTCAATTCTTCCATTTCACTTGGAGGCATACGATAGGTGGGCAAAGAAATGGGTGCCGCACCAGGCATGAAATCGATAGTAAAGTCAATCTCACACTGTGGAGGTAATCCAGGAATCGACTCAAACACATCTTCAAATTTCTAAACTACAGGCGTGCTTTCAAACACCGATTCAGCCATACTCTCCAATAGAGAAGTATAATAATCAAGACGAAAAGGGTAACTGACCTTAACTGGGAAAGTAACTGTCTCACCCTCAGGTCCATGGATTGTCACCGACCTTGCTTCACAATCAATCTCTACTCGTAACCTCGTGAGACAATCCATACCCATAATAACATCGTAAGGAAAAAGAGGTGCGATAAAGAAATCAACACGAATCGATCCACTTCCTAGATCAACCCAACAATCCATACAACGCTTGTTCATAGCAGAGGAGATCCCCATAACGGTAATGAGCGTCACTCTTTGTATCGAAAGAGTGCTCAAACCCAGACGCCTAACTGCCGCATATGATATAAGAGAGGTAGTGGACCCTGTATCCACTAACATAGAAACGGGACTACTTTCAATGTGCGTTGTAACCTTGAAGGATCTCGGCACCAAGTCAGACATAGGCGCTTCAGCTGAGAGCGCATGAACTCGAGCCTGCTGCTGACGATTCGGCGGAGGAACCATGGGCCGCTGAGGTGGCCTAAAGCTAGGTACAGCAGGTCTGAAGGATGGATGAGCTGGCGCTGAACAAAGAGGTGGAGGTGAAATAACCGGAGACATTGGACGGCTGATCCTCTGCGGTGGAGTAAAACCACTGGCCCACATACACGAAAAGCAAAAACGATCCAAATGCCCCATCTTTCCACAATACGAACAGCGTAGATCAGCTCTCATCTGCTGAGCGGGCAGCGCTGAACGCCTCGGAGGAGAATCTGCCCATGGCCTCTTGCTGAGAAAAGGTGCACTCTGAAAATCAGGTCGCAGCCTAGGAACCATAGGTGCATGCATACGGGACGACCTGTCCCCGTCCTGGTCAGCTCGCAAGGACATACTCACCAACTCCGCATAGGAAGAAATGCTAGCACAGCATATCTTCGATCGGATCTCAGGCCTCAATCCCTCAAAAAATTACCGCATCCTCATCGGCTAATCACCCAGAATCAAGGGAACATAACGACCTAGCTCAGTGAACCGGTTCTCATACTTCGTCACCGACATCCCTCCCTAGCGGAGGCGAAGGAACTCACTCTCCTTCTCATATCGGTACGTAACCGGAAAATACTTCTCGTGGAAGTGTGCCTCAAATGCCAGCCACGACCACTCATATCCTTCCTCGATAGTGTGAAGAACACTGTCCCACCATAAACTGGCCTCCTTCTCAAACATGAAAGAGCCAAGCTCCACCTGCTCAACCACTGAACAGTGCAGCGGTCTCAGCATCTTAGAGATGTGATCAATCCAGTACTCAGCCTCCTCGGGTCTATGAGAACCCGCAAATGTAGGAGGTCGTAAGCACTGAAATCGCTCGAAAGTGCCACTCACATTAGCTCTCCCAGATGGGGGCATAGGTGAAGCAGGTGGAGTCGCCCCCACTGACTGAGAAAAGATGCCAGCCATGGAAGACAGGAACTGCTGTTGCTGCTGCTACTGGTGCTGCTGCTGCTGCTGAATCTGCTGCTGCTGCATTAACAGCATCATCTGCTCAAACCTATCTGAAGGCGGAGCAGACGAAGATGCACGGCTCAGCTCAGGAACCGAAGGCGTGACTGGAGGAGCCATAGGTGTCGGCCCAACACCAGCATGAGACGGGCCCGACTGTGGATCCGTCTAGCTATCGCTTAGGGGAGGAACCCCAGCAAGCGACTCAACCAAGGAGAGACGGGCCGAAGTCTTCGAACCCTTAGGAGGCATACCCTACATTCAACAGAGGATGCAACCTGTAAGATTCTACGTCCATATAATCCATCCAACAGCAATCACAGCACAATTTTAAAGATAAACAACATGCATTCCATTTAACAAAATTTGTCGCAATACAAGTAGTGTAGAATTACATGAATCACGACAGGGAAAGCATGTGAACTACAACATCTAAAACTTCAAACAACAACAAACAACTTCTAACTACAAAGCCAACAACGGCTACACCCAGAAAGAAACAACACAACAAAGTAAAGGATGAATACAACGACAACTACACGTTGAAATCAAGAGATGGAGGTGGGGCACCCTTATCCTGGAAGCAACACAGGATAGACTTCAGAGTTCGAGTCACCTTCTTGAACTTATGCTTCACAAGGCCTCGAAGATCCACTATATCCTGGAGTATAACAGCCTGCCCTTCCTCAAGCCGTGTGAGACGGGCATCTCTGGCAGCCTAATCTGCGCTCTGCTCTGGTGCAACAGGAGGAGAGCTATCACTCGTATCCTATGCCTCAACCTCTTCCTCATCCTGCTCTGTTTCTTCTTCAATCTTAGCTCCACCTTTAGCATAACTCTC
Source organism: Magnolia sinica (assembly GCF_029962835.1). NCBI lineage: Eukaryota > Viridiplantae > Streptophyta > Magnoliopsida > Magnoliales > Magnoliaceae > Magnolia > Magnolia sinica. The sequence goes on along the minus strand of NC_080590.1, from coordinate 38,391,855 downwards.
ATCCTCATCACTCTCCGACTCATCCTCACTCTCTGAGGCCTGTGGACGAGGACCAATCTCCATCTGTTTAAGGGTCGTCAGATTAATGTGACGAATAGGTACCGGCTTTTCTGCCCCAAGCTAATAGCCAAACTCATGTGCAAGCTTACAAATAAGTCGGCCAAATGGAAGCGAGTCGATCCTCCTACTCGAACGAGCGATGAGAATAATCTGGCGCAGAATGTACGTCAGCACACATAACTTCGCTCCTTGCCCCACCTGATACAGAAAATCTACCATCAAGCGCGTACACTCGCTGCAGTTGCTCCACCTTGGATAAAATTGAACATACACATGTGGTGAAGCAAGCGAAAGTCGTCCGTCATGTTGGTAGCTAGAAGACTTCTATTAGGCTGCCATTCGACCAGACGACCACACAAGAGCTGGGTGCGACGATCCCTCTTGCGCATACTGTTCAAATTCTTCTCACTAGTATGCACCTCTCCAAGTGGCACATTCAGGAGTCGGGATATCAAAGCGACGTTGACTATGGCCTCCCGACCACTATCACAAGGAATCTTGAACTGCAGAGGCTCCAGCGAAGGATCACAAATATTGGCATAAAAAGCTCGAATAATGCTTGCATTAGCGCGATACTCGCCTTCAAACAAGGGACACCAACTAGCCTCTTCCAGGCGCTCCAACAATAAAAACTCGCCATACAGCTGCGGATCAACATGAGCCTCAAAAAGGACCCTACGGCCTTCATAGACTCCATGCGATAACTCTGCCAACAAGGTTCTTCCAATGGGAGCTCGAGGATCAAGGTCCTACTTGGTTTGAAATTCATGGGTGGCAGTCGTGCTCGCGGCGGCACCTCTCGACCTCCGTGCACGGGTTGAGTGGCTAGGCCCGGCTTCATCCACGGGCGCTCTCTTCTTCCCCATCAAAGAAAGAAGAGTGGAGATGGAAAAGATGGCCATGATAAACTCAAAGAGGGCCATGAGAAATGAGGGAAAGAGAGAAATAGGAAGGATGGTGAAGCTTCCACACACTTGAGATCCCAAAGGAGGATTTAAGAGCCCAAATGAGAAGAAAAGAAAGTGTAAACAACAATGGGGGGTGAGGTTTGAAATGGGTTGAAGGGGTGTGCATGAAAATGGAAGAAGAAGAAGATTTGAGGAGAGATTTGGTGGAGTTTTGAGAAGAACTTGGAGAAAAGGAGAGCTTGGGAGAGTGAATTGTGAAGGAAGTAGGGCTTAGAAAGGGATATAATCAGCAAACCGTGAAAGGGTGGGCCACATTAGGCCACATGAGCGTCGGCCCGAGCCGGCCTGGCCCACTGATCGGCGAGGGCTCGCCGAACCGGCGAGGACATCGCCTGTCTCTGGACTGTCGGGCGATGGCTCGCCATTTGGGCGAGGTCCTCATGGTCCCTTAGCTCTAAATGAGGTGGGTCCCCCCTGGGCCCCACTGGAAATGCCCCGATCGGCCCCTTTGCTTGGTTCAACGCCTATCGGGCCATTCGGATGGAAATCTGATACAAACAAAGATTTCTTGACAATTAAAGGGTTAAGATGGAAAGATAAACCATCTAGACTCATTAATAGATGGTCCAGAAGAGATTTTGGGTCGTTGTGTGTGATCAGGAGTGGGACAGACTCGATCTCGGCGATCATTTTTAGTAAACTTTCGCCGATAGAAGCAACAGGACACAAGCACACATTCTATGATAAACTCGCACCCAAACATGTAAGTGCTATAGTTTCTATCCCTCTTTGTTGTCATATTTGTAGTGCCAAAATCACTATTATACTCTGTTATATATAACTTGCATAAGTGAAGCTTTCTCAAGGATCAACATTCATTAACAAGCTAAGCTCACAACAAGTAAAGCTCTCAAGTACAAGACTCAAGATCTTGAATGCAAGAACTGCTCACAAAACAAGACTCAAGATGAAAAGAAAGTACAAAGCTGAAACTCAAGCTGATCTCAAGACTCAAGTTGAAACTCAAGCTGAACTCAAGACTCAAGCTGAAACTCAAGCCATTTTCAAGATTGAGTTACATGAAGAGTTCAACTACATCAAGACTTCAAGACTGATACTTCAAGGTCACTTGTTCCTAATGCTTCAATGTCCATACTTCATGATTGAGGTTTATTTGACCATAGGATGACCTTAGAAGTAGGTCATTTTGGATACATAAGTCGAATGTTATTTTTCATGTGATTGGTCAGTTCTTCGACTAGTGCTAGGCCTTCTTCGACTAGTCCTAGACTTGCTTCGACCAGTCTAAGAAATTCCTCGACCAGTCGTAAGTTTGTTACAAATTTCGGATAAAATCTGTTAGCCTTCGACTAGTCCTGGAATCTGTTCGACCAGTCGTAGGAACAATGTCGACTGATCTTCGACCAGTCGTAAAATCTACGACTCGAAGTCCAGCGAGTTTTATAGGTTCTTCGACCGATCGAAGGAAACCTACGACGATTGTAGGTGACCTACGACGATCGTAGGAGAGCTACGACCGATCATAGAACGTGCGAGCATATCCCGCCGATTTTTCAAATATCTTGGCTTGACTAGTCGAAGAGCACTCTAGACCAGTCGAAGACCCGATCTTCTCACCTATAAATAGTGCACGAATCTCAGAAGAAATTATCGATTTAATTAAAGTATTCAAGCCAATCTTCGTCGAACTTCTGAGAGATAATTCTATGCTCCATCTAAGTTAAGTGTGCTTATTTAATATTCTCTTTCCTTAGCTTTATTTTAATTGATTTTGTTTCTTATATTCCAATCTGATTTGATAAAGAGAAATTATTATTCCCTTTCTTTGGAATCAAAATCAATTAAGGCAAGCCCTATTTGGTTTAATTTAAAATCTATTAGAACTAGAACCATTGTAATCGAGTACTGGACATTGAACTTGGACATTCAATCATCTACTTTGATTTGGTTCTACCGGGCTGCTACAACGAAGGAGATTTTCAGGTATTTTACATATTGTAAATTCCTTTCTATTATTTTAATTTCTTTCAAGATTTGCCAGAAAAATCTTGTTATTTTGGTTATCTGAGGAAAGCCAGGAAAACTCAGAAGTGGGGTTTTTTTTAATTGTGTAAGCCCACATACAAAGACACAATTGTAAGGGTTTTGGGTGAACCTGGGAAAACCTATTTTTAGTGAACGCTAATATCCCCTGTGTGAGGATATTAGGAGTGGAGTAGCATTTTGTGTGGCTGTTGTTTAACAGTTGGTGAACACATAGGTGAACCACTATAATCCCTTAAGTTGTGGTTGACTGTTTTATTCTTCTAATTTTTTATTCTTTTTGTGGGATGTATGTATGGTGGTGAATGTTGTAATTATTTCAAGCTTTGTGAGAATGTTGTAATAGCTTAGAATTTACTTTCTGCTATCCTTTATAAGCTTGATTTTCAATTTCATTTGAAAGTTGTTCCAGCAAGGTTGCCCTGCCATTTTTATGGTGTATGGCTGTCTCTAGAACAATACATTTTTAATTACAAGTTATTTCATTACAGTTTATATTTAATTCTGTATTCCTCTTCGATTTGAGACTTGATATAAAGACCTTTCTAGAAATAAGGTTGTCCTACCATAAACTCTGTTTTTGGTGTAAGGTTGTCCTTAGAATAACATTTGTATCAACCTCTCAAGATCTGAATTTTGAGGTTGTTTTTCTTTCCTGCATTGTTATTTAATTTAGCTATCATTTTCTTTATTATTCCGCTGTTATAAGTTTTTATTTGGCATTGTCCTATTCACCCCCCCTCTAGGACATATAGCTTGGCCTTTTCAAAACACACTAAGGTGGCGACAGCGTGCGGTGTGTAACCATAACCCTGGTCCGGTTTAATCCAATTCATGCTCTGATACCAACTTGTGACGCCCTGAAATTCAGGGTCGAGCATAACTCAGCTCCCGAGTTCCAAAACATTACTTATGCAACATATTTAATGATGGATGTATGTTGTTTGTATGAGTACATAAAACATGGAATAGATTAAGCCAAACTGCAAATATAATTCAGAGATAAGTGAAGAACGCAAGCGGAAGACTTAAAGAAATATAAGTGAACATGTGTAAATCCCTGAAATACATAGACATACCATGTCATACTTACAAGTGTTTCTATCAAAAATTACAAGTATCAATTACATCATTTATACCCAAAAGAAATCCCAGAATCTCGCGCTTCAGAACAAGGCTCACTAAAACCCGTCTAAAAACTGCATGAAGGAGCCGCATCCACATCTGCAACTAAGACAGAGTCTAGTGGGTGTTTAAACACTGTCCCAGAACGTGGGAGTGAGTGATCAACTCAGTAGAATAATAAAGCAAAGGTTAACATGTTATTAATTCAATCAAGCAGCAATGATAAAGCAGAATAATCAAACATGTCCTAAGTACTCTTGTTAGTGCAAGGATGTATGTAGAATGATGCGTGCCCTCACGCGTACACCCTCAGTGTCTTCATCTTACGTTACGCATGACATCGCCTCAAAGTGCGGCACGTCTACAAAGCACATGCAAATGCGGTGCATGAACATGATTACCAAGTTGTTATTAGTCCTTTTCATATAGCAGGATTGGGAAGCTAAGATACCTTCCTCATATCAATGTCCAAACAGTGATCCATTCTAGGGTCGTCAGTCCTAGATCATTTCGTACGATCATATAGTTTCAGGTCGTTACAAAGGGCTCGTCACCAATCAATGCATGCCTATCATACCTTCGTTACTACACTAAGGCTCGTCACCTCAATGCGGTATCCAGGTATGCTCGAGGTCACTACAAAGGACTCGTCACCAATCAATGTAGGCCGACAGCACGAATATAGTGTCCCATACTGCCATAATCGGCTCACGAGTTTGGTTGCTCACTGGTCACTACGGGGAGGCTCGTCACCCCAGCGTAGGCCGACAGCTCGACCACGGTGTCCCATACCACCATGTCCGGCTTATGAGTCTTAGCGGATCAAGGTACAACGGTTAACAGGATTTGCACTGGTAAGTTTGGTACCTTAGATTCCAGCAATAGCGTCCATACATGGTGAACATACATCGAAGAATCGGGTTACTTGACGAACTCGACTAGCACGAGCGCACGTTGGGTTGAATGACATAGAGTGTGCAAACACTCCGTGTGGCCAAACCACTGTCGACAACTCTAATACGACTCGGGTTTGTCAAATCACGTCCTTTGTGGCGAAAGCAACCTCAGCCACAATCTCAAGGCCAATTACCAATTTCCTGGACTATTCATAGTCCCAAACATATTCCACTAGAACAGATATTCATATCTAGAATTTAGAATAGTAATGGAATAACAACTCAAATCATGTGGTATGTAAGCACTTGAAGAATATTAACTTAACATGGATTTTCACATAAGTAATACTTGAAATTAAACAATAAGGAATGTAACTTGTATGAAGGAAATCATACACACTAATAGGAGAGTTGAGAATCACTTCTCAACGCCCATACTAGGTTGATATATCACATATCAGAACATTCAGACATTTCTACAAACACTTAGAATACATATGTCAACATACATGACGTATGTTGGAATACACACATCTGGACAATTCCTTTTATCAAGGAGTTGTCACACATACATCTAGCATAAATACATGACAAATAATCATGGCAATCACATGTTCATAATTTATACGTATACGGTACTTTATACCTCTACAAAGAATACACAAATCTCAATATAACACATGCATATCAGGAACGCATAATAAACATAGCATTTGGCATGTAAAATCTCATCCATAATAAGAATAAACCATTAGCTGATACTGAAAGCCTTGAAAACCATAACTTATACAATTAAAGTCCGCACCTTAAACCAGAAATAGAACACCGAACTGATTTTAGATGATATGTCTTCGTCAACGGCGACAGAACAACCTAAGGCAAGAATAGAAATGAGCTACAACAACACATAGACTCATCTAAGCTCTAACACAGATTAGGGTTAGGTTAACTTACCCAAGGATGAACTTAGAATCGCCGGAATAACGATTCAAACTGATGGTTTAAGGATGAAGAAGAACAGGAAAGAATCTAAGATGATTCACCAACTTTCTCTCTCACTTTCTCTCTCTTTTCCTCTCTCTTTCTTAGCTAGGGTTAGGAAATTCGTATGGAAAAGAGAGCTAGGGTTTAAAGGTTTTTTTATAGGCCTAACATTGATAAAAATAACCCCAGGGCCAAGGTATACTTAGGTTATAACCAAAACAAACCTCTCTCGATCCAACGGAATACTTCCGGTGGGCCTTTTTCCACGAAATGTCGGACTTAAGCTCACTGACCATGGATCTAGGTCAGACTGAGTTTTCGTATCGATCGGTTTTACAGATCAGCCGTGGCAAACCACACTCAATTCAACGGTTACCGAAACTCGATCAGGTCCACAAGCATCATGACATGCCTGGGCCACCTTCCCTGATTAGAGGGTGAAATTGGGTCAGAATCTAATGGTCAGATTGCTTAAAATCATCGCGCAAGCGACACGACTCAGATTTCATAAAAGTACATTTAATTTCCACCGTTCTCACACTCTTCACTCCGGACTCAATCAAATCGACTCAGAACATCATCTGGACTTAATTTTTGAGGTGATGACCAAGTCCAACATGGTGACCAATACAGCTTAAGATCATCGCTATCGGACTTTCGACGCGCGGTCCAGGTCCGGTCCAAAGTTTCTAAAAATTTCCAAGATCAACTGGATTTAGCGATGAATCCCATATTTCAGAGTAACCTGGCACTAATGATTCTACAAGTTTTGAGTCATGCAGATCAAATTTAAAGTGATTAATGCTAATTTCATAAGCAATCGAGTTTAATGCTAATTACCCCACAAATAGCTTCTAAGGAAAATAGAGGTAGTACTCGGGTCAAGGCACAAAATTTCCTGGGTCATTATAGTTAGGTTATAGGTTAAGGTTTAGGGATTTGAGTTTAGGTTATAGGATTAGGTTGCGGTTTAGGTTTAGGTTATAGGTTTTGGGATTTGAGAATGGGTTCGGGTTTAGGTTATAGGTTTTGGTTTTAGTTTAAGTTATAGGTTTTGGTTTAGGTTATAGGTTTAGGTTATAGGTTTTTGGATTTGAGAATGGGTTCGGGTTTAGGTTATAGGTTTCGGTTTTGGTTTAAGTTATAGGTTTTGGAATTTGATAATGGGTTCGGGTTTAGGTTATAGGTTTTGGATTCGGTTTAGGTTATAGGTTTTGGGATTTGATAATGGGTTCGGGTTTAGGTTATAGGTTATAGGTTTTGGTTTTAGTTTAGGTTATAGGTTTTGATTTAGGTTATAGGTTAATGGTTTAGGTTAAAATTTAGGTTGAGGTTATAGGTTTTTTGGATTTGAGAATGGGTTCAGGTTTAGGCTATAGGTTTTGGTTTTGATTTAGGTTATAGGTTTTGGTTTGGGTTATAGGTTTTAGGTTTAAGTTATAGGTTATAGGATTTGAGAATGTGTTCGGGTTTAGGATATAGGTTTTGGTTTTGGTTTTGATTTAGGTTATAGGTTATAGGTTTAGGTTTTAGATTTTTGTTTTGGTTTTGATTTAGGTTATAGGTTATAGGTTTAGGTTAAGGTTTAGGGAAAGGTAATAGGTTTTGATTTAGGTTATAGTTTATAGGTTTAGGTTTAGGTTTTGATTTATGTTATAGGTTATAGGTTTAGGTTAAGGTTTAGGTTTAGGTTTAGGTTTAGGTTATAGGTTTTGGGATTTGAGAATGGGTTCGGGTTTAGGTTATAGGTTTTAGGTTATAGGTTATAGGTTTAGGTTAAGGTTTAGGTTTAGGTTATAGGTTTTAGGATTTGAGAATGGGTTCGGGTTTAGGTTATAGGTTTTGGGATTTGAGAATGGGTTCGGGTTTAGGTTATAGGTTTTGGTTTTGGTTTAGGTTATAGGTTTTGGGATTGGTTATAGGTTTTTGGATTTGAGAATGGGTTCGGGTTTAGGTTATAGGTTTTGGTTTTGGTTTAGGTTATAGGTTTTGGTTTAGGTTATAGGTTTAAGTTATAGGTTTTTGGATTTGAGAATGGGTTCGGGTTTAGGTTATAGGTTTTGGTTTTGGTTTAAGTTATAGGTTTTGGGATTTGATAATGGGTTCGGGATTAGGTTATAGGTTTTGGTTTCGATTTAGGTTATAGGTTTTGGGATTTGATAATGGGTTCGGGTTTAGGTTATAGGTTATAGGTTTTTGTTTTGGTTTAGGTTATAGGTTTTGATTTAGGTTATAGGTTAATGGTTTAGGTTAAGGTTTAGGTTAAGGTTATAGGTTTTTTGGATTTGAGAATGGGTTCGGGTTTAGGCTATAGGTTTTGCTTTTGGTTTAGGTTATAGGTTTTGGTTTAGGTTATAGGTTATAGGATTTGAGAATGTGTTCGGGTTTAGGATATAGGTTTTGGTTTTGGTTTTAATTATATGTTTTGATTTAGGTTATAGGTTATAGGTTTAGGTTTTAGGTTTTGGTTTTGGTTTTGATTTAGGTTATACGTTATAGGTTTAGGTTAAGGTTTAGGGAAAGGTAATAGGTTTTGATTTAGGTTACAGGTTATAGGTTTAGGTTTTAGGTTTAGGTTTAGGTTTTGATTTATGTTATAGGTTATAGGTTTAGGTTAAGGTTTAGGTTTAGGTTTAGGTTTAAGTTATAGGTTTTGGGATTTGAGAATGGGTTCGGGTTTAAGTTATAGGTTTTGGTTTTGGTTTAGGTTATAGGTTTTGGGATTGGTTATAGGTTTAGGTTATAGGTTTTTGAATTTGAGAATGGGTTCGGGTTTAGGTTATAGGTTTTGGTTTTGGTTTAGGTTATAGGTTTTGGTTTTGGTTTAGGTTATAGGTTTTGATTTAGGTTATAGGTTAATGGTTTAGGTTAAGGTTTAGGTTTAGGTTATAGGTTTTTGGATTTGAGAATGGGTTCGGGTTTATGTTATAAGTTTTGGTTTTAGTTTAGGTTTAGGTTTAGGTTATTGGTTTTTGGATTTGAGAATGGGTTATGGTTTAGGTTTAGGAAATCGGGTTCAGGTTCGGGATTGGGTTTAAGTTTGGGTTTTCAAGTTTAGGTTTAGGTTTAGGTTAGGGAGTTGAGATTAGGATTAGGTGTAGGTTTAGCTTTAGGGAATTGAGTTTAGGTTATAAGTTTAGGAAAAGGTTAGGTTTAGGTTATAGGTTTTGGGATTTGGGAATAGTTTTAGGTTATAAGTATAGCTTTAGGTTAGGTTATAGGTTAAGGTTTAGGGATTTGAGTTTAGGCTATAGGTTTAGGTTTAGGTCTAGGTTTAGGTTTAGGGAATTGAGTTTAAGTTATAGGTTTAGGGAGAGGTTAGGTTTAGGTTATAGGTTTTGGGATTTGGGAATAGTTTTAGGTTATAAGTATAGGTTTAGGTTAGGTTATAGGCTAAGGTTTAGGGATTTGAGTTTAGGTTATAGGATTAGGTTACGGTTTAGGTTTAGGTTATAGGTTTTGGGATTTGAGAATGGGTTCGGGTTTAGGTTATAGGTTTTGGTTTTGGTTTAGGTTATAGGTTTTGGTTTAGGTTATAGGTTTAGGTTATAGGTTTTTGGATTTGAGAATGGGTTCGGGTTTAGGTTATAGGTTTCGGTTTTGGTTTATGGTATAGGTTTTGGGATTTGATAATGGGTTCGGGTTTAGGTTATAGGTTTTGGTTTTGGTTTAGGTTATAGGTTTTGATTTAGGTTATAGGTTAGCGGTTTAGGTTAAGGTTTAGGTTTAGGTTATAGGTTTTTGGATTTGAGAATGGGTTCGGGTTTAGGTTATAAGTTTTGGTTTTAGTTTAGGTTTAGGTTTAGGCTATAGGTTTTTGGATTTGAGAATGGGTTATGATTTAGGTTTAGAAAATCGGGTTCAGGTTTAGGATTGGATTTAAGTTTGTGTTTTCAAGTTTAGGTTTAGGTTTAGGTTAGGGAGTTGAGATTAGGATTAGGTGTAGGTTTAACTTTAGGGAATTGAGTTTAGGTTATAGGTTTAGGGAAAGGTTAGGTTTAGGTTATAGGTTTTGGAATTTGGGAATAGTTTTAGGTTATAAGTATAGGTTTAAGTTAGGTTATAAGTTAAGGTTTAGGGATTTGAGTTTAGGTTATAGGATTAGGTTTAGGTTTAGGTTTAGGGAATTGAGTTTAGGTTATTGGTTTAGGTTTAGGTTTAAGGATTTGAGAATACATTTAGGTTCTAGGTTTAGGTTTAGGTTTTAGGTTTTAGGTTAAGGTTATATGTTTAGGTTAAGGTTTAGGTTTAAGTTAAGGTTGAGGTTTAGGTTATAGGTTAAGGTTTTAGGTCATAGGTTTTGGTTTAGGCTAAGGTTATAGGTATAGGTTAAGGTTTAGGTTTAGGTTTAGGTTTAGGTTATAAGATATAGGTTTAGGGAATTGAGAATAGGTTAAGGTTTAGGTTTAGGAAATCGGGTTCGGGTTCGGGATCGGGTTTATATTTGGATTTTCAAGTTTAGGTATAGGTTTAGGTTAGGGAGTTAAGATTAGGATTGGGTGTAGGTTTAGGTTTAGGGATTTGAGAATACATTTAGGTTTTAGGTTTAGGTTATAGGTTAAGGTTTTAGGTCATAGGTTTTGGATTAAGTTAAGGGTATGGTCCCTGCAAATACAGATATAAACACGGCCATCCGACGCAAATGGCCAGGCCCTTCCAATGCTATCCATAAAAAATGGACAGCTTCATCATGGTCATAATAGCATTTCCCTCTTTCCTGTGAACCCCGCTCTTCCGAATAGCTCCGACGCATATCTGAGTCTGCTCCATTAATTTCGATCAAATACATAAACACGGCCTGTCCAAATGTTCAGGCCCCTCCAATGCTGTCCATAGGAAATGGACAGCTTCATCATGGTCATAACAGCAGTTCCCACCTTCCAGGGACCCCCGCTCATCCGGATAGCTCCGACGCACATCCGGGTCTGCTCCATTAATTTCGAGCAAATTTAATGGAGCAAATACATAACCACTTGGTCCCAAATACTTACTTTATAAAAGAAAATCTCTCATGTTTTCTCAAATTTTCCATTTCGATCTTTTTTGGCCCAAATCCATGTCAATGCATGAGAATCATGCATAAACATGGATTTTAAGCAAAATACATGAGGAAAATTACAACATAGATATCATGTACACGATATCACATAATGTATTGTTTAATGAACTACACATGTGCATTCTTGACAAGAGACGTACCAGATGCTTGAATATGAAATATGCAGCTCCAACCCTCCCACATGCAACATCCACCTGAAAGAATGCGCATAACCGTCATGCTTGAGTAATCAATACATGACTGTACAAGTAAAACCATAAAACCAGAGATACTCACTGCATTTTCAGGATCTCGTCCACAGGAAGTTTCCAGCACAGCAAGATGTAGTCATACACTCATACTCAGCATAAAGATTCAGCACTAGTGGCAGAATGTTCTGCTTTTCCATATACAAATAAAATAGAACTGATATATTTCTGCTTCTATATCTTACACGGAGCCACAATCCAATGTCCGGTACAAGCAGGCAACAGAATGCAAGATGCATGATGTGGACTGCAAGGCCAATTTGAGTATCTATTGACACACTTAAATCAAATTATCGGGACGACTTGTCTATTGAAGAGTGGAAGCTGGTAGTGAAACTGAAGACTCTCTTCAAGATACAGTAAGCTAGAAAAGAAAAGAAAAAGAAAAAAGAAAAAGCAAGAAAAGGAAAGGAAAAAAGCAGAAAGCAGAGTGAAGAATAATTACAATTTGAAGTATTGATGAATAGGACTTGCACAAGAAACAATCTGAAGTATCTTTATTTTTAGTATTTACCCTATTTTTCCTATTATTGTAATTAAAAATCTAAAAGTTACCCTACACACTATGTAACCTATGCCACTCACTACACACTACAAGCATGCAGACTTGGGAATAGATGTGCATGCCTATGTACATATGTATGAAAATACAAATAACCCTGACATTTCTTCATTTGAGGATGTAAACAGTTTACACCACAAAGTTTATTAATCTAGAATGAATTGCTTACTAGGTTCGCTCCTGGTATAGCTGTACTTCTGCATAATGATTGGCTACATTTGGTGAACCAACCAAACCTTGGTATATTTGTACATCCCATCTAGCCTATATGGTGCATATACAAATTTGAAGGAATTAGATCTCTACTTTGTCTGAATAGGAATCAAGTATTAAAATTTGAATGCACATCTACACATTAAAGCTAGCATAACACAGGATGCATATAAATAGAAAAGGAACATAGAGATAGAATTAGTGTCTTAGATAGAAAAATATTGCTATGGATTTATTTATGTTTATTTGTTTTAATATATGACAGCAACTTTTATTAAGAGAGATATCAAAAAAATAAAATCAAGAAAGAGGCTATGAGGAACCAATACAGAGGCTAGCAATTTAATATGCACAATGCAATATAAGTGCAAAGTATAAATTTTCATTTTGAACATTCTTTTAAACTAAATAAATATATTAACCAAACAGCCAAGGTTCTCTCCTTCTAGTGTCATGATGGGCATGGCCTCTAAAGAAAGGATAGTAAGCACCTAGCTGATACCAGTGAACTAGCAATTCAGGCTCAGGGTTGCCAAAAAATCCACCAACATCAGCACCTGTATAAAATACATCCATCAAAATAATTTACCTAAAAAAGGAGAATGACGATCAAATAGAAACACCTTGAGCCAATCAAATCATGAGCTCTACTCACTAGAGAATGACATCCCAGTAAGGCCAAGAGTTAAGATCATTGGAACTGAGACTCTAAGGCCAAGTTTCTACCATTTGATTAGTTTCTGCCATAAACCGGATATTTTAGTAACCAATAAAGCAAAAAACAGATATTTTAGTTTACCTACTAGATTTGACTGGAAATAAATAGCCCCAAATAGAACCATCTATTTTGTCCCCTTACCTATTGCAGTTTGGTACTACCAAATTAGATAGTTTTGTGGAACTGGAGCTGTGTTATGGACCTGTTTCTGTATTCTGTTTGCTTTCTAATATTATATTCTGATTATCCATTTTTTTTAAAAAAATTTACTTCTTTCAATATGCATAGTTCTTCGTATGCATATTCGCACATATACAAATGAATGTATGTGTGTGCACAAACATATGGTTCAACACAACATTATCATCTTAAATGTCCATATTTAGGATTGTATGTGTTGCTAAGATCCCTTGCTAGGTAAATTTTGTTATCAAGAGACAGAGAACTGAAGAATAGAAGTTTAAAACCTTATATACATCAATGCACTATGGTGCATAAAACACTGTTATTTATTTGATTAACAGCCCAGAAACAGTTTCATTTGACAATAACTCATGTTTCTGTAATCATGGATTTTGAAACTCAAGCATCACTTGCTCCATACATAAAACTCGTCCCATGCTCATGAAAAAAAGTTCAAACAGGATTTCCATCCAAGAAAGATTTACATAACTTGCCTAAGAGTGCCACATGAAACATAAGCTAGCAATGATATAATCAAAACTAGAACTACTGTATGGATATACCAAATAGCAAGTGAAAATAGATAGCCATTTGATTCAGTGTTGATTTTGGGAAGGCAACTAAATGTCAATGTGCACAACAGTAACACAGTCCATGTCTTGATTTTCAGCCCAAATCAAGGGTTGATTTATCCCACTTTGGATTTGGAAGGAAATCAAACGCCCAAATAAAAAGTCCTAGTTGTGAACTTGTTTCTCCCTGGTGTTATTTGAGAAAGATGCAGACCAGATTGCTCATGCATCGAATCTATTTAGACAGTAACAAACCCTGGCTGCAAGTACCACATTTGTATTTACCATGTTCATGAAGCTATCATTCGAAAACCGAATCTCATACTAAAAAAACTAAAGAAACAATTTTCACAATACCATGAGATAAAAGTACAAGAATAAATAGACAAGGAAATTTTCTTATGCAAATACAACTAAACATAGATATGCAAATACTTGTTGTGATGTAACTATCCAAGTTACCATCTTATAAGTATTTTGACACATAAATGCATGTGCAAACACAGAACAGGTGAGGAATATCGCCAAGCTTACTTGATTGTTGTAGTCTTGGACTTTAAGGCACAGCTATAAAAACCATGAACTTCCTCTGGAGTTGAAAAGCTTGCCAAGCAAGATTCTAGGGGCACCCTTGGTTGTATGTTTTCATCAGAAGCTCTGCTAGAATTCAGAGGCTCTACTTATCAAGACTGTGCAAACAGAGAATGACAAAAACACAATGTCTAATCAATGCTTCTATTACTTACACTTCCTTTCCCTCCAAAGCCTTTTCTGATTTTAACTTTTGAAAGGCTTTTAGCTGTCTCAAATTACAAGATTATCAGAAAAAACAGTCAAGGTAAATTACCAAAGAAAAAGAAAATAAAAAAGGAAAAAGAAAAGATGAGAAAAGTTGTACAAATGGAGGTAAACATGGATTCTATGTTAGAACGAAAAATAGAGAGAAGTTGTACAAATGGAAAGCAACTGACATGCAATGATTCTCTTCTTGCAATTGAACTACCCACTCCTTTTGCTATTATTGAACATGTCCGTGAATGTGGTAGCATGTAAACAGGGGCCTGCAATAAAGAAACAACATCCTTCATTACATGCCATACTGCACTTGGGTTGTAATTCTTACAAGCTCATAAAACTGGGAACTATCAATGCCTGAACTGTTGAGAGGGATAACCAATTTATATCTTATTAACCAGAACCATAGTAAAGTCACAAACCCAACGAAAACTGCCTGAACAGCTGAGAATGATAGCCAATTTATATCTTATTAATCAGAACTAAAGTTACAAGTCACAAACTCAACCAAGACTTTGAAATATTCACAATTATTCTTGCATATAAATCATTTCGAATTGCAGAAGAGTCCCACAAAAGAGAAAAAGAAAAAGCCTTCCTACACAAATTTCTACTTACCTTCCTTAATTATTAGAAAGACTTTCTTAAATAGAAAGGATTTACACCCTATGTTTTTAATGCATGCACCTTTTTTCTACTTTTGGTATTAGAAAGTTACAAAAAGTATAAAAAGTTCTGCTTGCCTAAAAATCAATCCAGTGAACAAAGTTCCACCAGGAATTAAGTGGAACCATTAGCAGTGCATGGATCTCAATCAAATCCAAGACAAAGGAGAAGACCTCATGGTTAAGAAAATTTCCACAGGAAAAGGAAACTAAGAATTACATTTGGCATGACACCATTCCCTTCCATAAGTATAGCTCCTCGAACAGATGGCACTCTAGAAGGATTAGTTAGGCTTGAACCTAGATACCAAGTGAAAGCTTCACATTAACAATTCCATCATGTTTTTGCTTTTTCAAAGAAAGTGGGAGCACACACCACCTGTCATTGTATCTATAAAGCTGAAATAAACACTTAAGCTAGGGAGCACAGGAACCTATAGTAGAACATGCTCTATACAATGTAATGTAAGGACACAACGAAAAAACCAGGGTCTCCAACAAAAGAACAGGGCAAGCATAAGGAAAGTATGAAACCCCCTGCTCTTGGAAATACACTGGCATGGAGCTATGAAGCAAAACTGACAGTAACACACGACCAATACATGACAAAAGCAATAGGTGTCCACGTTTGCAATTTCCTACAAACAGGAAAAATTGCAAAAACATGTCATCATAAAAAGCCACCTAAAGAATCTATTAATAAACCCTCGACTCTGTGAGCATGAATGGGCGGAACACGCAAAATTCAAATCAGAGTCAGTCAATTGTCATCGGCAACATAGGAAAGAAAATCAAGTGGAGAGATTGATCGTTTGGTCCCAACAAATGTAAGAAACAATCACATGAATTCAATTAACAAAATTTAGGGAAATCTCAATCAAATGACTAATTTAATTTTGAAAAAAAAAATGAGAAGACAAAAGAAGGAAAACGAGAATTACTTGTGGAATCAAGGGGAGGAGAAGGACAGTGAGTTGAGAACTTCAAGGAGAGGAGGAAGCGTCTGCTTTAACAAGAGCGTGGAATGAGATCCGGATCTGTCTTTTTATTCTCTCAGCTTATGAAAGGAGAAAGTCCTGAAAAATACACAAGAAATCCACAGATGAAAAATGGAAAAAGAAAAAGCATCTTCTCACTTTCATCTTCTGAAATCCAAACCCTAGTTCCAGATCTAGTAAATCCCTACCATAACGAGTCAAAAAACCTTGCAAAGTGCAGGAAATAGATCCAAAAGCAGATCTAGATACCTAATGGGTTATCAGGTTGCTATAGCTAGAGAGATCCGAAAGCAACTGTGAGAGAGAAAGAGGAGAGAGAGAGAAGGAGAGGTGCGGGCGCGAGAATGCTCGGTTTGGGTTTTGGGAGAGGGGCGGGCGCACGAGAGAGATGTGAGGGATTTGGGTTGGGAGATGGGCACGCGTGGGACTCTTTTAGGGGCAGGCAGGTGACGGACGGCACTTGTATATGCATAGCTTTAGGTCTTGTGGGGCCCACCGTGATGTATGTTACGTATCCACTCCGTCCATTCATTTTAAAAGATCATTTTAAGGGTTGATCCAAAAAATGAGTCAGATCGAAGCTGTAACCGGACCACATAAAATATTAATGATACAAATTTATTTTTTATTATTTCTTATGGTGTGGTCCACTTAGACCTTAAATCTACCTACTTTTTGAGATCATCCAATTAAATTATATATCACAATTTATAGACGGCTTAGATAAAACATATATATTCCAATGGGCCTTATGGAGCCCCTCAAACACCACCAACCTCTAATAAGATCAGGGTGGAAGGCAGGCTTTAGCTACAAATTAAGGAGGTTTTAGCTACGGATTAAATCCGTAGTAAACTAGCTACGGTTTATATCCGTAGCTAAAAGTTTCTATCCTCCGTAGCCTTTGCTCGAATTTTTGGTAGTGAAAACTTCGATTTCAATTGAGTAATCCAATTGAATCATGTAAATTAAACATTAATATATAGCTATAAGCGCATCCTTGGCGCTTTAGTATTTTATCCTTAATAGTTTCCCTCACAATTATTCCTTAAAGCAAATACTATTAGTTAGTTTAGTTTTAGTTATAGTTCTAAAGTATTCCAAAAATCGCACAATTGCAAGTCCATATGGGTACGACCTCGATCTCACCAATTTATTATTATATTGCAACCTTGCACTTGAGGTTGTCTTAAATACATACCAAGATAAGGGAAGTGCCACGTGGTTCGTAGCACCCTAGGTGCCGCTAGAGCCACACGAAGTCCCCTGCTTTGGCAAGTGGGCTCCAATACTTGTATGGAGGCTCTATCTCTATTGATGTTTCCGATTGTGACTGGGCTTTGGGTACATGTGCTTGGATAAGAGTTAGTTCAAGGCTTCAATTGACTTGGTGAGTTGACTGGGTCGTAGATTGACTAGAGGAACTGGTCTGGTGGGTTGACTCAATGTGTCAACTTGATGAGTCAACTCAGTGAGTTTGACTGTTTTTTAGGTTTAGGTTCCAAGGCTAGGATTAGGTTTCATTGACCGAATTGAGTCTACGATTGGAGCTAGAATTTTGGATTAAGTTTGGTGGAGTTGATTCGTTTTAATTTAATTAGCTTGTCTACTAAGGGTTGGAGTGGGTTGTCCACCGCTATCCAACCTGATCAAATCATCTCGTAGGCTTGGATGAAAGGAAAAGACAAATATCAGCTTATGAAAAACTTACCTGCCCCAAATAAATTTTCAACACTAGGCATCCAATCCACACTGTTTCCTATGTTATGGCCCACTTGAGCCTTGGATCTGCCTCCTTGTGGGGCTCATTTCTTAAAATGATCTGTTAAAATGGATGGACGGTGATAAAACACATACATCTCAGTGGGCCCCAATCCACGCCCGTGTCGGTGAGTAGTGTCTTTGGAAGTGTTAACGTTAAAAAACTAACCTTCCTGTGATAGCCTGTTGTAGTTAATCCGCATCCTTCAATACCCAAATCACATTCCTCGCATGCTACCGTAAGTGGCACTAAACATATAAATCCTAATTACCCAATGCTGGGCCAACAAATGGACAGTGAAAGTCGGAAAAAGCCAACAAACTAAGAAAAAAAAGGTCGTAAAGGCATTAATTATGATATTCTTTACTTGTACGTAACGCCGGCTAGGGTAATTAAATGGTCCTTGACTAAGGATCAAAATAGTATTCTCGATTTTCAGTTTGTACATATGAACCTATGGTTTTTTAATCCGGACCATTGGTGTATTCAGACACATCATTGATGTATCAAATGCTAAAATGAGCTTTAAAAATTGATGGACGGCGTGGATAAAATTAATTGGGCCCATAGAGCTCCAGTGTCAGTGTGCAATGCGCGTCCAGAGAAGAACCCACTTTCCTTTGTCCCAGGAATCAAGTTTTCCTAGTTTATTCGTAGATACTCTTAAATCGACCCTTTAACAGGCTGTGGGCCACCTTGCCTAGGACGCGGATTTCGTGCGAAAGCCTTTGGAAGGAAGTTCCTGCCCATGAAACCTAGGTGGAGGCTGTTGTGATGTTTGTGAGAAATCCACACCGTCCATCCGTTTTGTGAGCTCATTTTAGTATTTAAAACCAAAAATGAGCCGGATTCACAGGCTGAAAACGTGATGATTGAACGCCTACAGTTTAAATATTTGTGGGGCCACAGGAGTTTTGAATCAGGGTTACATTTATGATTTCAGTTCATCCCGGTAGGAATGACGTTATGAATGGTATGGATGGAATTTAAACATCACTGTAAACCCCAAGGAAGTTTCAACCGTAGGAATTTCCCTACCCACCTTTTCCTTTAGTGAGGGCCACTTGAGTCTTGGATCCTGCTCACTTTTAGTCTCAAAATGAGATCACAAAACGGATGGACGGGGTAGATTTCTCACAAACATCACAGTGGACCCCACCTAGGTTTACAGGTTAGTAACTTTCCGGGAAAGCCTTTGGCAGGAAATCCACGTCCGATTTTATGCTCTTTAACCAACTAGACTGAAGAGGAGCACGTGGGGTTGCGAATGAATTTTTAATTAAAATAACGTTGAGGTAATTCCGTAGGCATTAGACATGTCCAAGATAAGTAGCACTTCCATACGCATTCCCTGCAGCAAGCTTCTGTCCTCCACCATTCCCAAATGGAGGAGGACACCATCAAATACATGTTTAAAAATGCCATCAATGAAAATTGGGAAGAAGTTATGAGAGTCTACAAGGACAACCCAAGGGCCCAAGAGGCCAAGATCACAAGATCAGGAGATACAGCATTGCATGTTGCCATCTATAGTGGAAGAGAAGCGACAGCGATAGAGCTGGTCAATCTCATCGCCCATAAAGACCTCGAGAGAATCCTAGGGATGAAGAACGATCAAGGGAACATTGCACTCCACCTTGCTGCCACCGTTGAGATGGCGGAGATGTGTGTGTATATGGCCAAAAAAGTCCCCACGCTAGTAAAGTCCCGCAACAACAACGGTGAGACGCCGCTCTTCTTGGCGGTTCTTCATGGAAAGAAGAAGACATTCATTTCCCTTCATTCCAAGTGCCCCAATGGTGATGATATTTCACTTTGTAGAAGAACTGATGGCAATACCATTCTACATTGTGCTATCATGGGGGAGTACTTTGGTAATCATCAAACTTCTACCATATACTTATTAAATGCATGCAATACATATATGGACATGCATTCTTCCTTTAATATATATATATATATAATGGTTCTTTTGTGGTTGGCAGATCTGGCCTTGAGTATAATTTACAAGCACCCATCGCTGATTAACTCTCACAATGAGAAAGGACAATCAGCTCTGCATCTAATGGCCAGCCATCCTTCCTTTTTCAGGAGTGGTAGCCCACTTGGGATATTTGATTTTATCATCTACCACTGTAAGTCAAGAACCTCTCTCTCTCTCTCTCTCTCTCTCTCTCTCTCTCTCTCTCTCGGGTTGACGGTAATCTAATTTGGCATTGTTTGATAGGTACACTGATTGATCCATTTGAAGAAGAGACACTTTTCAACGACACCCATTCACTCGACTCTGATAGAGATAGCAAATGCCGATTACCAGAAAATTACATTACTTGCTGGGATTTCATCAATCTTTCGTGGAAGCTGGGTGCCATCTTTGGTAAGTAATCTAACATTATTTTAAAAACATGTCCGAGCGAGTTAAGTTGG
Source organism: Magnolia sinica (assembly GCF_029962835.1). Classification (NCBI taxonomy): domain Eukaryota; kingdom Viridiplantae; phylum Streptophyta; class Magnoliopsida; order Magnoliales; family Magnoliaceae; genus Magnolia; species Magnolia sinica. The sequence goes on along the minus strand of NC_080590.1, from coordinate 38,371,616 downwards.
TGGGACCTGCTCCGGTTTGACACTACGAGTCGCCACTGAGTCAATTCCGACTTGGGTGATTTGGTATGATTCAACCCCAACTCAGTTGAGTTGCAACTCAACTCAAGGAGGAACGAGTCAGTCGAGTCCCCAAGTCTTTTTAACCATGTAATCTACCTGTTTAAAGCCATGCGGTTAGCTTAGCTAACCCACTCATGTTCATAGCCCCGCCTCAAACAATTTCCATACATGTGCCAATGCGGCGTACAAAACAAATGAATGCCAGGAAAAGCTGTGTTTAGCCATTCTTCGTTTTCTGACATTAGACGTCCAGACTAAGAAAAGAATTTTAAAAATAAAATAAAGGATGAGCAGAGTTGTACGACACTTGATGCGCTGGTAGTATAAAGTTGTATATATGGTATGCATTAACTCAAGTTAAAACTGGTAAATTTGGGAAAAAGTGAGAATCCTAAAAGCTAGATTGTTGAACAATCCTAGCCTCTGATCCGAGGACACTTGCTTCTTGGAAATAACACCATTGCATATTTTAAATTTTTAACCGTTCAATAGTTGTCCACCAAGCGCAGCATGTTTGACATTATATCCATTGTCCGATACTCTTATGTTTGACTGTTTATTCAAAAGATGAGCTCTGTATAAAACTTTGATGGGTCACACCAGTGGAAATAATGTAAAATTATTCCTTAAAACTTAACGAGCTGTGTCCAGTCCCAGGTTTAGGTTAAAACTTTTATTATTATTATTATTATTCAAGAAGTAATTTGCATTCCATAATAGAGTTAGCACAGGCTGTACAGTGCCAGTACTATTTCCAGTGGGGCCAACGACAAAAAAGAGGGACGCCTAAGGAAAGCAAAAAGACCTTGAGAGGATTAGACCTCTCTTAGGTAGCCCAAACCTACTTTGTCCATAAACAGATATCCCTTGGAGGTGGTTGGAAGGGAGTCCTTAGATGGAAAGATTGACCCCATTTGGTCTCGCCACGCAATCGGGCTAGCCCATCCGGTTAGGTAAAGCTACTATCACTATTTCCTTTCGCCCCGGTTAGTCACACTGGGTGAATGGTTTTGATAAAATATAAACACCATTGTGGCCCTATACATAAACTAATGGTTTGCATCCCATACATATTATTCAGTGGCGTGGCCCACCTTATGGTTTCTAGTTGATTTTTTTGCTGCACGGCCAAGCTTTAAGGGGCTTCAAACAATATGATGGTCCATGAAGCTTCAGTGTTATACTCGTGTGTAAAGCTAACAGACCCAATTCCTACCGATCAATGCCCCTTTTTATATCTTTTTACGTGGAACCTACAACACCTAAGTTCTTTTTGGGGCCGATGATGCTGTATATGAAATTCACTCTGTCCGTTATAGGTGAGCTCCTTGATGATATGACCCAGAGTTAAAAATAAAATAAATAAAAATAAATAAAAATAAAAAATAAAAAATAAAAAAGTCAGATCCATAACTCAGGTGATCCGTACCACAGGCAAGAACCGGATGGGACGCCAACCATGGGTTTGTATTGGGCCACCATGCTGCATATCTTTTATCAAATCCTTTCATCAGGTGTGACTCACCGTGAAATATTAAAAATTAGCCTGGTCCAAAACTCATGCTGACCGCACCACGTGAGCTTGTGTTTAAGTCAAAATTTATATTGTTCTCATGGGTGTCACCTAGCTTAGTTTTTTATGCCCCTCATCTTTCATTTGTCCAGTGAAATAAGGGTCGTCACCTGGTGGACAGAGTAGTTTTCACCTATACAACTTGCTGGCCCCAAAGAGCTTGGGTGTTCTACGATGGGGCCTAAAAATCCATTGCTTGCCTCGGTACAGATTGTTATGGGGGCATGCCTACATATAAGCGTGCACTACGTACAGGACAACGTACTTGCACTACGTACAGGACATGCATGAGATCTACGCTGCCCATCATGCTCACTTGTATTCACCATGGAAGCTAAAAATCAGGTTGAACCAAATCCAGGTAGGCAACACTAGAGCTAGAGGACCGACCCAACTGGATCCAGTTTTGAAATAGACTTAACCCAAACTTGACCCAACTCGGTACTGAGTCCATCATGCCTGACCCAATCCAAGTCCGGGTCTGGCTTGGACTAATCCCGACCGAGTCCAACCCCGTCACAGGTACTATGTTGGCACCAAGCAGGGTTAGGTGCAGCGGTTATGCAAAGGCTAAAATCACAACTCAAAACCTAGGTTGCAGCCTCTCCATTGCCTACATGGCGTCTCATATCTGAAATGATGTCAAATCTGGTATGTATGTGTGTGTGTGTGTGTGTGTGTGTGTGTGTGTGTGTGTGTGTGAGTCGAGTTTTGGATCAAGTCTAGTCAATATTGAGTTGGATTTTGGGTCGGGTCGAGTCGAGTCGAGTCGAGTCGAGTCGAGTCGAGTCGAGTTACTAGGTGACCCGAACTCAATTCGGTTTGATACCAAATTAGATAAAGTCTACTTGGTTCGGATTGAGTGGGGTCTCAACGAGTCAAACAAGTCGAGTTTGCCTAGTCGAGTCATCCCCTGCCTAGCTCCAAGCAACACCCTAAGAGTTGGGATGAGATGCTTGCCATTAGTTGTGTGCGGCCCACTGTAATTTATATATGCCATCCAATCCATTCATGTGACTCTTCTCACCGCAATGGAGCTACTCTTCCGAAACCATGCTATTTTGAAACTTAGGTAGACCGGGCCATGTGAATTTTAAAAGGTTTCAGGAAGAATTTACACTATTCCCTATGATGACGACCCCTAAGTTTTGGATCATTGTGATATTCGAGATCAAGGCCTAATATAGGGTGGCGACATAATGGAGGGGGTAGATCTCTTCCACACAAAATCATCCATCTATGCAAGTGAATAGTCCTGCCCCTACAGAGTGAGGCAACCATTTTTGTCAACTCAATCTTTTTTGCCTTTTTCTTTTTTCTTTTTTCTTTAAAAAAAAAAAAAAAAAAAAAAAAAAAAAAAAAACAGATATTTTTGTGTTTTAAATGAATTTTCTTTGTTAACCCTTAACCAAGTATATAAAAATTTTGATAAAAAAATTCGTATGGTAATTATAGGTGCATAATTGTAATTATACCATAGATAAGGTGTTTGACTACAATTTTCACACTTAAATACAAACCATACATGATTTGATGGTTAATATTAAACTTTTTGTACATAATAAAATAAATAGAATTACAATGCCGAACGCAACAAGGCTTTATTGTTTGCTTTTTTTCATTTAGTAAATAAATAAATAAAGGACTTTATTGGGCCAGTAGAGTCTTGTTGAGTCCAGGACGAGTCATGCTCAAGTAGTTGGGTTCAGGTCAGGTCCTAGAGTTGCTGGACTCAATATAATATAGGATTTGGTCCTTTCGAATAGATCCAATTCAGGTCCTTTCAGAACCCTATCTTGTCTTTCAGGATTCGGGTACAGGGGGGAACCAGGTACAGGGGTGGCAATGGGCCAGGCTCAAGATGGCTCTATGAATAGCTTTGATCATAAAAACATGAGCTGGGATTTAAAAATACTTTTACTCTACACATGGATGTTGAATGGGAGTGCTCACTATGACTTTAGTCTATGTCTACAGTGCAATAGTGACCAAACTTGATGATTGGATCAGCCAATGGGCTGGGTTGGGTCCAAGCCTGGGTCCAGCCCTCAGGATGTTTAAGGCCAAAACCTCAGTCCTATAAGGCAGTGGTATTAAGGCAGAGCCAAGCTACATGACCGATTGCCACCCCTAGGGTATCTTCGGATCCATGGAATTCAAGGAAAAGAAAGAAAATTTAATAAAATAATGATTTTCATGAAAATTATTGAAGTGTGGAAGTGAGAAATCTTAATTATATTCCTCTCACAATATCCACCTTGACACAAGGATGAGTGTGAAGAGATCGATCACCGTCTTCCTCAAGGATAACTACTTCAAATCCACGAAGTTTCTTTGGACTCGTCACGAAAACTTCTCAAATCCATGAGGAAAAAGCAAAAAAAATAGAAATAGTATTCATGAAAATTCGTTAATTGATCATTGAAATAAACGAGTCTACAACCCTTTAAATAGGGATACCAAGCATTGGAAGAAATTTCAAAATTAAGCTACAACTAAAACTCCCTAAAATTCATAACTTACAATAAATAATAATTTTACTATTTATAGTAAGTGTCCTATGTGGCTTAATCACGCTATTCTCCTAATTTTTATAAGAACTTCTCATGTTGGACACAACCCCTACATCTCAAAGGATGAAGAGTTATAATAAAACTAAAACTTACTAAAAATAGTAAAAATGGAAATAAACATGGAATTCGACCATCAATATGATGGAATCTCACAAATTCGGCATGGGCAACCTGGCTTTGCCTGGTTGGTTGGCTAAAGTAGCTCGTCCTACCCCAAAATCATTCAGGTATGTCGAGTAACTCATTCTGGTTTGCGAGATATGCATGTTTTAAGGTTTTGACGGTCTTGATAACTTTCACTTTCGACCGGACTTCTCTAGTCCATCTTAGACATGAAAGTGTCTGCGACCCGCTCTACATCACACCTAGTTTCTTATTCTTAGGATTTAAAATATAGAAAAGTGTTGTGAATGTATAATGGAATCTACTTCTTTTTCTGTCCAAACAACTCAAGTTGTTAAAATAATTGAATAAAAGGAAAACCCTTTTTGATTTCCAATGTTTGGCATGAAATTCATTGTTTCCTAACATGGCAGAATTTTCAAGTGGGAATGGGTCATGGCCATGTTAGATACAGGCATTCACATGGTTGGCCCACTTGAATGGATACGCTAGATCATAGACCTGAGCAAGCTTGTTCCCTTGTTACCTCAATTATATGATATTACTATTAAATTTAATCCAATCTACTTTTAACCACGTCCAAAATGGTGGACCCGAACTGACTGGACTCCCTTGTTAAACAACTATGTGAAATTGGACCTAAACGAGTTAAAACAGGGTCAGGCCGACTCATCTGGTTTCAATTAACAAAAGAAAAAGAAAATAAAATTCAAGGATTGGTTCTTGGAAGCTTTCCTGAGGGTTTTGGAGCATGTCCATCCAGCACCTGAAACGACCACATGCCCGCACCTTTTTTACGACCACATGCTGCACCTTTTTTTACGACCACATGCCTGCACCTTCTTTTTTTTCCCTCGTAAAAAGAGAAGTGGGATACATGATTCATGTAAGAATCCAAATCATTCAAAAGGTGTACCCTACCATAATGATCAGTCAAATGAAAAGTTGAAACCGATTCAAGCATCAGGTGGACTAGACGTGAATTTGTTGTTTTTGGGTGGTGTACATTACTTTAGGTCGGATTGCCTACTTGACCATTGAACAGGCCTAATTTTTTATTTGTATCAAAAGGTGGGTAGCACAACCATGTTTTTCAGGTTGGATGTCATTGAGATGCAGGAATGAACGTGATGAGGCCGATCACCGTCTTCCTCGAAGATAACTACTTCGAATCTACATAGCTTACCTGAACTCCTCACAGAGACTTTTCAAATCCACAAGGAAAAAGTTGAAAAATATAAATAAATTCTATAAAATTCATAATTTGATTGATGATTGAAATAAAAGAGTTCACAACCCTTTAAACAGGGATACTAAGCAATGGGAGAGGTTTCAGAATCAAACTACAACTAAAACTCCTAAAATTCGCAACTTACTATTTATAGATGGTCATGATTTCCATTAGTGCGCAAGGTTTTCGGCCAAAAATAATAAGTGTCCTATTTGGCTTCACCACTTTGTTCTCCTAATAATTCTAAGCACTTTTCACGTTGGGTGCAACTCTAAAGTCCAACAGTTAAAGAGTTATAATCAAAATATAACCTACTGTTTATAGTAAAAATGGAATTAAAAAAGAGAAACAACTGTCAATCCGATGGTATTTCATAAATCCAGCTTGCATAACCCGGTATAGCGGGGTTGGGTGGTTGAAGTAGCTCGTTCTACCCCAAAATCATATATTTTACATCTGATAACTCATTCCAGATTGCAAGATATGCTTGATTTAAGGTCCGACGGTCCGGATCACTTCTATCATCGACCTAGCCTTTTTTGATCCATCTTAGCCATAAAACTGTCTGCGACCCGCTCTACATCACACACTACGTGGGACCCACAATGTCATTTCTTCTTTTTCTCACCTTCTCTTTGTTCCTTTTTATTTATCCAGTTGCCAAGTGCAGGAGAGAATCCAAGAGTGCCAAGTCCGACGGCACAGAAGCTAAGAAATCAGTGCATGGAATTGGCAAGTGACATTCTACAACTCCTCTTTTTGTTTGCTGCATTAATATATACTCTCTCTTTTTTTTCTAATGCATTTTGTTACTATATAAACAGGAAGAGATGTAGAACAGCGTGGCCATGACAGCCACGGAGACTTTCATTTGGACCCACAGCCTTCAGGTAAAAATGTTTACATGGTTCATCACATAGAAGGAATTATCTTCATTTTGTATACGTAGGCAAATGATTCAGCTCCGTCACTATACCGAGCTGCCACTTGACTGAGGACCAAACGAGTTGAGTCGCCCCAAGGCCTTATACAAAGGCATGCAGCATCCTCTGTTTACTGACTCCATGGCATGTTTTTCATTGAAGAAGTTGTTGGCAGAGGTGAAGGGCATGTTTTAATAGAAGGTGTTGGCGGACCCGAAGGGCATCTTTTTGTTAAACGTGTTGGCATAGAAAACCAAAAAATACTGCCCATTCCGTCTTCAAAGCCAGTTCAAGTGCTTCCGCTCAACTATGGCACGTGCTTCCTTGCGTTCAAGCTCGCCATGAAGATGTTGCTAGTTCTACTTGGATTAGGTATCTACCATATCATGTTTTATTGGAAATTCGTTACTTGGGGTTATTTGGATGCCTCTAAAAAATTTTGTTGTAAACATTTTATACCGAGAATTCTTTTCAGGTATAAAGGATTTACCATTTATCTTATTTGGCTTTAAGCTATTAAGTGCGTACACACACTCCCACACACACACACACCCAGAGTGTGTGTTTGGGAAGAGAATAGAGAAGACCACTAGTTGCAAGCCCCTCTTCAAGAACTTAAAAAACCATCCAAGACTTGCGTATCTAATCACAATGTCTATTTGGCAAAACTCTTTTGGCCCCACCGTAATGTGTGTTATATTCACATCGTACATTCATTTTGCCATGTCATTTTAGGACATGAGCCCAAAAATGAGTCAGACCGGAAGCTCAAGTGGCCACACCAAAGGAAGCAATGGGAATAATGATGTCATCGTTGAAACCACTGTTTTTAGTGGTGTAGCTCACTTCAGCTTTAGATCTGCCTCATTTTTGGGCTCATGTCCTAAAATGATATAAGAAAATGAATGAACTACTTAGATATAACACATACATCGCGGTGGGGCCCATATAGTTTTTACTTTTTATGAGGTTGAGCTTTATGTGAAATTTGATATGCAATTCAGCCAATATTTCAAATAGACTCCTGCTCATTATTATGCTTTTACTATATTTTTGTTGTGCTTTCACCAAACCAAACAGGCCCTAAAGGATTTAGCAGGCATCCAAACAACCTCTTACTCTCTCACCATATCTTTAAAATTTTGGTTCGTTATGTTTTACATATTTAGTTAGTAAAAATGGCCAAACACGAAAAATGAATAGAAATAATATTCTTGATCAAATCTTTCCATTATTTAGACCATCCATCATATGTTCAAATCCCATGTTGATTAAGTAGTAGACAATCAACTCTGAGCTATTAGGTTATCATTAAGAGATCATAACAATTTTAATGGTTAAAACATAACTTTAATAGTTGAAAACCTTTGTAAAGTTTATTGAAACCTTTTAAATATCGGGCCCATAGAAAAAATCACTTTATAAGTCTTTAATCTAATCAAATTTAAGCTATAAACAAGTCTAAATGTAAACCCAATGGATCCCATGTTGGCCTAAGGAAACTACGTAAAGTGAGTTAAAACTGGCCTTTAGGAAACCATGTGCAGTGAGTTAAAACTATTCAATTAAGATCATGATCCTTACACATCCTCAGGTTTAAGGATTGATTATTTTTCGAGTAACAATAAGTCCTCAATCACTATGACCATAATTTAAACTAATAGGTCACTTGACTATTGACTTAAATTCGATCCTCCAATGCAAGTGTCTAAAGGTCCAATACCAAGATCTCATATCCATGGCGCACTTATACTCCCTTATTAGGTAAAGATGAAGGCATTACTAACACCAAGTTGGCTTCTTATGGTAGAGATCATCCATCCTAATTCAAGTCAATCCCCTTACAAAGGATTACCGTACATCTCACCACTACCAAAAAAATGAACAAAGGCTACAGACTATAGAGGTCTATGGCTACGGATTTAATCCGTAGCTAAATAGCTACGGATTAAATCCGTAGCTATAGCCTACTACCCACCACCACACTTTACAGTCTCATAGGGGTCTCAGTGGGGCCCATCGTAATGTATTTGTTTTATCTAAGCCGTCCATCTGTTTTGATATCGTATTTTAGTGTATTTGCCCAAAAAAGGAGGCATATTGAGGCCTCAAGTGGACCACATAATAGTAAACACTGAAAATTATGTGCAGATTGTTGAAAATTATTTTGGAGTGGTGTGGTTGACTTGGGCCTTCAATCTGCCTCATTTTTAGTTTCCTGTCCTATCCATGGTTGCATAAATGAATAGACTGCATGGATAAGACACATCCATCATGGTGGCCCCCACGTAGCCCTAAAGATCACCATCCAAAATATGGCCCAAGCTTAGAAGCGGATTGGCGCACACATGTGATTTGGTGTGTTGACGTCACCAAGTTGTGTGGGTCCTATCATAGCGTATGAGTTATATCCAAACCGTCTATCCACTTGGTGACCTTGTCGTAAGGCTTGAGACAAAAAATAAGACAGATTAAAAAATCAAGTGGACCACACTGTATAAAGCAGTGAAGGATTGAACGCCTGCCCTTGAAACCGTTTTGGCGGTCATTAGAATTTTGGCCGCCTAAACCCTCTGTCTCTCCTCTCCCTCTCGCTCCAAAAGAACAAAAAACCCTCCCTCTCCCTCTCGCTCTCGCTCTCGCTCTTGCTCTCTCGTTCTCCCTCGCCGTCTCCCTCTCCCTCTCGCTCTCTCGTGCTCGCTCACTCAATCTTGCTGCCACTCTCCTTGTGGACGGAAGGCCTTCTTCTTGTCAGGAAAAAACAGAGCATTTCTTCCCATCTCGCTGCCACTCTCGTTGTGGACGGAAGGTTTCTTCCCGTCAGGTAAAAACAAAGGGTTTCTTCCCGTCAGCCCCTCGTCGTCCTTGGTATCTCTCTCTCTCTCTCTCTCTCTCTCTCTCTCTCTCTCTCTCGAATATTGAATGTCCAAACCCTATTCCGTTTTCTTCTAATTATTTATGGTGGTTGATCTGTCATAGAGCACTTCAAATGAACTGTAGACATAATGTCTATAAATTTTGCATATATCTAGCTCAAATCCCAACTGTGGAATCATGGTTTTAGGAATCATCTGTGTGGAGTGCTACTCTGACGAGTCAACGCTGACTCAGTTGGACCCAATCCGGTTTGACAACACAAGTCAAATCTGAGTTACCCTTAACTCAAGCAAGACAGACTGAGTCAGCTCTGACTTGGGCGAGTGGGAACTGGACTCAGGGCCAAATGAGTTGATGGGAGTCGCTGATCAGTCTTTTTAACCATGGACGAAATGGACATGAATGGTCTAGATTATTGAACCATCAGCAGACACATGGCGCCACATATGTAATTCCTCCTAAATCAGTTCCCCATTTTCACAGCTTTTATCTTGGATTATGAGCCACATGATGCACTAAAATCATGCAGATCCACAACTTAGTGGGCCACACCAAGGGAGACTTCCAGTGATCTATTGTGATGTTTATATGCCATCCAACCTGTTCATGAGATAAAAGATGGAAGAAAAAAATTTATCTTCACAATCGAAAACTTCCGTGGCTTAGTGAGGCTGGTGGCATTACCATATGGACTTTTCTTGCAGTGCCATACATGAGCCCAAAACTGAGGTGGTTCCAAAGCTCAAGTAGACCATTCGATGGGAAAAAGTGGGAGATAATAGCTTACTGTTGAAACCTTTCTGAGGTCTATTGTAATGTCTATGTGCATTCAAATTGCTCACAAGGTCATTCTCATTGGCATGAATTTAAAACACGACAACTTTAGCATGATGAAAAACTTGTGGCCTCAAGAATTTCTCAATGGTGGGCGTTCAATCTGCCCACTTGAGTTTTGAATTTGCTTCAATTTTTGTGTTGATTCAAATATCATAAAATTTCATGAGATTTTGTACTGAAATTAGAATGATTAATAATGATATTTGGTGCATTTTCGTCTAATATCTTTGTGCATTTTCATCTAATATCTTTGTGCATTTCATGAGATTTGTTTTTAATGCTCTTGTTTTGGTGCTACTTTAATATTACTTTTGCTTATTTCCTTGGGTTATTCCTTGTTGTATGTGGAATTGTACTTGAGTCCCCTATTGTTTGTTTTGGGTATTTGGTTCTCATTGGTTGGGATTGCTCTATTAGTGTGAATTTAAATATTCACAGTTCCAATGGATTCACCATTTGATGCAGAAACCCGTACATCAGTGCCACAAATGAGGAGTATGAGTTACTTTTTAAACTCCGCATAATTACCATAAGAATGCTAGTGGTAACTGAGTATACACAAGTTGAACTATACACAAGTTGTGGGAAGATGGATGATGCACATTGCTTGTTTGAAGAAATGTCGAGAAGAGAGGTGGTGGGAATCTCATGGATAAAGAGAAGATTTTCCCAAGTACCTGTTTGGTGACTTTTGTCTATTGAATGTGGACCCTTGGCCGAATCTTTTGTAATTGTTCATTTATAACCGTTGGAAGTCCTTCAATCCAATGGTCAAGATCATGTGAATGGTGTATTTTAGCTGTTAAGGCATGTCCATTTGAGTAAGAGATGACATTGGTTCTTTGCTCATATAACTAGCCTTCTATTTACTATGTTTTGCCATTCATTGTGTGCATGTTGGCTGGGGTTATTACTTGATTTATTAAAGAATGCTTACACCATATTGTTCTAGGTTTTGGTTCGTACAATTGGGGCCCATGATTTAGTGATCTGGACTACTAATATATGGCCACACTTTAGATTGGCATGAACCAAAATCTCCAAGATGGAAAGATCGTGGCCAACAATTACAATGGGAAGAAAGAAAGTATAACCATGGTTACATTCAACCAAAAATCAATATTCCATTGTATCTTCTTTTTTTTTTTTTTTTTTTATTCAAGTCCATGTAGGTAATAGTATTTGAGGATATTGTATCCTTGATTCAAGTCCTTTTAACTCTGTATTAGAAAGGGGGAAGTTTTTTAACTGCTTGCTATTATTTTTTCAGTTAGATTGGCCTTTGTACCATGGGCCATCCATACTAGTGCCAACCATTTGGACAGTCAGGATTCACTGACTGTATAGCCACATTTACTGTCGAGTTGGTAATGGACCATTGTTCATTGCACAACTGGAAAGCTCCTATGGATATACTCAATGAATGCTGAAATACTTCCCTCTTATGAAACTTAATGTTATTTTCTTAGGTATGGATTTGCATGTGAGATGATTTTCTTAGACAGTTTTTAACTAAATTCTTAATATGCTGACCCTTTTAAAAAAAAAAAAAAAAAAAACCTTTTATTTGGCTTTGATAAATTCTCAGCATTCGATAATATATGAAATTAATTCATTTGTTTGGGATTTGTTTTTTCACATTTCAACCAAGTTAGCACCTAAAACTGTCTATATCTTCCAATAGACATGTATATATAGTTTTCCCCTAATGAAGGGAATTGCTTGAAAGTTTCTAATGTAATACAAATTGGATAATGTTGATTCTTAATTTCCTTTACACATGATTTTTTCCTTAAAATAATTGTCAGCCAATCTCTTGCTTGAGATGCTACTAAATGTGGTATCTACTTGTGAAGTTGCTAAAGATCATGTGAAGAGTATGAGTATGCATGAAAAAATAATAATCTTGGACATACTAGGTATTTTAAAAAAATATATATCTACTTGTGAAGTTGCTAAAGATCATGTGAAGAGTATGAGTATGCATTTACAAGTTATAACTGACGCTGCTGTTAAACATCAATCTGTTGTTCACATGTTGCTTGGCTATTCACTTGGCCCTTATTACGTGGATTTATTGTGGAGAAAGACATCTAATAGATGTTTAACTTCATGGAGTGATGAAGTCTCATGGTTATGTTTGCGTTTTGTGTCCACATTGCCCATTCATGTCAAAATACACCCTCTTTTGTTGGAGGTAAGCTACTAGCAGGTATGGGGCTTCTTCAATTTAGATTAGTGGATTCTTTGTTATTCTTTTACATGGTCTTGTTGCATATTTTTTCCTCTGGTATTGATCTATGTTGTGTTGTGTTAAGTCAAATGCATGCTAAGTATCGATTATTTCCTTATAGAACATCATTAAGTTCAAGTTCAATTAGATTTTGATCTGGTTGCCTGACCTGTATTGTCTCTTGTGAATGCATGTTGTGTTTGAGCTTTGACTGGTAAACTTTCATGTTCTAAATAAAATGGTATTCTTGTATTTTTAGTGAACTGACCCATTTCACTGAGGAGTTTCAGTCCCAGCCAAAACCCGTCCTGTTTCAGTGATGAGTTCTGATCTCAACCAATCCGACAGTCTGGTCCATTCCAGGTAAGTAAACACCGGTCATTACTGAGGCTCATCAAACAACTTGCTTCTGTCAACTCAATTACCAACGGGACTGTCAGGACTGCACTAGACACTGGTTTTGGGGTATGTTGAATTCTTCTAAATGCCTTTTCAGTTCATTCCATTTCACACACTTACCAACCACTGTCTAAGAAAATCACTCTTACTCTTGTTTTTAGCACGATATAACTTTGTGCTTAGCATCTCCAAACTTTAGTGTTAGGTTGATTTTGTCCAAGAGGTTTATATGGTGCCTAGCTTGTTGTTTGGTTTTTGGTTTAGAAACTTGACACTTACACATGCTTCATATTAGTCGAAGCTTGAATTGTTTTAATTTTTAAATCTTGTTAATTTTGAAAAGCTTCTCCATATTTATCTTTTTTATTTGAATGCATTTCAAATTATATTGGATGGTATCAAGGTTTTATTGATGTTAAGTTTTACCTACTTGTCTCCTCTTTTATTCAACTATAGAATGTGGGTTTTTTTTTTTTGTGTGTGGTTTCTTTTGCAAGAATAATACTTGATTTATATTTGATTCCAGGCAGATCTCCTTTTGTCATATGGCTATGAAGATGACTTAAAAGCCCTTATCCCACATGTCCCTTGATGCTACCAATGCCTTCTCATGTCTGCTACTTCAAGGTATGGTATCTCAATTCTTTGTGTACTAGATTTGAAAGCTCATTCCTTTTTATTCATCACTTAGTGCTACTAACTTTTAAAGTTCATATCTATGTTCTTGTACTACTTTAAAAAAAAGTTCTTGGAATACTTTAATGGCTGTCAATGTCAATAGCCTTAA